>NW_016107366.1:11249404-11383298 GCF_001604975.1 Cebus imitator | reverse complement strand
TTCCCAACACACTGAGCCTCCCACCGCACTGAGCTTCTTCCCACCACACTGAGCCTCCCACCACACTGAACTTCTTCCCACCACACTGAGCCTCCTACCACACTGAGCTTCTTCCCACCACACTGAACTTCTTCCCACCACACTGAGCTTCCCACCGCACTGAGCTTCTTCCCACCACACTGAGCTTCTTCCCACCACACTGAGCCTCCCACCACACTGAGCTTCTTCCCACCACGCTGAACTTCTTCCCACCACACTGAGCCTCCCACCGCATTGAGCTTCTTCCCACCGCACTGAGCTTTTTCCCACCACGCTGAGCTTCCCACCACACTGAGCTTCCCACCACACTGAGCTTCTTCCCACCACACTGAACGTCTAGCTCTTCTCCAGATTCTACATTCTTGTCCTCCATTTCTCCTTTCCTGCTACTTTCCTTCCTCTCCTCCATCCTCCCCTCATCATTCCTCAAAGGTTTATTGAATACCACCTCTGTGCCTTGTACTTCACTAGAAAAGCTGAGATATAGACATTTTAAAAAGCGTTGGCTCGGTCCTCAAGAAACTTACCAATTAACAATGGGAAACACACACCCAAAACTGCAGCACCCATTGCTATAACAACAGGAATGTCCTAGAGGGCTGGGAGTGAGAGAGAAAGAGCTCCTAAGACTGCCTGGGCAATTTGAAAGAAGGTCCCAGAGGGGAACACACTTGTACTGACTCTGAAAGATGATTCTTTGTCTGGCAGACAAGCAAGGGGTGCTCATTTCAGGAAGAGAGGATGGCAGGTGCCACTTTAGAGCCGTGTGAGAGGCGGCTGGGCTCTGCAAACAGCAGTGACAATAACACTGAGGAAATAGGGCTAGTCACTGGTTGCACATTGCATGCTGGTCATTTTGACAATTATCTCATGTGCAGAAGCTCACTTAATCCTCACAACAACCTTGTTGTTATTACTGTTTCCATTTTACAGATGACAAAACTAAGGTTCAGAGAAAATAAGTCATATGCCCAAGGTCTGTTCCTTAGTAGGGGAGCCAGAATTCAGCTCCTGGGCTTTGTGATGCCAGAGCTCTAGCCACTGACCTATCCTACCTCCCTACAGATCGCTCAGTGCTGTTCCATGTAAATCTCAAGGTTGCTGATGGCCAAAGAGCAGGCTGGGGTGGGAGGTAGAGGGTCCTGCCATGCTGAGGAGTTAGGGTTTTAGTCTGTGGGTGTGGGGAAGCTGTGAAAGGATCAATGAGCAGGGATGGTAATCATCAGATTCTTATTTCTGAGTGAACTTGTGCTGCTTTGTGGGTATGATATAGAAGGAAGAGCCAGGGAAACCATAGGCTGCTGCTGGCCTCCAGATAAGGAGTTGCAAGGGCTGAACTCAGGCAGGGAGAGACGGGGTGGAGAGCAAAGGGCTCTTCTGGGTGTGTGGGAGGAGGAGTCATCAGGAGGGGACTAATGAGAGCTGAGGGAGAAGGACAGGGCAGGATACAGGCTGACTCCCAGATTTGAACAACCTCTAAGAAGCCTGTACAGTGCTCCCAGCCGGAGGCCTGAGCTGCCCAAGCCATGTGGTCAGGTCTGCATCCTCTCCATTGCCTCTGTCATTTGTATTGGAATTATGTTCATACCCACCTGACTACGAGTTCTCCAGGGGCAGGGGCCATGGGGAAGGCAACTCTATACCTTTAGTGTTTAGTGTGGAATTTGGCACGGTTTCCATGCAAAATATTAGCTAAGTTCATACGTTAAACACAGTATTCTCTGTGTTCCAGAGACTGTGTTAAGTGCCAGGTGTACAGTGAACAAAAATACATAATGGATGCCTGCTTTCGTGGGACTTACATTCTAGGGGGTGGCACTGAGGGGGGCTGGGTGGTGAATCAGCTTGTCCTCCATGCCCAACCAGAGCTCCAGGAGAACAAATTTTCATCCTTTTATTCACTGTGATACCCTCAATGTCTAGAATAGTAACCAATAAACTGCCTGTTGAATGAACAGATGTGTAGTTACAAGGGGCATCATTGCTATAAAGAGAAGAATGAGATGCCAGGATGGGAGTATTGTTTGAGCCCAGGAGTTCGAATCTGCGGTGAGCTGTGATGGCACCACTGCACTCCAGTCTGGGCAACAGAGCGGGACCCTGTCTCAAATGTAAAAATAAAAAGATGGGGTGCGAAGAAAGAAAAGAAAAAGAGAAATATCTAAGATGTGTGGTCAAGGAAAGCGTCTTGGAGGAGGTAACATTTTAAGCCAAAGTCTGTTAATGTGAGGCATTAGCCATGCCAAAGGAAGAGGAGGGGAAGCTCATGATAGGGTAACAATGAGTTAGTGAAGGAGCCGGTGAAGCCCCCAGCCTCATATGAAAGGCAGCAAATCCTTGTCTTCCTCCAAGTGGTGCCTCCCCTCTTGGAGCACCTCAAATAGTCAGTGAATTTATAGAAGCACATGATACAGTCTCTTCCACACAGACATTGTCATAAAAGACGATTCCAATTTGGTATTAGAAATGGAAAAGCCTGGGGAGAAGAGTGAGGTTGATCACAGTTGATGGGAATAAAACAGCCGAGAAAGGGGAAAGCACATATGCTGACTGGCAGAGCTCAGTCATGATGGACTTCTGAGGCATCTTAAAAGCAGTCATCTCATGTTTCCCAGTTTGCTTTTGGTAGGCAAAAGGAGAGAGACAGGAGAAGCACTCATAAAACAGAATTATATTAAACCAGATAACAGGAAATTGCATGTGTGATTTTTTCGCAAGTCAAAATCCATTTATCTATTTGCAATTCTGGGTCCTGACGTCAGACTTGTTCAGCACCTGACCAGAAGTGCCAAGGCCAAACACCTTTCAGGCAGGGCAGCAGAACACAGGGAGCCCTTTGCAGGAAGACAAGGGCCTTGGTCCCTGTGTTCCCAGCAGGAGTTGACTCTGAGCTTGGAGAGAAGGACTAGGCCAGGACAGGATGTATCAAATGGACAGAAGCCAGCCAGCAGTCCCCTCTGCCTTCCTGGAAGGAGCTCCCAAACTCTCACCCTACCCTGCTCTGTTCTTCCTCTCCCTTCCACCCAATATTGGTTCTCTGGGCAACACATCCCCCTATGCCTTGGAATTCTTTGCCAAATGCTCCCTTGAACCTGAGTTCCCATGAGGTCACCACAACTCTAGGCCTCTGCAGTGCTAGCAGCTCACTTCCCCACACCCAATGAACTTCACCTTGAGAAGAGCTCATATGTGCACTTGCCAATGCCCTTCCACCCATGTGTAAACCTGGGAAGGGGCTTACCCTTTGACCTTCTGCTGTCTCCAGTTCTGATACTTTCTACCCTTCCTCATCACAGTCACTGGTCTTCTCCTCCCCGCTTGCCATCACCTTACCTCTCAGGCTTTGACCTTCTCGCTTCTTTTCAGTGCACTTCACCCTGGCTGCAGCTGGACCTCATCCTTAAGCATCTCTGTAATCTCAACTCCACATACTTCAGCTTTTTCACATGACACCCCCTCTACTCCTGCCCGTCATCCCTTCCCAACCTCTGTTTTCCTCATCACCTCCTGTTTCCTTTACCTCTTTCCTTCTTCTTCCTAAGCCCCTTGGATAACACTTTGGCCATTCTTTTAACAACATCTTCAGCTCCTTTGCCCCATTGTCTTCCATTTCTCCAAGCCCAATCCCCCCTCACTCAATCAATCCTCCTACCCCTTTCTCTACTTCTACAGGAACCAAGTGGCCTAGGGCTGCTGGGACAAGTCATACAGCCCTGCTGGGTGGTGTCTCTACAAATGAGTCATCTGCACCCTCGGCAGGCCCCAGAGGTAAATGGCAATCCATCTAGGCCTGATTTCCTCTTCTCCAGAGTGACAGCTTCAGACATTCTTGTCACAACAAGTCCTTTTCCCATGACATGTCCCTCACCTTCAGCAAAGACTGTGACTTCTTCCTCCACTTAGAAAATAGAGCCTGTGTCATCATAGGATCTCCCTCGGTCTCCTGCCACCCTACCTGAAAACTCGCTGCCACCACTTCTTCTCTCTCTACTGTGGTCTTGAGGGAAGGAGAATCCCAAATCCCTCTTGGTCTCTAAGGCTGGGCCTCCACCGTGCTTTCAGTCCCATGCCTCCCTCCTTCTCTGGAGCCCCTGTAGCGGGATGTTCCCCATTTCTCCTCCAAATCTCCAGCTAACCATTCAATACATCTTTCCCCCTACCCCTTTGTTCTTCTCTAGCATTTCAATATGGTCAAGTTTCTCCTGCATTTAACGACTTTAACCACTCCTACCCAGGCCATATGCTTCATGAGCTGCTACCTAATTTCTCTGGATAGAGAACTATCATCTTCGTCTTCACCTGTTGGGTGTTGGCCCCATCCATACACACAATTCTGCCAGTATCAATGTGACCTCCTTTTGCTAACTTGTTTTTCAATCCTATATAAACTTCCCTGAAGCATTTGAGACTGTTGATTTCCTTCTTGAAACTCATTCTTTTCTAAGCTCCTGTGACCCCATTCTCCCAGTGTAGCATTCTGCTGGTCCCTACCTAGTCCCTAACTGTCCTGTCCTGGACCCACATCTGTTCTCACTCTCCTTGGGTCATTTCATCCTCCTCATGGCTTCTTTTACCATCTGCAAGCTGAATTTCTCGATCAGACTTCTCTCTTGAACTTAAGACCCATGTAGCCACTTCCTGCTAGATATTTCCATTTGGAGGTCCCACTAGCACCTCAAAACTCAGCCAGCAAGCCCTACTGATGATCCTCCATTCAGACCTACATCTCTTCCTGCATTCTTGTCTCAGTGAGAGCACACCTAAGTGCCCAGGCCAGGCACTTATAGAACAAAAAGTTAGCTGTGACAATAACTATTGAATAGCTTTTGTCACTCCTATATTGCAGTCCTACAAGCAGTCTGACCTCTGGAACTTGGCAAGGGTTCTTCCCTCCATCTAAGGCCCTTCCACTCCTTCTCGCCTGCTGTTCCTTTCACCTTCCTGGCTCCTCCGTAGACTTAAGGCCTCAGCTTGGACACCACCTTCTCCTAGAAGCCTTTCCTGACCTGGAGCTGGGACTAGTGTCAGATGAGCAGGGCACTCATGGGCACAAAATATAAGTGATGGGGAAAAAACTCAGCAATTAGGATAAATAACCCTTAATGCAAATTTTTTTAAAAAAATTAATATTCATGCAAAATATCCATGTTAAAACATATCAACATTTGAATCAAAGACGGGCTCTGACGGTGCCGATACCTCACTTGGTGATACCAGTGAGGCGAGTCATCTGAGTATAGGGTTGGATTCAGGCTTTATTTTAAATGTTATTTGTCTTCATTGTGAATCGGATTTATGGCATTAATTGTGATTTTTCTAAAAACCATATTGCACTAAGACATTATTTGTCATGATAACTGAGATTTTGGTGCCCCCTGAAATTTTGTAGATGAGGTTAGTACTTCCCACTCCACACACTATTTCCAGACTGATCCTCCAAGTTTGAGTTAGGCGCTTCTTTTATTTGCATCCATAGCACCGATCCCCTGTTTCCATAAACGCCTGTTTCCTTGTCTGCTCACTTCTTGAGGGCAGAGACCATATCCAGATGTCAAGGGTCTAGTACAGCAACTGGCACACAGTAGGTGCTCATTGCCTTGTGTTTAAGTGGGTGCCTGTGATTGCCTGACGGTAGGAGAAAGTGGATGGGTGGGTGGATGTAGGCATGTGTGTAGGGCTGTGCCTGCACAATGGGAGGGCTGGGCAGATTCCTTCCTCCCCCTGAGGACACTTGTTCTCTTAAGCCAGTCACAGCCTCAGACTAGCTGCTGTGGGCCGGAACACAGGCACACACATCCCACATGCATATCTCCTGCAGTAATGGTGGGGCTTCACTGGGAAACCTTCTATCTGGGTTCTGCCGCCTGGCAGCAGGAAGGATTCAGCTCAGTCTTCAAATGCTATGTAACTTACACCAGGTCTCAGAATGCCTGCAGTGACAGCCCTCACACCCCAGGCTCTCACATCCCAGAGAGCATGTCTGGGGCATCTGGAGCAGGTGGGTCCTGCTGCTTGCTTCTCCATGTTGCGTTATCACGGGGGCCCCTTCTTCTTTCCTTCAGTTGCCCTGGGGCTCTGGGACCTGGAGCAAGGGGACCATGTTCCTGGAATGGCTCAGTGTATCCCCCCCTCATCCCTGAGCATGAGCAAAGCCAGCTACAGAAGGGGTTCAGCTGTGTTTTCAGCAGGTGTGCTTATAGAGGGTGAGGCCAAGGGGACATGTGAGGTGAGAGGCAAGTAGGCTGACTTACACTTGAGATGCTTCACACCTGGCACATGGTCACACAGACTCCTCTGCACAAAGGGGAGGACCCTTGTTGCTTGACTTAGATCACACACACACACACACATACACACACACAATCCCAGCCACAGAATGCCTTGTCCTGCATGCTCTCAGCTCAAGGCTGGCATCCTTCATTTTGGGGTAACATGAATGCAGCAGTCAAAAGTCTGCTCATAAAAGGCAGTGCCTGAAACTGATGGGCAACCCTGACCAGCCCACAGAAGTCCTGCAGTGTGGTAGGAACGCCTTTGCAGAATCATCCCTGTCAGGAGCACACACACCAACGTCAGGACTGTGGTGCCTGACAGCCCATGATGGTGTCTACAGAACAGGCAGGGTCCCTTTGTCCTGAGAATCCTGGGAAGGTGTCCAAAAAACTCCCCTGATGACTCTGGCCCCTCTCTCCCAAATCTCAGGACTCATGCAGTCCTCACCTCACCATCTGGCACTGGCTTTATGACTTCCTATCTGTCCTGCAGGAAGCCCTTCTCCCTGGAAACAGAGCTCCTCCCCTTCCCTCTTCTTCCTTCTCCCCTTCACCACCCTCTTCTCCTTGTCCATCTCTCAAAGCATTAAGCACAGGATGAGTGGAAGTAGGGGTGACTCCAGAGGAAGCTCCAGAGGCTTGGCTAGGACATACTCCTTTCCAGAAGCATCTGGGTCCTGACTGCCTCTCCAGTGAGGTAGCCGGCCCATCATGCCCACCCAGAGCTGTCTCAGGGAACCCACTCCATGTCTGACTCACAACTGTTGACTCAAATGAAATTTCAAAGCATCCTCAATGAGTCATTTGTTTCATTTTACCTGCTACCATCTCAAATTGAATTAAGGAAACATCTCCATGAAAGTGCTTCCACATCAGCAGGTGGTAAACATTTATTCTCATTTAATCTCTGGTTTGGGAAAAAGACAGGTAGCAAAGCCTCAGCTGCTGTGTTGTCTCGCACTTGCCTTTGCTGCTCAAAAATGGACTGTGCTTGAGATCTGTCATGTGACATTAGCAGTTCAGGTCATGTCAGGTCAGGTTCAGTGAGGAAGTCTCCAAAGACTTCCAATGCTGTGGAACTTGTTGCTCCTGGGACAGGTAACCTGTGAAGAATGTAGACACACCTTCTCCCAGTGAAAACATCCAAGCATCTAGAACACTTTATGCAGACACAGAGTCTCAGGCACTTGATAGCTGGAAGCCCATCCATCCTAGGATGCTGCGATGAAACAGGACATTGCAGGATTTCTCATGAATCTCATTTCTTTTAAGAACGTTGAGTCCTACCTGTGTCACTCTGAGCACTGACTCATGGTAGAAGGGCAGCAGAGCATGTCGTGTGAACCTTCAGCTCCAAAAGAGGTATAAAGTCACTTTTGTCTCTGTTTTCTCATCTTCCTGTCTTTCAGAGATCGAGCAGGGCAGTTGCGGTGACCCTGGCATACCTGCGTATGGCCAGAGGGAAGGCTCCCGGTTTCGCCACGGTGATACACTCAAGTTTGAGTGCCAGCCCGCCTTCGAGCTGGTGGGGCAGAAGGCAATCACATGCCAAAAGAATAACCAATGGTCGGCTAAGAAACCAGGCTGCGTGTGTAAGTGAGCAGGGAGGAGGCCACGCCAGGGTCTTCACCAAGAGGCAAGGGCCCATTTCCTAGCTAGTCCAGGGGCCCCGTCCCTGGGAACCTTGCAGGTTGTAACAGCAGGTGCACTCTGGTTAGTTTATTCTACTCCTCGGAACGTTGCTGGTCGGGTCCTCATTTCTGGCAGCAATGTTGACTGTAGCACTGAGAATGAGTGCTCTTGACATTTGGGGATGTTCTTTAACACCGTCTTACCCTTCTTGGTGATCCTTAAGAGGGTTTAGCCCACCAGGCTCAGACCCAGACTTCTCCTGCTCACCCTCACTGCCACCACTGACAATCAAGCAGGGTGAAAGGGACCGGCAAGTTTGTAAGATCATAGGCACCACCAGTCTCCAGTGCTGTGGGAAACTGGCCTTGCCAGGATATAAACAGTTTCCTAAAATTGCTTCATCTCATGTTGGATTTAGGGAGGGATGAGGGATCAAGCTATCTTTGGACTGTTGATCTTTTGGGGAAGGGGTTGGAGTTGAGTGGTCTGTTGTTCTGTGGAGATAACAAAGAAGCCTTTCTTCCTTCCTCCTGGATGGCCTGACCATACTTTGCATCACAAATGACATCTTAAGTCTTCAGCTGTGGTGGGATTGGCAAGGATGAGGGTCTGTATATAGCCAAGGGAGGCCCAGGCATGGTCTCTGTTGGAAAATCAAAGGTTCCAGCTTCTCTGGGCTGTCACCTCTTCTCCCATCCCTTGTCACTCCACCTCCTCCATCTCTCTCCATGTGCTTCTCTCAGGGAAAGGCAGGCAGCCTGACCCTCAGATCCTTCACCCACCTCAGTGGGGTACTTGGGGCCTCAAGTTTCACACGCCAGAGATCGGTGATCCCTCAGGGCTGGGGGAGGAATAGCCTGGGAGACTGTCAGGGTCTCTGTGATGACTGAGAGTTTGGTGTATGAGTTGATGAGTTGGGATGTACCACGGTGATGATACTTTTAAAATGAAAAAAAAAATCACTTTGTCTGATAAAGCATTTTGATGACTTCTGAGTTTATTTATGTAAAAAGTCTTGAGAGGTTTAAAGATCAAATCACCCTTAACTACACATTGAACAAATCACCCTTATTGAAAAAAATTACATTGCACGATATCTGCTCATCTCTGTTCCCCACTGTGGTTAGAATATAGAGCCCAACAGCATCAGCCATGTAGCATGCTGGGAGCCACGAAGACCTGGAGGATCAGGGAGCACCTCAGGGCAGGCAAACACAAAGACTCTGCCCATTGTAGAGTCTAACCCCAGGGATGGGTGCACAGGGCAGGGCTCTGCAGAGGCAGGGCCTAAGAAGATAAAGGTACACTCAGTGGGAGCCCCAGGTGCCATGGGGACTTAATGTCTGAAATCCTTATAGCTAAAACAAGGCAGAGAGAAATGGAGAGGATCTAGCTTCAGCAACGAAGAGATGGGAGGATTGACATGGGAAGCAGGACCAGCTGGCCTCTTGGGACAGTTTCCCTGCTCCCCAAGCTGAAAGAGGCAGATAGCAGAATGCCACCTGAGGGGCTGATGCTTAACCCCTCCAAGAGTTTACTTGGCCTTTTGGCTCTTAGGAGCAGGTTTAGAACATCTTTGTAAAATCTTCACCAAGGGCAGAAGACCTTGAAGTGCTGCCCAGCAGGCCCTTGGTGTCCATGAGCAGGGCTGGCAGCCTCCAATGAGCTGGGCACTGCTTGCAAGCAGCTTAGAAGGAAAGAGGATAGAGCTGTCCCAGAAAGTTTGTGTCAGTGCTCCCTGTGGTTTAAAACAAGGATAGGGGACTGAGGCTTGTGGATGAGAGCTGTGAAGCAGGCACTCTGGGGAAATGACATGGCATTTCTTCTTCTAGACAGTTCTGGGTAGAACAGGATGACATCCTCAGACACTTTCATCCCTCAGGTGTTTCTGGACATTAGAGAATAACAGGACACAGCTTGAGTCTCAGGGCTGCTGGCTTCCATGGAGGAAGCCAGAGGAGCCAGCCAGCCCCATGCCTTTACAGCATATAGCGAGGCCACATTTGCATTTCAATAAGGTGAGGGACTTCCATCTGCCCACTCTCTACTGAGTGCCCAGCAGGTAAACTTTTATAGGTCCTGGGATTTGCCCTCAGGGAGCTCATAGTCCAATCAGTAGAGACAGTATGGTGATAAGAACGGCCTGGTACACTGAGATGACTTTGGTTTCAAAAATCTGGAGTTTCTTAGTTCTAGCTCAGCTTTGTGACTAAAGCCAGGGCATCTCCTCTTTAGATTTTCATTTACTGACCTATCCAATAGGGTAGCACTCCATTCTGGCTCTAAAAATTCTAACCCTCTATGATCATATTTATAGAAAAAGATCGCTATGATGTGAATAGTCACCACATCTCCCACAATAAATACCTGGAAGCTACTTTGAAAGTGGATCATTATAGAGCAAGTCATACTTTGATTGATGGACAGTGTCAAACTTTGGTATTCTCTTAACTCTAGATCAAATGTATTATGGCATTATCAATAGAAAAGGGACAACACCTATAAACGTCTATAAAAATATAAAATAGTAAGGTTAGTCTCTATGTTTTATAAAGTGCTCATAAATGTACATACAAAAGCTCCTCTAGCAAGTCATTAAGTGCCCTAAATTTTGCAATACATTAGTCACAATAAATATTAATACAATACTTGGCAAACAATACTGCCCTTTCCTTATTGGGAGCTAGAAAGGGATTGGGGATATTATTTCAATGGCTCAAATTTCTTTGAGCAGCTGTCTGAAGAGGTACAAAGCATTGTATTGTTCTTCTCTTGAAATATTTTCTTCAAAACAACTCTTTGCTAGGGAATTACCCTGCCAGGAATACACAAATACACCCTTCCTTCATGTTCCAAAACATTTTCTGTAGCAAGCAGAGACTTCAGAATCATTTTGTTGGCTTTTGAGCTGCCCTCACAGTAGTAGATGCTCAATAGATAGTCTTTTTTAAATTTAGGTTTGTAAGAAGATGATTTATCTCACAGTGAAAAATGTTTGAAAGAAAAGGTGGAACCAGCTTCATTGCTCTTACTCTCTGGTCCTTAGTTAATTCATCTCCAGGGACCCCTGCTCAAAATCAATGGGAAGTAATACCACTTTCCATCCATTCAAGCTACTGAGCACCTGTCTTTACTGTGCTGAGCAACATGCATTGGATGCAGAGTTGTTCAGTCTCTGCCTAGGAAATTTGCTCACCCTGGCTGTCATGGTGGGAAAGCGTTGGCCAGGCTGCACATATTCTTTACCTTCCAGAAGCTTTGCCCATTTCACCTCCTTCCTTATCAAAGAATAGAGAACCTTTCCCATAAACCTTGTCCAGTTATTCTTCCACCACAAGAGATACAATGGGAAGGAAGATACAAATAACTCTGATGGTGGTTTGCACAATACTTGATGCTTTGTTGACAGGCTGGCAGAATGTTTCACACTTCATAAGGAAGCCGGGAAACCAATTATCAGTCCATTAGCAGCCACTTTCAAAAGAAGTTTCAAAACAGCCTTCACCAGAGAGATGCCAGGAACGCATGAATGCACACTTTCTTTTGCCATTTTGTAAACCACCTTAAGAGTATGTGAATCCTAATTGCTCTGTTCTTAATGTATGTAGTATATGTGTGAAATGTGAAGCCAGGGATTTCTTGGATGTTTACTATTTAAGTTACAAATCAGCAATCTAATCCTGAGAGGTCAAGGGAGGGAGAATTGGATCCTTGGGTGCTCAGAGAAAACGTCCCAGAAGATACAGGACTCGGGCTTTTGGAGAGTTGGAAGAGAAAGTAGGATTTTCTACACAGAGATGCTGTGGGAAATGGCCCTATGCTAGTATCTTTCTGTCCTTCCCTTGACTTCCTCCTTGCTTCTCCCACCTTCTGCTCTGGTGACACGTACACACACGCACACATGGAATGAATTGGGTAATGGGATCTGCAAGAAGCTGGTCTCTCCCATGGACCATCACTCTAGAGTAGAGTTTCTCAACTTCAGCACTATTGATATTTTGGCCCAGATAATTCTTTCTTTTGGGGCAGTCTTGTGTATTATGGGATATTTAACACGTCTCTGTCCTCTACCCACTAAATGCCAGTAGCAACTGTCCCACACACCAGTTGACAGCCAAAAATATCTCTAGACATTGCCAAATGTTCCCTGGGGAAAAAAAGCATCACAGATTAAGAACCACTAGTCTAAGATAACTTAGTTTTGTCAAATTCCAAATATGAAGAATCCTATGGATTTGTGTTTTAAGTGAGTCTATGATTAAAGTCTGTAGCATTATGAGAGTGGGAAGGCATGGGTTACAGAAGAATGCTAATTTTATTAAATGTTCATTGGGAAAATATGAATCATCTTTACTATGTTATGGGGTATTTATTCTTTCAATTTGTAGATTAAAACAAAGTTCAAAGAAATATAACTAACACGATGGCCATAGAACCATTAAATAGTAGGCAGAATTTGAGCTAATAATTGACACAACAGTAATTTGCACCCAAGTTCCTTCTCCAAGTCCTGCACTCTCTCCATTGCACTACGTTTCTAGAAGCTTAGGCATCATCTGAAAAATGTAAGGACAAGGAAGCCTTAGCACAAAAATGCTAGGCCAGAGTACAGAAGCCAATTGCTGGCCGAGTTACCCCCGTGAAGTAGCAAAGGTTAACAAGAGTTAGACAAATCCAAGGATAGATTTGTGACCCTTAATGGAACTCTATCAATATTGTATACCCCCAACATACAATATACTGGGGTTGGAACCTCTTCCTAATCTTTACTTTTTCTTGTTCCTTCTACCCATCCATTTATTTATCCATTATGATTTATTGAGTACCTACTGTGTACAAAGTCAGCTGCATAAGAGTGTATAATGGTTCCTGGTCAAATTCTAAACTGAAGGGCCTTTGGGGATGATCCTGCTCAGGTTAAAGGGACAATCTCATGGTGCCATGCCCTATATAACGTGCTATAACTCTATCTCTAGATGTATCTGGAGCTCAAGGGCCAATACTTGACACAGAGTTCTGGTATGTTCTTATATTTTTAAAGTTTAAGCTAATTTAATGATTTAAATAAATCTACAAGTTTAAATGAAGAAAATATTTATATTCTCTCTCCCTTAAGCCAAATTGATTTCAAATTTGGCCACTCTTTTTTTATTCTTACCCATCTATATACACATATGTTATGTGGTCTTTATCACAGTGGC
Source organism: Cebus imitator (assembly GCF_001604975.1). Taxonomy (NCBI): domain Eukaryota; kingdom Metazoa; phylum Chordata; class Mammalia; order Primates; family Cebidae; genus Cebus; species Cebus imitator. The sequence continues at coordinate 11,370,154 of NW_016107366.1, read as the reverse complement.
ATACCATTTTGCATTCTGTGGTTTTAAGTCCATACTCTGTTGTGAATCTTACCGCGTTGCTACATGTATTTCATAGTTATGATTCTTAAAATCCATGGGTTCTTCTGTCAAATGAATAAACCATGACTTATTCAACCAATTATATTCAATTATTTTACGTAAGGCTATAATGAACATCTTCAGGCCTATGGCTTTCTTTTTCTTCTCTTGAATTATTTCCTTAGGATAAATTTCTAGGAGTGACATCGGATCAGGGCATGAATATTTTTATAACTCTTGATGCATACTGTTGTATGGTTCCCCTAAAACTATTGTGTCAATTCATAATACCAGTAGCAAAAGCTATAAGATTAAGAGGGGAACAAGATTCATAAAATGTGTGGTCTTTCCATCCGGAAACATGGCATGTCTCTCTTTCATGTTTATCTACTTTCAGTTTTCTAAAGATAGCAACTTTGTGGTTTCCTTCACGTAGGTCGTATATATATTGCTTGTTAGAGTCACTAAACTTTGTTAGCGTCACTAAACTTCAAATATTTGTGTGGCCTTTTAAAAATTGCTAATTTAGTAGCTATAAGTTTAATATATTTCTATAGCACACATTTGTTGACTACTGTAAAGTGCCCAATGTTAACTGCTGCGAATTCAGAGATGAACTGGCAGTCCATGTCCTCAAGGAGCTCTCTTGATGTGGAGATAGACACTGTTATATAAATGAAGCAGGCCCTTATGGCTTGTAATTTAGTTTTTCAATGAGGAAACATTGGTAATATAAATAGATTTAAGTTCATTCTTTTATTTAACGCATATTTATTGAGTGCCTGCAATGTGGCAGGCATCATAGTGTGTGCTGAACAGAAGAACAACAGCCCCTCTTCTTATGGGGCATAGACTTGACATCATCTCTGTTAGAATGGCTGGGCTGGAAAGATGAAAGGCCCTGCTGGAAAATGAGACATCTGAGAAGCAGCAGTGGGTTCTGGGAGAAGCCACAGGGCTTGGACCTATGGAAAATGAACATGTTCCATAGATACATTGATGCACACATAAACACCCATGCACACATGCGCACCCACACTGCAGGTCTGGGTGCTTGGGTTTGCAGTGGTTCCTTTAGGGATTGGCTGCTGCCAAATGGATGTGAGTGAAGAAGGAAGGTGGGTTTTTGGGAGCACAGTCTGGAAACAGACTGCTGGGTAGCCATGAACCAGATACGTATCCCTATTGGGGTAAAAGGAATAAAAGAGGTGTCTGGAGGACTGCCAAGATTGCCATCACAGGACACTGGATGGGGACTTTAGTCTTGGCCTTTCTTCAGCTGACCTGGGTCCAGCCCTGCCTAGAAGGGACATGGAGCATTTGCTGTTTCCAGTCCCTGTATAGCAACTACTGGTATTGACTTGTGGCTACTGGGGTGTTGGTATTTTCCTTCCCAATTTGAAGGCATTCTGTCTATATCGTGTATAGAAATTCTTTGTGATATTTGATATATGTATTTTCCTAATCCCATTTTCCCTTTTTGTTTTCTATTATTCATTGTATAGTTGTTTTACATTTCTATATAGACAAATCTCTCAATATTTGTTATTTCTTTTCAAAGCTGACAAAGTTATTCTGCCATGGATCTGAGAAACATTTCATTCTATTTTTGGTTGTCAGTAATTTGATTTTTTAAAATATAATTTGTTAATCCATCTGGAGTTTATTTAGATGAATGTATAATATTGTCCAAACTATTATGCAGTTTTCCAACACAATTTATTAAGTAATTCATTTCCCTTTTGATTTGAGGGAAATGAATTGTTTTATTACATACTGAATCCTCAAATGTAGTTAAGTCTATTTCTTGAGTCACCACTTTGTTCTGCTGCTCTATTTCTATCTTAGCACTGGTATTGAATAATTTTAATTGTTGTTTTATAATGTGTTCTAATATCTGGCAGAGCTAGAAACAACTCCTTCCTCCCTTAATTATTTTCTCTTTCAGAATATTCATTGTTATTCTCATCTGTTTGTTGTTCAAGATTAATTTTAGAATCACTTTGTCAGAGTAAAAAAAAAATCCTTTTGGGATTTTGTGTATGCACTCCTGTTAAAATATAAATTAACTTGAAGAAAATAGGCATTTTTATAATACACAGCCTTCATATCCAGATATATGGCATATCTCTTTTTGTTCGCCCACTTTCGTTTTTCTAAATATAACACCTCCATGGTTTTCTTCATATAGGTCACATACATTGCTTCACATACATTGCTTGTTACCTTTGTTCTTAAATAGACAGGTACTTTTTTCACTTCTCCTCCCACCCTGACCTCAATGCCACGTGCACAGGTGGAGCATGCTCTATTTTCCCTCCCCTCCATGACTGAAACCTAATATTCCCTGTAAACGTACAATCCCAGATTTTCTATAACAAATGTAATTTCTAACATCATTTCCCTTGGCCCAGAAAATATGATCACAATAGCTAGAGTCCTTGGAAATTGCCTTTTTCAAATGATCAGAACCAGAGTTGGGATCAGCAAAGGTTTAAATGCATCTGTCTCAGCATGGAGGATAATATTCTTGTGAACTGTTTGTGATCAGACCAGGGACCGTGATCAGTGTGAGCTTCCTCTGCTTAATGTAACATTCTGCTCATTTCTCTAGGCTTCCTTCAAGGTTTCATTGACCTACAGATGGCCCCAGAAAACAAGCAGGGAACTTAGGGAGTCCCAGGGCACCCCCCCCCACCCTGTTATCCAGTCCTCAAGAACGTGGACACTGAAGACCTGTGATCTCCCTTTGCTAGTGGTGGGCAGAGCAGGGGGTGCCTGCTCTGCAGAGTACTACCAGTGATCCAAAGGGGATGTCACCTTGAGTGGAAAGTCAGGCATTATAGTCATAGCTATGAAGAATTTCGGGGCCATGGGGTAGCCTGGGAAGGGTATGCCAGAGCTGAGGGAGTCCAGGGCTGAAAGAACTGACCCTGGATGAAGGAATGGCTCACAAAGGAGGCTTGTGGTGTTGCCTCTTAGAAGTACAAAGAGGAGTAGTCAATTCTTGTCCTACCAGGTCAGTGTAGGTTTGTTACCTTTGTTTTCAAATAGGCAGATACTTTATGGGGGAAGGAAGATTCCAGATTCAATCAGGTCCTCACCCAAGGGAATAGGATCTACCCCTGCAGGGTATATCTCTGTCCCAGCCAGAGGCTTCAGTCTCCAAAAGGAGTCTTCGGTCTCACAGCAGAGGCTAGAGAGGAAACCATGAACCAGAGCAGAAGCCCAGTCCCTAGGCTGGGGCATATGTATTGAAGAAGGGTTAACAAGAGAGGGAGATCCAAAAACTCAGTGGGCCTGTAGATGTGCTGGACTTCTCACAAGCCCACCCGTTACTGGCCCTGTGCAGCCACACACACCTCACCCCACCAGTTTGTGGGGATGGAACACCCCAATGTGCCATTATGCTTAGCTGGGCTTGGCTCAAAATCTGGCTGTAAGAACCAAGCCCATGGGATACAGATCTTTAGTGTACCTGGCCAGGGTGAGATCAGGCAGACTAAAGGGTTGGCTCACAAACGAGGCCCCCAGCCTTTCCTATCAGGATGCCCAAGGAAGTAGTCAACACTTTCCCTACCAGGCCAGTGTGAGTCACATATATCACTTGTTTCCTTTACGTCTAAATAGGCAGGTACTTCAGATACTTTATAGAATGAAATGTCTTTGGTAGCCCTGCCTAGTCTAAAGTAGATCCAAATCTAGCTAACCACAGGGTCATGGGCCTTTTAAAATACAGAATTCCTGGCCTTGTCCCCCAAAATTCCAATTCACTAGGTCCAAGAAAGGGCCTAGGAACTGTAGTTCTAAAAAACTCCTAGATGATCTAGACATCAGGTCATATTTCTAAACAACTAGTGTGGAACACATACTGTATGCCAGTTGCTTACAGGAAGTTTCGTGTCATTTCTGTGGGGTTTGTCCCTTGAATTCCTGTCTTGAATTCCTTTCTTGAATTCCTCTGGGCTAATGGGAAGGCCTGAGGTCTTGGATTACATCATGCCAAGATATTTTTTTTCCTAGCTAATACTTGTGTCCTGCCATGATCCATGGGCTTGTGATGCATGTGGTGATACGTTGTGTTCATATGCTGTTGCTGTGAAGTTGGCCAGGCTGAGCTGCTGTAACTCAGTTGTTAGGATGATTGTAGTCTCTCAGCGTCTATGGGATGTTGACCTCCATGCTGGTATCCCATCAAGGAATGAGATGCATGGTCCAGTACTCTGACATTACAACCTGATGTTTTTCATTTAATTTAAATGCAGCAAAATGTGGGAGTGGGTACTATGTAATGGGCATTGCACTCAGCACTGGACAAGTGATGAAGATGATTCAAACATGGTTCTTGCCCTCCAAAGCTCATAGTCTAGTGAGTAAGATAAGCACGTACTTTTATTTTAAAGCAGTCTCTGAATGATTGCAATTATAGATGTGGTCATAAAGTGCCACCAGAATGTAGAGGAAGAAAAATTCATTCCAACTGGCAGATTTTCAGAAGTCTTCTTAGAAGATTGTAGCACAGGCAAAATTTCAGTAACTTCAGTCCAATCCAACCCAGGAATCTGTCCAAAACCAAACTGTGAACACAATTTAATCCAAGACCCAGATCAAAGGCCTTATTTCTACAGCTAAGAGTCCTAGTCCAAGGTATATTAGGACCACAGCTACCGGGATAGAATAAGGACTGGGAAAGCTGGCCAAGCTTTAGGAGTCTAATCCCGGGCTGTGACCTCTACTTGTAGGAGAATGAGGTATCTTTGTTATTGTTACTTCAGCTTTCACCTTTGGAATCAAGCCAACAGGCTCTGTTTTCTCTGTAAAATGTGCAACACTGTGTGCATTCTCCACTGTGCTCTCCCATGCCTGACTCAGAGAGCTATGGAGGCAGACACAGAGTTTCCCCAACCAGGGTCTGTTTTCACAGCTGCTAACTCAAAAGCTGGAGCTTGAAGTTCTACCAATACTCCTACCCTGTTCTTTGAGCCTGTTGGTAAATTTGTCGTCTTACTTGCACATACGTGCATTACTATCAGCCCTCATTGATATGGGTGTCCTCAGACTCTGTAGTCCTTGAAGAAGGTACTACATACCTTTTCTAGGACTTGGCTTTCTAAGAGAGGCTTAGGTTACCCCTCCTCTGTTGATTGGCCCTTCCTCTAGGGTTTATGTACAAGAGCAATCTTTTGGGGGACTCAAGGGAGGTGGGTTCAGAGAAAAGTCTCCTGGCCCTAGGCTACCTGATCAACTCTCATCTTGCTCTGGGACTCAGATCAGACTCCCCCATGGTCTTGCCGGGAGCTCTCCCAGGCTACGCGTAAACTCCCTTGGATTATCATGTTTCCTCTGGAGAAAAATCCAAATGTACTTCCTTGTGTTCATGAAGAACAACCAGCATGTATTCTTTTCCAGTCTACAGTGGGTGGTGGTGGTCTGAGGCATGACTGCACCATGGCAGTTCTAGACTCCTTGAGTGAGGATGCTCTGATGAAAAGGCTTAGATTGCATGATGGAGTTCTCTAACAGAGCTCAGGGACTCCAGTGAAGAGGACAGGCTCTGAGTACCTCAAAGACCCAGGAACCTGGGCCTGCAGTCCTAATAATACCTCCTGAGTTGTTGAAGATGTGATTGACACCCTTTCTTGAATTCATCTGGGCTAATGGGAAGGTTTGAGCTCTTGGATTACATCATGCCAAGATACTTTTTTCCTAGATAATACCAGGTTAATAAGAGCAGCTGAAGCTAACCTCAGCTGGGCATAGAAGGCAGCTGGGATCTGCCCATGTAGCAAGAATAGGACCCTATGAATATCACTCACAGGATCCTGGGGGCTGGGTGTGGGTAGCTGTGGGATCTCATAGGAGACAGAAGCACTTTTGAGTAGCCTTTGCTTGGGGCATGGAAAGACTGGGTTATCAGGGCATGTCACAGTTCCTCAGAATCTCACAGTGAGACTCAACACTGACAGAATATCCAACACTCAAGTGAAGAGCTGTTCAGTACCAGGTACCTCTATGCAGCTGACAGTGTCTCTCCTTTCTAAGGTGATCTGCCCACAGAAGGTGGCTCACTAAGTCACGGTTGGCAGCCAAGGAGTCACTCATTCCTGAAAATGGGGAGTTTTGTCAGAATATTCTGGACTTGGAATTACCTGTTCATTCCTTGAGGAGGGGGGGAATGAGGACCAAAGAGCAAACCTTTTGGTCTGGGGTCTTTCTGGATTGAGGGTGTGCTAGGGGAAAAGTGGGGAGACACCTCTTTTGCTGCCTTAGTAGGCTGGTTGAGCCTAGGAGATATGCCAAGCAGAAGCATGTGTGGAGACAGCCATCAGCAGCAGAGTGGGGATGTGCCTCTTGTGTCAAATTCAGCCAAAATTGAATGTATACCTTCCCTGAGCCCAGCGCAGTGCTGTGCACCGTGCCTTCACAAACTTCATCCTATTGAGTCTTCACAACAAAGCTGCAATTTAGAAGTTATTAATCTCATTTTTATATATGAGGGGAAAGATTAAATGATGCAAAGTAGCTACCCTCTCCCTCCCTCTCAACTGTATACAGCTAATAAGTGAAAAATATATGCAAACCCCTAATTTTTAGAAGGATTCATATTTGCTCCAACTTTGGCATGGTGGCTTGGTCTGGCTACATATATTTTCCAAAAAACTTGTCTATTTTCAAGGTAAAATCTGAGCCCCAGAAGTGTGGGCTCAGCTACTTCCCAATAGCACAAGGCAGGGGGCCTTGTTTGTATTTTGTTCCTGTGAGCTGGGGACATGAGTTCCTCAGCCAGCCACTGGGAATGCATGAAAATCCCAATACAGAGCCTGGCCTTGGGAAAGACCTCTAAACATCTCAATGAAGAGGGTTTAAAGGCTGGGGTAAGCACCTGGAATGGTTTGGCGGGGGCATTGCATTATTCCAGAGGTGTGGCAAGAATCAGTCATGGCCATAGGGTAATTCTAGACAGTGGGTAATTTCCAGAGGTTGTGCTGACAGACAGTCATGTAATTTATACCAAGAACCTAGCCAGCCTCTATTGGGTACAGGTAACAGGGTCCAGCCATCGAGAGCAAGAACTTAGCAATTGTCAGACCCCTACCAATAAACTTCAGTTTAGGATTCTAGTTTCAGAGGGGATTGAGTTGCCAATGAGGAACTTGAAGGGAAAGCTACTTTCATGAGTAGCTGCTACCATGAGTAGGGTGACAATATATCCCTATTCACTTTAGACAATCCCAGTTTACATTTTTTGTTCTAGGTAATTGTTCTTAGTGCCCCCTTTCATTCTCAGAAGTGTCCTAGTTTGGGCAATAGGTTATGTGGGTACCCTAACATGCCAGAGACTCCATGCCAAGAAAGGGATTGGGCCTCAGTGAGTGATTTGAATGCCTAGAGGGATCTCTGAGCCAAAGGTCTATGAGGCTGTATATAGTGTTTTCTTTGTGTGTGTGTCTGTGTGTGTGTGTGTTTTACTTGTCACTGACTTGAAACTTAAGCTCTGTATGATTAACCCCTTCCCACCGCTCTCCCTCACCCCATGCCACTTTTCTGTCAAAACTCTTGCCTGCCTCAATGCCTTTCCACTTACAGTTCACCATGTTGGAATGTCCCTCACAAGACTGGTTCCATCTTATCATTCCTTAATTGTCACATTCCCAGAGAGGCCATCTCTAACTACCTTATCCAGAAGAGTAATTTTTCACTTTTTATTTCCTTCATACCCTGTGTTTATAAATGTATTAGTCAACTTTTGCTGTGGCATCAACAGCCCGAAACTCTCAATGACTTACAACAATAAATATTTATTTCTCATTCATTTTTCAAGAGGGCTGGAAGTCAGTTGCAGCTCTGCAGGGCTTTCCTGGGCTCCACATAAGATCTCATTCTGGGACATAGGCTGAAGGACCAGGTTGTGCCTAGAGCATGCTGTTCTCATGGGGGAAGACAAAAGCTTCAGGGAACAGAGCCAAACTACCCAAGTACCTTTAAAGCCTCTGCTTGGAAATGCCTATGTCATGTCCAATCATAATTCCGTCGGCTAAAGTAAATTGCAAGACTAAGCCCTAAGTCCATGGGAATAGGGAAGAGAACACCACTGAAGGAGATACATAGCAAGGGCAAGGAGAGAACAAATGATTGTGAACAATTAGTATGATCTGCCATAATAAGTGATGATTATTTTATTTATTGATTATCTGGCACCCTTACCAGAGACTATAAACTCCCTGAGGGCAGACATGTATATGTCTGTTTCATTATTGTACCAATCATATAACAAATTGTTAGTATTGTTTTCCTATTTTTGTTATAGTTATTAGTAGTATTGTTCTATGGCTGCTACTGTATAAGCAAAGCCAACATAGCTGGAGTGAGAGAGCATTTGGTTTGGAAGATGCTTGGCCACCCAGGGTCTATTGGCAGCAGGATTTTATTCTACAGCCCTTGAGCTAGTGTGGTTATAGCCAAGAGTGGCTGAGGCCCTAAGTGCAATGAGTCTGTCATATAAACTCTATCACTGCAGCTAGGAAGGATAAGGGGGCAGGGGGAGAGAATGTTCTAGAAAAAGAAAATCACTGGGGCAAAAATACAAACATGGAATAGCCTTGAACATTTGGAGAGCTGCAAGTAGTTTCATCTGACTGGAGTGTAGGATGCAATGGAGGATAGTGGGGAGAGTGCAAAAATAAAAATATAAGAGATCGGCAAGGGCCTTTGGTCACTGAGAGTCCTTTGTGCCTCTATGAGGAGTCCAGACTTTATCTTCTGTGTAGCAGGGAGTCGTTAAGGAGTCCCAAGCAAGGATGTAACAGCAAAAGCATTTGTGATTTTCAAAACTGACCCTGGAGCCAATATGGAGGATGGATTCAAAAGGAGTGAAATTTAAAGTAGAAGACCAGGTAAACCATGGCAGAAGGAAGAGGGCCTCCAGTTAATAGGGATGTGATGAGGATGTGACAAGTACAAGAGATACTGAAGAGATAGAATCAACACAATTTAGTTACTGATTGAACATGAGAGCGAGGGAGAAGGAGTTGACATGTTTTGCTTCGGCAACTGTGTGTTGTCATTCATGGAGATAAGGAATGAAGGAGGCTTAGGAAAATAGATAAAGAGTTCCATTTTGGACATGCATTTGAGGTGCCAATGGGATCTCCAGGAGAGATGTACATCAGACAGTTTTGCTTCAAGTCTGGAGTGTGGTAGGAGGATTTGGGCTACTAGTATTTATTTTGGAGGCAGTGGCATACAGGAAGCAAGAGTGGGGAGTGAGAAGAGCACCTACGGCAACCCATACCTGGGTGAAGGAAGGGCTGAGTCATTTGTGAATGCCAGGGAACATTCCAGGTACCAGAGAACCTTGGTTCCCTTGAGAACCAAGTTTGGGGAAACTTGGCCCCTGAGAACCAAGTTTTCGGAAGAAGACAAAAGGTTCAATTGTGGCCATGTTTTGTTTAAGTTGCTGTTATAAAATCGAAACTGCCTGTCATGATCTTTAAAAGACCTCATTATCCTCTTCAGTTCGTCTTGTGTTCCTTGCTCCATCTATCACCCTGCTTCTATCTAGCATGCTGGCCTCCCTTCTGTCCCTCACATGCACCAAACTCATTCCCACCCAGGGCCTTTGCACTTGTAATTCTTTCCCCCTGCAGTGACCTTTCCTTAGAATGATTGGTTCCTTATCATCAGGCCACAATCCAAAGGCCACCTCCTCAGGCAGGCTATTCCTGCCGCCTTGTTAAAGCAGCCCACCCCTACGCCATTCCTTCTTTTTTTTTCATCACCTCTTAGAATGTAAACTTCACAGGGGCTAAGGACTTGCTCATCCATCTTGGTGGTTGCTGATCACAAAGCTAGAGCAGTGACAGGCACACAGCAGGTGCTCCATCACTCCATCAATACTTGAGCTAGGTGGAGACATTTCAAAGACCATTGGGTACACAGGTCTGGAGTTCAGAAGAAATGTCTTTTCTGTAGGCATACATTTAAGAGTTGTGTGGGGATGAGGTGCCCTAAAGAGGACCAGCAAATGAGAAGTTGACCCTGAAATAGATCTGTTCATGTTTCCAAAAGTAGAAGTTAGGTAGAAGAGGAAAGCTTTCAAATGACTGCCAAAGGATGATCAGAGCTAGAGGTGGAAACCTGGAGATGGTATTATGGAAGACCCAAAATGTCTTAGGAATGAGAGAGGGCTAGCTCTGTTAAATGCCCTGCTAATTTGTCTCAGAACACCAGTACTCAAATCCTACCTGTCCAAGAGATGGGAACTGGACAGAAAAAAAGACACACAAAAACTTGAGTACAAGCCAGGTATCTAAGACCAGAGTGAGCAACATAGTAAGACACCTGCCGCCCCCTACCCCCACATCTCTTAAAAAAATAATAATAATTAGCCAGGTATGATGGCACACACCTATAGTCCCAGCTACATGGGAAGCTGAAGTGGTAGGATCACTTCTAGCCCAGGAGTTCAGGACTACAGTGAGCTATGGTTGCACCACTGCACTGCAGCCCAGAGATAGTGAGACCCTCATCTCTCAAAAAATATTGTTTTAATAAAAAACAACTTGGGCACAATTTATGGTTTTTATACTGGATTATATCAAATATGAATCTAGGAGGACATGCATGTGCTCAAGAAATATGCAGCCAGTATTGTCCATTTATCCTTTATACTCCTTTTGGAATGTGTGTGTTTCTAGCCTGCATCTTTGGTATTCTCCTTAGAGAGAATTGAGCCTAAAGTTAACTTAATCTTGTTTATGATAAGGATAAGCCCTGCCCAGTGACTAGCTTTGCCCTGATGCAAGTGATCTTGAGAACCTCAGACAGTATCTTTGGGACTAACACAGTTAAATAATAACTTTCACCAAGCTCCAGTGCCAGAGATAACATTAAGATAACTGAGACAAAATTTTACATACACTGAGCTTCTGAGCAGAAAGAGGTGAAAGAAATTTAAGGTTGGGTTTGTGAAGCCTCTGTTTCCAGCTCAACAATAGCTTAATCAGCAGAGCTGCCTCAATTTACTGATCTAGATACATACATTGAAGCAAGAACAATCTGATTGGGTGAGCATTGCTGGAGAAAATCGCCCAACCAGACAAACTGTGACTGCTATAAATTCATGAACACCAATCTCAGTCAGGCTCACAACAGTAACTGGCAATCCATCTGTGTTTCTCAAGTCATTCCTTTCTCCATTTCTCCATGCAAACTACCCCAAACATTTTCTGCTTTCCCCAAACTCATGAACAGCCCCTTTCCTCACCTTGCTCCCACCTCACAGGCAACACTCAATTTTCAAATGCGAGAGACAACAAGCCTACAGACCAGCACCCATCCTCACTCTTCCTCTGTTCTTCCCACCTTTTATAATAAATGATCCATCATTTCTTCCATCAAAAAACAATTCCCCTGTAAATTACCCATCAAAAAAATTTTAGCATAACTCCATTTAGGCTTTAGATAGTGAAACTTTAAAAACATTTGACACAACAGTGAGAAATGTATTTTTACCTTGTAACTTTGTACACACTTGCATGTAATTGAACCATACATTTCACAAACAGTACTTACCTTTACTACCTATATTGAATTCAGGTATTTCCTATTCCCTTCTTTTATTAGCCTGTTCTTGCATTGCTATAAAGAAATTCCTGAGGCTGGGTAATTTATAAAGAAAAGAGGTTTAGTTTGGCTCACAGTTCTGCAGGTTGTACAGACATGGCACCAACATCTGCTTAGCTCCTGATGAGAGCCTCAGGAAGCTTACAATTATGGCAGAAGGCAAAGGAGAGCCAGTGCGTCACATGGCAAGAGTGGGAGCAAGATGGGGGTGGGGTGGGTGGTAGGTACCACATGCATTTACACAATCAGATCTTTCATGAACTACCAGAGCAATAATTCACTTATAACCAAGGGAATAATGCTAAGCCACTCATGAAGAATCTAACCCCATTATCCAAATACCTCCCACCAGGCCCTTTGTCCGACATTGAGGATTATATTTCAATGTGATATTTAGAGGGAACAAACATCCAAACCATATCATTCTGCCCCTGTACCCCCAAATCTCATGTCCTTTTCACATTGTAAAATCCAATTATCTCTTCCCAATAGTCCCCCAAAGTCTTAACTTATTCCAACATTAACCCAAAAGTCCTAATTCTAAAGTCTCATCTGAACATAAATTTCTTCCATCTATGAGCTGGTGAGATCAAAAGCAAGTTATTTACTTACCAAATACAATGGTGTATGGCATTTGGTACACATTCACATTCCAAATGGGAGAAGTTGGCCAAAAGAAAGGGGTAACAGGCCCCACACAATTCTAAAACCCAGCAGGGTAGCCATTAAACCTTAAAGATCCAAAATAATCCTCAACTCCATATCCCACATCCTGGGCACACTGGTGCATGGGGTGAGCTCCCTGGATCTTGGGCAGCTCTGCCTCTGTAGCTTTGCAGAGTGCAGTCCTTGTGGCTGCTCTTATGAGTTGGACTTGAATACCTGTTGCTTTTTCAGGCTCAGGATGCAAGTCTGGAGGGTGGCAGCCCCCTTCCCACAGCTCCACGGGGCACTTCCCTGGTGGGGACTCTGTGTGGGGGTTCCGTCCCACATTGTCACTCCACAATGCCCTAGTAGAGGTTCTCTGTTAGGGTCCAGCTACTGCAGCAGGCATCTACCTGGGCACCCGGACTTTCTCATACATCCTCTGAAATCTATGGAGAAATTGCCAAGCCGTCTTTATGCTTGCAGCCTGTACACCCTCAGGCTTAACATCACATGGAAGCTGCCAAGGCTTACGGCAGCTTACACTCTCCAGAGCAGCAGCCCAAGCTATATCTGGAGCACTTTGAGCTGTGGTTGCAGCTGGAGTAGCCAGGATGCAGGGAGCAAGAGCAGTGCCCCAGGCCTGGTCCCTGAAATCATTCTTTCCTCCTGGCCTCTGGGCCTATGATGGGAGAGGCTGCTGCAAAGATTTCTGAAATGCCTTCAAGGCCTTTTTTCCATTGTGTTGGACATTAGCAGTTGGCTCCCTTTCAGTAATGCTAATCTCTCTAGCAAGTGGTTGCTCTACAGACTGCTTAGATTCTTTCTTTACCACAGGGCCAGGCTGCAAATTTTCCAAACTTGTATGCTTTTCTTCTCTTTCAAATATAAGTTCCAACTTTAAGTCATCCCTTTGCTCCTGTGTCTGATCTTGGGCTGTTAGAAGCAGCCATGCTAATTCTTGAATGCTTTGCTGCTTAGAAATTTTTTCAATCAGATACCCTAGGTTGTCACTCTGAAATTCAAACCTGCAAAAAGCCCTAGGATGTGGACTTAATGCAGCCAAGTTATTTGCTAGGGAGTAGCAAGGGTGACCTTTATACCGACTCCCAATAAGTTCCTCATTTCCATCTGAGATCTGTTAGCCTGGCCTTCACTGTCCCTACTTCTATCAGCATTTTGGTGACAACCATTTAAACAGTCTCTAAGAAATTACAGACTTTCCCTCATTTTCTTGTCTTCTTCTGAACCCTTCAAACTCCTCCAGTCTATCCCTGTTACCAAGTTCCAAAGCTGCTTCCACATCATCAGGTATCTTATAGCAACATCCCACCCCTGATACCAATTTTCTGTGTTAGCCTATTCTTGTATTTCTATAAATACTTGAGACTGGGTAATTTATAAAGAAAAGAGGTTTGATTTGGCTCATGGTTCTGCAGGCTGTACAGGCATGGCACCAACCTCTGCTCAGCTCCTGTTGAGGGTCTCAGGAGGCTTACAATCATGGCAGAAAGCAAAAGGGAGCCAGCATATCATATGGTGAGAGTGGGAGTAAGGTGGGGCAGGGGGTGCCACACTCCTAAGAAACCAGATCTCATGTGAACTACCAGAACAAAAATTTACTCACCACCAAGGGCGCTAAGCCATTCATGAGGTATCTGCCCCTGTGATTCCCACCAGGCCCCACCTCCAACACTGGGGATTACATTTCAACCTGAGATTTGGAGGAGACAAAAAAAACCAAGCCATATTATTTTCCTTGTTTTTTGTTTGTTTTGTTTTTTAACATGAAATTTCTGACCAGCCAATAATGGGTTGCAACCCACTGTTTAATACATTTAGCTAAAAATTCTTCCTCACTTTTCACATTCTCAACAACCTTATGCTTCATATAATTCTTCCTCCTTCTGCTAACTCTTCAGCCACTTCCCTTCTGCCAGTTGCCTTCCATCAACATTGAAATTTTATCGGGCCTCTCTCATATTAAAAAAAAAAAAAAAAAAAAAAAAAGCATCTTTCTTCACACCCGCATCTTCTTGCAAGTTCTCTAAGTCTCTTTCATACCCGAACTTCTGTAGCAGGATTTCTATGTACCCTTGCTGTGTTCGTTTCTCACCTCCCAGTACCCTGTTACCCCACTCCATTCTGGCTTCTGAATCCACCGCTTCTCTGAAATTGCTCTCACTGAGCTCACCAATTATCCTTATGTTGCTGAAACCCAATGGATCATTTTCAGCTGAGGTGATACATGGTGCTCGGCCGTCTTTCAAAACAGATGGCCCTTCCTCCTTGTGGAAACCCTCTTTCCTTTCCTTATCTGTTTGACACCATTCCTCCTGTGTTTTCTCCCACCTCTTGACTGCTTGGTCTCTATCTGCCCTGCCAGCTTGTCTCCTTTCTCTCAAAAAGTTCCATGCCATCTTTGGTTATTTTTTTTTTCAATAGCTCTGTTTTTTGCTGTTGTTTTTTTTTAATAGCTCTGTTGTTTGAAGCTTTTGTTTTCTAATACTATTATATGTTTTTTCACCTCTTACTAACCAACTTCGTTTATTCTTCGTTGATTGCCTCTTAATTTCCTTGGCCAATATTTCTATGTTGAGTGTACGTCTTTCTACCAAATTGCAATTCTTTATATATGAAGGATAGTAAGTATTTAAATATGGTAACTTGCACATATTTTGTCTCCATTTGTCTCTCATCACTCAGCTTTTGTTTATGGGGATTTTTGAAATCTAAAACCTTCCATTTGTGTTGTTTAAAATTTCCCTTATGATTTCTAGTTTTGGTGTAATACTAATAGAGTCCTTTCTTACCTCCAAGATTATGCAAATATTCCTTATATTTTCTTCAAGGACTTCTCTGGTACATGGCATGAAGTGTGAATCTAATTTTGTCAATAACAGGCCAGCTATTTGTTGTAGCATCTTGTATTGATCAATCAACCTTATCTCTGCTAATTTGAAAAGCCCCCTTCATCATATATTTTTGGCTCTTTTTCTGGACTTTCTTTTCTAGCTCTATTGATCTCTCTTTTGAAGTCAACATAGTATAAATTATATTATTATAGCTTTATAATATGTTTTAATATTTAATATCTGAGTTGGCAAGCCCTTCCTCCTCTGGGAGGAAGTAAATGTCATGGTTGAGAGCTTAGGCTCTGGTTCTGGCCTGACTGGCTTATTTTCCCAGCCCTATCACCTACAGTGACTGTATGACTGTGAGCAGGTTACTTGAACATTTGGACTCAGCTTCTGTCTCTGTAAAGTAGGTTAATAATAGTACCCGTCTCAGAGGGTTGCTGTGAGAGTTAATGAGTTAAGATACAGAAAGCTCTTAGAATGCCAACTAGCACCTTACGTGCAATTATTCCTTATCAGTCTCAAGGAGAGCTTGGCTGTTTTCACCTGTTTACCAACAGATGGATCTTACAGTGGCTTTAAGTTCCAGAAAAAGAAAATAGATCTTGCCTGGAATTGTGTTACATTTGTACTGTGATTTGAGGACACTTTTCATCAACCAGGAATATAGATTGTCTCTCCATTACAAATTTTTTTCTTCCCATCAGTAAAGCTTTGTTGTTTTTGTTGTGTAGGAGATGTTGGCTTATGGTTGTAAGGCTGAATTTCATTTTCTAGCACTCTGCATGTATGTTTTTTTACACTGTAGGTGTGTCATTGTGTTGATGGATATAATCATGTGTGTGTATCTTACATATTATTGTTATGAGTGTATCGCATCAAGATCAATTTAAATAGCATGGCTATTACAAGTTTGCTTACAGTTTTGAAGCACTGGCCATCAAACCACCTACCCACTAAAGGTTTTCAAGTTTCCTCGGGTTTCTCCCTTTGTGCTGATTTTAGTAATTCAAATTTCCCTAGGAAATTCTCCATCTTATCCATACTTCATATGTTGTGTATACTATTCTTTTATAGTTGGATTATCACCTTAGTTTTGTTATAGCCTCCTATCTCTATGTACATTTATCTCTTCCATTTCTACTTATTGAGCAGACCTGTCAGAAATTTTATTGATCTCTTTGGATGCCAATTTTTTTTTCTGTTTTCATCTTTTCTAAGTTTATTCTCCCTTCTCTCCTTAATCTTGTTCAGTTATTCTTTTTGTAACTTTTTAAGTATAAACACTAATTTCACTTATTCTATTTCTTTATTATTTAATTGTGAAGAAAGCTATGAATTTTCTTCTTACCACAGCTTTGGTCTAGTATCATCATCATTATAAGACGTCTACATTGACAGCTTTGTTTCCTCATTGAACTCGGGAACTTATTTGGAAAGAGTTTTATGAATTTTTAAGTGATTATGATTTTTATTTGTTATTTTCTTATTGACTTCCAGTTTATTTGTACTGTGAACAGAAAATGTGGCCCAACAGTTTTTGCATTGTGGTAGAATTTATGGGGATTTTCTTATAGCCTAATGAAAGTTAATTTTGTAATATTCCATGGGTACCTGTAAAGAAGGTTGCATTTCTTGTTTGAAGACTACAGAGTTGCATATAATACACACACTCATAATATTCTCAGATCCTCTTTAACTTTATCTTGACTTCAGGTTAGTATATTTTATTTTGTCTGTTTTTGTATTTTGGGACTTAAAATATCATAACTGTCTTATCTTTATTTTGGAATGGGCTCATTCTCCATGTTTCAAATATGATATTTGGATTTTGTTTCGGGTCTCCATCAGGACTATTGAAAACTCCCTTTGTTTTGAATTATCATTTTGAAAGCAATGATGCTAGCAGGGACAACACCAAAAGAAAAACATAATAAAAGAGGGGTCTTCAACAAGCCCCTTTTATTTTCTACTCAAGTTCATGTTCAATCATAACCCAATATCATGCACAGTAATCACACATCTACTTGTTAACAAGTTTCCCATCTTTATTATTTTTCAACAGTCTGAGGCTTTGGACTTAAAAGTTTAGTCAAGGTCAAGATCCATGAGCACAGCCTGGTCACTACTCTGAAGGAGGAAGGTGCCTGATCTCCCTCTTTTAACCTGGGTGATTGATAGTAATGAGATCCAATTACGACTTTTTTAAAATCGTCATTTGGGGCACTGAGAAGCAGGCTCTCCCTAAATTCTCTTACAGAAATACTATGACACAACATGCATTCATAATTTTCCAGAGCAAGAAAGATCTTTGTAGGACAATGCAGACTTCCTCTTACTGCCCTTGTTGCAACAGTTCTGAGTACTCTCTTGAGATGGAAGACAGAGCTTTAGAAGGTCACATTCTTTTCTAAGAGTGTCAGTTTATCAGCCCTGTATCTTTCCAGGTATAAAAAGAAATGTCTTTTGGTAGCTGTCCAGAAAACTCTTGCATAAGAAAAGGAGCATGCAAGAGTCAGGTGTAATATAATATCCAAGGATCTGATATTAATATTAAAACTCCTTTTTTGTTGTTCACATTTGCCTCCACCAGTAGTTCTCAAAGCCTGGCTGTAATTTGGGATCACCTAGGGATCATTTTAAAATCTGTGATGCCCTGAGCCCAGTCCACCAGTTAAATAGAATGTTTTGGACTTGTATTGATAAATTATAACATTCTTCTAATGTAAAGCCTGAGCTGTATTGGCCCATTCCTTTACTCTTGACTGTTCAGGATCACTTTGTCTTAGCTGTGTGTCTTGTCCCAAATAGAAGGTTATATATTACTAGGAGGTTAACCTGTATACATTTATTGTCATAAATGATGTTTTATCTTTTTTAAAGCCTCTTATGTTACAATCCCCCTACCCCATGCTTCTTTGTTGTTTCCTTTGAATTTCTTTTTTTTCCCCCTAAACTGACTGCTTTGCTTTTTCCTCTTTGGTAATTTTGAAGATAAGCTATTTCATATTCTGTTACTAATTACACCTAACATCTTTAAAAACATACCCCAACCTATATTTCTCTAATTAACCACAGAAACTACAAAACAGGATTTCTTGCAAGATGAACAAATTAGCATATCTTCTTGCTCCAACTTTACTCTTCGTGTCAGTATAATCTGGAATATTCTACCCTAGAGTTTGGGCAGGAGTAATGTCTTAAGTTTTCTCTTCCAAGGAATATTTGTTACACTTGCATTTCATTTTATAACTATGTTTATATAAATTATTTAAATTCATTACCATATGGTTTACTTGCTCATTGTCATTCTTTTTTTATGCTTTTTGTTAACTACATTTAAATCCATCTCTTGGTTGAATAAGAAACATCTTTGAGTGGATGTAAAAAGGACTTTTTTTAGGCCTTTAATATTTAAGAGCAGCTTTCTCTTGCCTTTGCTGTTTAAGCATTTGGCTCATTCACACCCTTTTCCACTGTAAATTATTTAGGGACACATCTGTACTATGTCTAAGAGAAATACATGGAGGGCTGAAGCACAGTATTTTTCTCTGTTTTCCGGAGTTGACACAGGTGTCCATCTATTAATATTTGTACAGACTTTGGTCAATCCGTTGGTTGAGGTTTGGAGTGGGATAGGGTTGCGAGGCCCGCATGTTCATGTCATCATCTTTCAGAATGGTTTCAGCCATTAGGTACTCATTGATACATTCAGCAAATATTGGTTGAGAACCTACAATGTACCAGGCCTTGTGGGAGCCGCTAAAGATTCAGCAAAATCAGATGAGATTTCTGCTCTCATGGAAGATCTGTGTATGTGTTGGGGAGAGGGAGGACCTGACCATCAATAGCTAAACATGTAAACAAGATAATTTTAGAGAATGATAAGCAGAGCTATCATATATAGATGCTCAAATTCCAAAATGGTGCTCCTGGAGCTTTACATGGTAATCCTGGTGAAAGATTGTAGAGAAAAAATAACACACTGATGGAATGATGGAGCAGGGGTGAGGGGCTCAGTCCTACTTAATTAAATACTCCTCTACAGTAAATTCATTTGCTCACATACTCACAGTGCCCCTGACCCTCTTCCCTCTGAAACTTTAGCAGCTTTCTTTGTCTTCATCTGCCTTGAACTTGCTCAGCGGGCCTCCTGATTCACCTCCTCTGTCTTCAAGGTCTTTGCCTTTGGGTTTTGATTCCTTGTTATTTGCTTTATGTTCCCAACTGAACTCCCACAAAGCTAGAGACAAGATGGCTGTGTGGGGGCATCCATGTCCAGCCTAGAGACCCCCAGTTCAGAGCTGATGTAATATTTCAAGTCAACAGATGAATCTTCAACAGATTCAAGGAACACATTCTAAGACTCCACGGTCACATAGGCCCAGTGGGAAGTGTTATTCTCATACTGAGAGACAGTGGTAGGGGGTTGGTAAGAGCTTGGTGTGTGGAGTCAGACTGCATTGATTTGGCCTTGGTGCTACCATTCACTGGCCGTGCATTACTTAACCTCTGTGTGCCTCAGTGTCTTCATCTTTAAATGGGGTTAATAACAATACCTACTTCATACTGTTATAGTGACAGTTAAATTGAGTAATTGATGAAAGTGCTTAGAATGATGTCTACTCTTAGTAAACCCTCAATAATATATAATAGTAATTACCATTAGCTGTATCTTGCATTGCCTAAAAGCTTTTTCATGTCCTTCTCTCTCCTTGGCTCGAAGTCTTTCTATACTTAAAACATACATGGATTATAGGGATGAGACTGAATGTGTCTTAGGAACAGGCTTACTTCGCTGAATTGCATGGGAGGGCTTTACAGCTGCAGACTGGAAAAGAAATACTTCATGCAGAAAAAGGGGAGCTGGGCAGAGTCAGGAAGAATCAGGACTAAACTCATCACCAGGAGTCACCAATTTTTTTTGTTTTATGTGTTTTTTCTTCCCCTTTGGCAAACATCATTTTATTATTCTTCATCTTAGCATCATTACATTTAGTAAGTCAAATATTTTACTCACTTAAATATCAATTTAATTAACACCAAACATCTATATAAATGCTATAAATGGACTTAAATGTTTATCCATGTTTGGAATTACCTTCTTTGTATTTGTATCTATTAAAAGATGTTTAGAATGAACCTACAGCCTTTTTGCAATCAGAAAAATTAAACCTTGTTTCATTTTGAATGCCTATAACCCTGATACAATTTTTATTTGGGGGCTCATGTCCAGTCTTTATCCATATATAAACAAATATTTAATAGCTATAATCAAAAGCATGCATATAATTTTATGATCTACTGCTTTACTTAAAATTATGTTTAACATTCTTTCTACAGGGTCATATTTATCACTTTAATGATTGCACTCAAACTACATCACATTAAAGGCTATAATTTACCTCACATTATTGGGCTGACATATAGTTTGTTCACATTTTTCCTCTCTAATAAAATTATGTCATTGTAAACATCTTTGGCTAGGTGGCTCTTTTTCTTTTGAATTAATTCCTAGAGATTACTGAGTCAGCCTTTGAGTAGTTTTGTGGCTCTGGATAAGAATTTACATACTCCCTTCAAAAAGGATCATATCACTTTTGCTCTGCAACTGACAATAAATGCATATATAAGATGCCATAAAGCCTCAACAATGTTGGGTTCTATATTTTTTCTTTATTTTTCCGATTGAAGTGGACTGTGTTATCATATTATTCTATTTTCTTATGAATCCTCTAAGCACTCTCTTTACTCATCTTGGTGATGTTCTTAAATAATAATAAAAGCTCTAATTCAATATTGATATTTTTCCTGTATTATAGGTGTTGCAATTATTTTTTTCATTCTATTATATTCTTTTAAAATTTTGTTTTAGCATGTGTTTGTTTGTTTGTTTACTCATTTACAGCACTTTATGTACCTATTCTTATTCCAGGGTCTGTTAGTAGTTGGCATTAAAAGGGCTTAAAATAAGGGTTTTTAGAAGAGTGGATCCTTAGGGTAAAACAGAGGAGAGAAAACAGGACAAGGGCAGGGATCACACTGTCACCTCCCTCCCCCAGTTTCTTCAGAAGCTTTGGTCTCTGAAAGATGGTGCTCCCGGCACCTCTTCAGCATAATGTGGTATCTTGGGGTTATCAGAAACTCATGGCACACCTATCATTTTCCCGTCAAAAATGTTTGAAGGAGACAAATGGTCCTGGACTGCCTCTACCCCATTACTGCCTGGGGAATTACCACCACTGTGTCATTAAGCAATGTCCTTTCCTACCGCTGCAAACCCAGCTGAGAGAGGTCAGGGACTGTGACTCTACGCTTAGGCCTGGGTTATGGATTTGCCCCACCCAAGGGACCCAAAGCACGAAGACACAGCCTAGGTGAGCGTGCTGACTAGAGGAGAGGAGCCAAGAGAAGACAGTTCTGCCATGCCTGCCTTTTGCGAAAGGGGCCCTTCCCATTGCTAAATCCAGCATGGAGCCCAGCATGTCTCCCGCCTGGAGCTCAGAGCTCAGCCAGTCCAACCCAAACCTTGTGCCACTCTTTCTATTGCTTTTTAGGCTAAGAAGATGTGCCTCCTGCCAGCCCTCAGTGGCCCAGGCAGAATATTGGGGATGCTTACTGACCTCCACTGCTCTTCTCTTGCAGTCTCCTGCTTCTTCAACTTCACCAGCCCGTCTGGGGTTGTCCTGTCTCCCAACTACCCAGAGGACTACGGCAACCACCTCCACTGCGTCTGGCTCATCCTGGCCAGGCCTGAGAGCCGCATCCACCTGGCCTTCAATGACATTGACGTGGAGCCTCAGTTTGATTTCCTGGTCATCAAGGATGGGGCCACCGCCGAGGCACCCGTCCTGGGTACCTTCTCAGGAAACCAGCTTCCCTCCTCCATCACAAGCAGTGGCCACGTGGCCCGTCTCGAGTTCCAGACTGACCACTCCACAGGGAAGAGGGGCTTCAACATCACCTTTACCAGTGAGTCCTCCCTCTGAGTGTCTGCCTCTGAGGATGATTAAAGGTGCTCCCATGGAGGAGTGTTGGTATGAGTGGGCAATTCCCAGGGCATTTCAGGGCTGCCAGACACGGAACCCCCAACATGAGCTCCCAACAAGAAAGGGCATGCAGCACTGGCTGCCAGGCAAGGTGCTTTTTTCTGGAAGTCACTCTCTAAAGGGCATTTATCTCCCATCATTGTGAGATATAATGTTAAAGGAGCCTGGAACCTCATTTTTGCCCCCAACTTTCCCCATTCTACAAGACTCAGCCAGAACTAGGGAGGGCCCAATAGAAAGAAAGCCACTATCATTCTCATTCGTTCCTGATGCCCTCTCTGAGGTGCTCTCCCAGATCCCTGAATGCCTGCCTGCTGCTGACCTCCAGGATCCTGGCAGGGCTGCTCACTTTGCTTTGCCCAGTTCCCATTCCCGTAGTCAAATCAGAATCAGAGCTTTGGAGCAACACTTCTGTTGGGCTTCCAGACTGATGGGAGACAACTCTTGGGGAATTTCCACATAGCCCTTCTCAGGGCCACTGCCTGAAAGCTGCCACCTCCAGTTTCAATCCTCAGCCCCTTCTCTGGAAGCAGCCTAAACTCAGCACTGATTATTTTTATTTCTGTATCTCGTGGTTGCAGAGGGGTTGGTGGGGCGGGGGGCAGGCAGAAGCTTGGAGACTAGAAATAGCAAGCCACCAAAGATAGCAAGAAGTGGTTATCAGGTCATAATAAGCTGTAAATCCAGTGAACTTGGCTGATGATGAACAGTCAAGTGAGGCTAGAGCTGGGTCTGTCTGAGCAATTAACTAGATACTTTCCCAGAGGCTGCTTCTCAAGGGTAAGTCCCCAGTGCAAGCTCTACCCCATGCCCACAAACACATACTGATTTCCCAACCCCCATTCCCACCCTTGGCATAAAGACCTTGCCTCCTTCTTCCACCTATCTCTGGCGCCCAGTTGGACTGAAGACATTAGGTGCTATGTGGTGGGCTATTTGGGACCCTCGATTCCAAGGATCAGCCAGATAAAGTCCATTCCATTCCCCTCACCACTCTTCTTTAGGACATAACCAACCTTCTCAGGGCATATCTCCTTCAGGGGATTCCTGTTTTATCCCCTATGAGCAGGAAGAAGCAGGGGAAGAGTCCTGTCTTTTCTAACCTTCCGAGTCTAGCACCAACCATGCTTCTTCATACTAGAAAGGAGCGAGTATGCATTGCTTATCTTTCTATTTCCTCAACCCAGCACAGGGCCTGGTGTGTGGTAACGATCAGCAAATGTTTACAGAATGGAAGGATCTGTGAATGAGTAAATGCTTTTTCTTGCCCTGGCAGAGTGGGAAGAACAAGGGTGAGAGATATCCCAGGGAACACACTTACCCAGGACGGTGAGGGCTGAGAACTCTATGGGTTTGGAATATGTGTAGACACTGAGCAGGAACTTGGGAGGAGGAGGCAGCAGGTGGCCCAGAGGCTAAGCCTCCTCTCGAGGGCAGCAGACTAACCTGAGGATCAAGCTCTTACTTGTATTTCTTTCCAAGCTTTCTCTACCATTGTAAAAATGATACACATCCAATATGCAAATACTCAAAAAAAGGGACAGGGCAAAGGAGAGATGTTAACCACCACCCAAAATCCCCCCAGGCAGAAATGATCTTTGCCAACAATTGGTGGGCGCTATTACAGATAGCAGATAGTTTTCTACGCATTTATACAAATGGACCGTTGGATGGATTAATATAAATAAATTTTAAAAATCTGGGCCCCGTCCTAGACCTGCTGAATCAGAATCACTAAAGGGTTGGGGCCCCAGAATCTACATTTTGTGTAGGCTTGTAAGGCAATCTGGATACAGCCAGTGAAACAATCGTCCATGGCCAAGTGTCAGGAAATTAGTGTAGTCTCTCCCACAGGACTTTAATCTCCTCCTACGTCCTGGCTGATGATCACTGATGCTGAGTTTGAATTTGCCCAGTGTCAGGGAGCTTGCCTCCCCCAGACAGCTCTCACCATAGCTAGCAGGCACTTGTTGTTTTCCCTTACGTTGACTTGAAATCTGTGTCCCTGTAACAAGGATCAGTGATCACACTTCCACCCCTAGAACTCCTGGGAACAAAGCTAATTCTTCTTCCACATGGAATATAATGAACAATGATGACAGTAGCTGCCATTTATTGAGATAGAAATAAAATGAAAGTTTTATTTATTTTATTTATGGGCACCCACTGTGGGCCGAACCTGGTGCCGAGCACTCAACAGTCATCACTGGAAGCCTCACAACAAAAACTCCAAAAAGCAAGATCTATCCCTTTTCACATGCCAGGAAACTGAGGTTTGGAAAGGTACACAGAGAGAAATGGGTCCGTGACTCAGAGCTTTTGCTCCCAGATGTTGGAAATAGCTCCATATTCCTGTTATGTGCATTTGCATGTGTGTGTGTGTGTGTCCACGCATGTACGCGTTCGTATGTGGCAGCTCCATCTTCTTCCTCTGTGCCTGCATGTATGTGACTGATGGGTTTGAAAGAAAAATGCCTGGATTCCTGGGCCTCAAGTATCACTTTTCTTCCCACACCATATTTCTAAATGTCAGGGCGACTTCATGGTCATAGTTCCCAATGCAGAAAGGTTGGGAGACTCAAGTCTGGGCTGACCTAGGCATTCAAAGGGAAGGGTGTTAGGTGCTCAGCCAAAGCCCTGCATGGGATCATCACAGTCACGTCCACATCAGAGGCTCCCGTACCTCATCTGTAATGGAAAGGGTCAGGTTTGCAGGCCTCTTGCCTCTAGCAAGATCCAACAGCCTCCGGGACCACTGCTATTTCTGAATGTGCAAGTGTTTCTCTCACTAGGGGATTTCAGAGTCCAAAATTTTTTTTTTCAAGTGGCCCATACCCATGCAGCCACAGATCCTGGTCTCCACTGGAAAGCTGCTGTCCTCAGAACAGCAGGGGTGCAAATAGGGCCTGGCTTCAGAGACATTTAGCAAGAGAACTGTGATACCCCTGCTGGAGGAAGGCAGGGAACATGCTTGGTAGAGACTGAGCAGGAAAGAGCATCTTCCCAGGCAGAGGAGGGAAGAAGAAAGGGAACTCATATTCAGTGAGCACTTACCACCTGTCATGTGCTGCACCAAACACTCAGCACTCTCATGTTCATATCAACTTTCATTTTATTTATATATCAGAATGACCCTGCAAGTGAAGGATGATCTCCACATTATCAGTCAGGAAACTAAGGCTCATCAGGATTGCATAAGTTGTCCAGGACCATGTAACGAATAGGAGGCAAAGTACGATTAAATCTGCAGTGTTCTGACTCTGTCCTCTCCCCATGCTCTGCATTATCAATTGCCTGGGTAGAGTGAGAGGCAGCCCTGACAATAGGCAAGGAAATAAAGTAGCTTCAGACTACTTTATTAGTTCTAGGGCACCTCCTTTATGATGCTTACAGTCCATTAGTGTCACAGGATTTAGAGTCCAGCTCACCTGAAGCAAAAATTATCCCATCACTGTCTGAAGTTAGGGAAACTTGGAATGGATTTGACATTGAGGAGACAGATCAGCTCATTAACCACACTGAGCCTCAGTTTCCTCATTTGTAAAGTAGAGTAACAAGAACTACTTCATAGATTCATTATATGGTGTAAGTGAGCTAACAACAGAAACACTTAGCTCATTGTCTGATCTATAAATGTCCATTAGAATGCAGTGAGAATAGGTGCTCAGGAAGGCAGGAAATCAAATAATGAGCACCTGCTTAATGCCCAGATCCTGGGTGTCTAGCTCTCCCTCCAGCATGGCAAGTTCTTGGGGAAGTGGTGGAGCTCTAGGGTTGACTATCCCAAGGAAGCTTATTTTCTTTGGGGATTCTTCTGTACTCCAGCGATGTCTGATCTTGTTTTTGAACCCATCTACACAGCCTTCCGACACAATGAGTGCCCAGATCCTGGCGTTCCAGTAAATGGCAAACGGTTTGGGGACAGCCTCCAGCTGGGCAGCTCCATCTCCTTCCTCTGTGATGAAGGCTTCCTTGGGACACAGGGCTCAGAGACCATCACCTGCGTCCTGAAGGAGGGCAGCGTGGTCTGGAACAGTGCTGTGCTGCGTTGTGAAGGTACGTGCCTGCAGGGGCAGCAGCTGTTGTCAGCCAGAGAGGCTGGGGATGGGGTGCGAGCAGCCCAGGCCACGGTGTTCCCTTTCTGTATCAGTCCTTCCTCTTCTCCTGGGACCAAGGGCCACTCTCTCACCCCCATGCTGGCATAGCAGGGGCTTCATAAGGCCATTGTGCATAGGAATTTAAATTATAACCAGAGATTAAAGTAGAGAAACGGCTCTGGACTGTCAGGCATCAAAAGCACCTCTTCTTTCAACTGGGAACTCTCTCAATATCACAGCCATTAAGAGCTGAGTTTCCAGCTCCTGCCCAGGGGAGCTCTGTCAGCCCGAAGTACCATCAGCAGTGCTGCAAGTTTTTGGGTCTTTCAAGCTGCCTACCACTCTTCCCTTCTCCACATGTTAATTTTCCCCAATTCCCTGGGATGTCTCCCAGTCTCCGCCTTTGTGCCCTGTTAAATGCTGACTTGATATGCTCGTGGTCAATCTCCAGGAGACTCAGGGCCAACCAGCCAGAGGAAACACAGCTTGTAGCAAGCACATGGCTTATGATAGCAGCTCCTCTGTCCTGCCTTGCCACCCAAGACAGCTTTGGACTCAATTTTCAAGATCAGCCATCTGTTTCACCAAACTACAGACATTTAAAATACAGATAAAGCTTCTTGAGGCAAGAGTCAGGTTTTATGTACCAAGCATAGTGTACCAAGCATTTGTGTACCAGGCAAATTTGTGTACCAAGCATGTGTATCAACCATGATGCCTGGCACAGAATAGGTGCTTAATAAATATTTGTGAATAATGGATGGATAGCAAGTATCCCAAAGGCCCCTTGGGGGCACTGACGGTGTCCAAGGAGATGAAGGCTGTGATTCTCTCCTTTTAGGAGGAAGAAGCCTTCTTCCTCACATTTCATGTGATAGAAAGAGGATAGGGACCTAAGAGACCTCTTGACTTAGCCAATTCCTAAACTCAAATCTGGACATCATGGCCATGAGTAGGAAGGACAGTAGAATGAAGAAGGGAGCGTGCCTAAGAGAGAGTATTGCCCAGAGCGTACAAATGGGTGGATGGGAGACAAGGGACCATGAGAAAACTGGTCATGGCAAGGGGTCCAGGTGGGCTTTTCAGTGAGAGGGGCCTGGGCTGGGATCCTGGCAATTCACTTTTCCCCTTAAGCCTTTGTATTTTCCAGCTGGGAAAAAAAGGAGGGATAATGATAATTATCAGATATGTATGGAGTGAGCAGTCCTGGTGTAAAGTAAGTCCTCATAAACTGCACTCTCACTGTCATGGATGCCCCATGAGGTTAGGGAATGTTCCTTGGCCTCATATTCCCACGTCTGGTGTATTGTTTGACACTTGATAGATGCTTGATCAATACTGGTTGATGAATCACTGAATGAATGAATGACCTTTTAACTAGACTAGAGCCTCCTTAATGAGAACCATATCAACAAAAGGCTTCCAGAGCCCCGACTCTCACCAGACTGCCTGCTATCTCCACCCTACAACTTATCATCCAAGCCACTCTGGGGAAGTGACTTGACTTCTCTTGCCCCACTGTAAAATGCAGGTCAATAATGGGAGCCTCCTTGCGGAGTTGTCTTGAGTATGCGCAGTTCTTGAAACAGTGCCTGGTGAGAGGTAGCACTCAATAAGTCTTTGCCATTAGTGTTAACTTGGTTTTAACTATTTCTTCATTGGACCAATCAGATCAGTATTTGCTCCAATTTGAGGGACCAAGCGGTGCATTTCTGTCCTTCCAAGAACCTGCCCCAACCGTGACATGAATAGACATTTCTTTCTGACTTCCAAGCTTCCCACAGTGTGGTCTACACAGCCTCATCTGCCATTCTTCCCCAGTGCAATCAGCACTTTTGGAAAGAACAGAAGCTTTGGAGTTAGAAAAACAATACAAAACTCAGTTTTCATGCTTCCCAGCTGTAGAACTAATACGCTTAGATTAAGTAACTAGACCTAGACCTCAGCTCCTCGTTGGCAGCAGGGGAATAAGTATGCACATCTGATGGAGTTATTTTTGCCAGTGAAACAGGTCACCATACAAAGCATCCATGCAGAACCCAGTCTGGAGAGTTGTCAATCAGTGGTCTTTCACCTTCCTACAGACCAGCCCCCTCATTTTCCCTTGCACTTCTTGATCACTTCTAATTTCTTTAGTTTTCATTGTGTTGAAATTCTCTGAGTTCTTCTCTGCCATCTCTATTTCACCTGATCTCTTCCTTCTCCTAATTTCTATTATTTTTCATGGGCCACCACCACTGGATCACTCTCTTGGATATTGGGTCTTACTGTTATTACATTTACCACTTCCATAGGCCTTGGTCCTGTCTCCCCACCAAGATTGTGAGCAGTCTCAGGGCAGAAGGCCAGATTTCCATTGCCCCTGAGCCTATAGGAGCTCAGTCCCAAATGAGTTGACCCCACAGAGGAAGCCTCAGGACTTGGTAACTGCACAGCCCTCCTCTCTACCCCCAACTCCTGAATCAAGTGCTCCTAGACCATAGTTCTGCAATGCATTGAAACCCTCAAGACCGTGTATGAACATGTGAGATAATTTGATTTTTGTTAATGGATCTTCAACTGGATCACTATTTCATAAACAAAGACTTCATTTTAGACTTAAAAAGGTCTTGCTCATTCTGTCCCTGGATTGGGAAATGCTGTAGGGTTGGGGCAGTAGGCACCAGAAGTAAGGGACCGTCTATTGGAGACCTTCACTTGCCCCAGGGAGAACCTGCTCGGTTTTCTCAGCGTGATGCGCGTTAGATGCCAGCCTGGTTTTCAGGCATCTGGGGAGTAGCATGACAGGCAGAGTGAGAGAGCCTGATGCCACCTAGGGTAGCCAAATCCCATCCTTAAAACCTTAGACAGAGCTGAATAAAGGAGCCCCTGGGAACCTGTCCCTTCTTGGCCCTTCTCCCTCCTTCTGTCTGAGCCTTGGGAGAGCCCTGCTTTGTAATCAGCATCTGTGTCTTTTTCAGTTTTTTTCTAGTTTTGTTTTTGATTAAGTATCCCCACCTTGTGGACAATTAAATGCAGACGCTAATGGTCTTTTAGAAAATCTTTTAATATATGCTAAGAGCCACTTAGCTTTTGAGAGGCTATAATAGGACAAGAGAGACGATGGCTTCTCCTAAATTTAGAAAGAAGGATGATTATCTGGAGGCTCTAAAGCAGGGGTCGGCAAACTTTTTCTTAAAGGGCCAGATAGGAAGTTGTGGGATATAACTCTGCTGTCATAATGCAACAGCAGCCTTCGACAATACAGAAGTGAATGGGCTAGGTTGGCCGAGTCTATGATCTTGAGTTCACAGGGCACAAGAGTCCCTTACGTTTAAAATCAGAAATTTCCCAAGGAAGACTTCTGGGTAGTGAAGGCAGCTACACCAGAGTCCCTGCCTGACTTTCTCTCCCCCTTACCTCCTTGTTTCTTTTAAGGAAAACCAGATAATCATACCCCACTAGGATAAATGTCTTACAACGTTGCAATGTCACCTCATTTCAACCTTGCGCCAGTCCTAGGAAAAGATGTCATTTTTGTCCCTACTGGGGCACAGAGAGGTTAAGTCACCTGCCTAGGATCTTCCCAGATTGTAAGTGTTGGATTCCATGGGGCAGTGGATGTTGATATGATGTTGGAGCCAGAATTCAAATCCAGACCCTGTTACTGCATTTTTCTTGAGTTATATCACTAAAGATAGTTTCCAACACATTTGTGAAAGACTTAAAAGCATCTCCAAATAGAATGAAAAGCTGGTTTTCTACTTTCCACATCCACATAGAAAATTAAAAGGAAACATATTGCCTAATGCATAAGACAAAGAAGACAGGATACCACATGGAAGTTTAGAAATTGACAGCATGAAACAAAATGACAGCAGTAAGACAAACATATCACTTATGACAATAAAGGTAATTAAACTCCCTATTAAAAGACAAAGAGCCAAGCTTTAAAAATATTCTGCTTACAAGAAATACAAAAAAGAGATGAATTATCTACAGTAAGTGCTTTTTTTTTTTTTTTTTTTTTTTTTTTTTGAGACAGAGTCTCACTTTGTCGTCCAGGCTGGAGTGCAGTGGCATGATCTTGGCTCACTGCAACCTCCGCCTCCTGGGTTCTAGCGATTCTCCTGCCTCCCAAGTAGCTGGGACTATAGGTATGTGCCACCATGCCCGGCTAATTTTTGTAGTCTTAGTAGAGATGGAGTTTCACTATGTTGGCCAGGCTGGACTCGAACTCCTGACCTCATGATCTGCCAGCCTCAGCCTCCCAAAGAGCTGGGATTACAGGCCTGAGCCACTGTGCCTGGCCCCTGTATCTTCGTTTAATTTTTAAAGAAATACTTAAAACATTGCTTGAGCCTGGGAATTAGAGGCTGCAGTGAACTATGATCATACCACTGCACTGCAGCCTGGGTGACAGAGCCAGACTCTGTCAAATAAATAAATAAAGGAACATTTGATGGTTGTAAAAATTTCAAACGATGCACAAGTGCAGTAAAGCTCAAAGTGAAAATGCTCATTTCCCAATCCCACTCCCCAGAGGAAAATGATTTAACAGTTTAGTATAAACACGTCCACATTTATTCTCTATATGTACACCAAATGTGTTACTTTTAAAATCAGAAAAAAAGGCAAGTCCTGTAATGAAGAAAGAAGGTCAGTTCTCCTTACTCCCACAGAGAAATCTAAGTGGTGGTGGTAGCTCATTTAGGCATCTAAGGAAGAATCGTAAGGGCAGTTATTGGGTTTCTAGCAATCTCTCATTTAATCTTCTTGTCACTCTTGAGGAAGATATACTTGTGCTTGATGCATGAAAATCTGGAAAAACAGTGAGGTGAATTCACTTTCCCAAAATCACCCAGCTAGTAATCACTGAGTGTGTACTAGGTGCTAAATACTAGGCCAACTGCTTTACATCTTTATTAGTCCATTATCACATTTCTATGAAGAAATACCCAAGACTGGGTAATTCACAAAGGAAAGAGGTTTAATTGACTCACAGTTTCACATGGCTGGGGTGGCCTCAGGAAACTTAATTATGATGAAAGGCAAAAGAGAAGCAGGCACCTTCTTCACAGGGTGTCAGGACAGAGTGAGTGCAAGCAGGGGAAATGCCAGTTCCTTATAAGACCATCAGATCTCCTGAGACTCACTACCATGAGAACAGCATGGGGGAAACTGCCCGCATGATCCAATTAACTCCACCTGGTCCCACCCTTGACATGTGGGGGTTATGGGAATTACAATTTGGGGCGAGATTTGGGTGGGGACACAAAGCCTAACCATATCAACATCCACTGCCCCATTGAATCTTCATAACAACCTCATGAAGATAGTATTATTATCCTCACTTCATAGATGAAGAAACTGAAGCTCAAAATGGTTATGTAATTTGCTTGAGACCACAGCTAAGTGAATAAGAGAGTCAGGGTTCAAATCCAGATATTCTGATTCCAGAATCATCACTTTTAACCTCCAGGTGAGGTCTGAGTCCAAGTTCATTCTGCTTGTATCCTACCACAAAACAGTGGAAGACACGTGGTAAGGGGCTCAGGCAGGTAGTGGGGAGGCAACACTGGAGAGTAGGAGGCCACACTTCCAGCGACAGGACCTACTTCCAACTCCAGAGTGACTTTCGTCAGAGGAAAGAGCTTCCACTACTTCTTGTCACTCACACTAGTCAATAAAACCCCTTTAGCAGCAGCCCACATCCCGTTACAGAGGGAGTGATTGAGCTGGGCATTCCCATATCCGCCCATAGTGGTTAAAAACGCAGTCTCTGGGGCTGGACGGTCCAGGGTTCAATCCTGGCTCTGCGCCTTCCTAGGGTGTGTTCCTGGCCAGTCGCCTAAGCTCTTTGTAACCTAACTATGTTCCCTCAGCTATGAAATGAGGCTAATGCCCGTGCCTGCCTTATCGGTAGCTGTGAAGACTAACACACAGGGAAAGTAAAAACACGCTTGAAGGGCAGCGCCTGGTATGCTGTAGGGCTCAATGCTCTATTACTATTCATTCTTTGTATTGTATTCTGTCACCATTCCCTATTCCTCTTTGCCTTGCACAACTCTAGCATCAGGGTCAGGAGAAGTGGTTCATCCCTCACAGGGACAGCAACCCCTTATCAGAAGCCCAGTGTATCAGTCAGCCTAGGCCGCCATAACACAGTACCACAGACTGGGCACCTTAAACAACAGAAATTTTTTTTCTCACAGGTCTGAAAGCTGGAAGTTCAAGAGCAAGGTACTGGCAGGGTTGGTTTCTCCTGAGGCATCTCTCCTTCACTTGCAGATTCCCACTTCCTCTCTGTGTTCCTATGTGGCCTGTTTTCTGTGACATGCACCCCTGGTGTCTCTTCCTCTTATAATGAGGACACGAGTCCTACTGGATTAGGGCTCTGTCCTGATGACCTCATTCAACCTTATTTACATCCTGAAAGGCTCTCTCTCCAAATGCAGTCACATTGGTGGCTAGGGTTTCAATCTCTACATTTTGGGAGGGCACAATTCCATTCATAACACCCAGTATCCCTACCTATCAACCAGTATGTCATTCCTTCAATAAATATTGAGCATCTACTGAGTACCAGGTGCTGGGACAGTCGCAGGGTCCCTCTTTTGTCTTATTGCTGAGCTCTTCTGCCTGTTCAAGGCAGGATCCATACTTCTTTTTCCTTCTTTTCCTTGTGTGTATGTGTGTGCATGTGCATACACACAGGGATGTTTGTTTCCCTTTTTATGCCTTCATATTGTTTAAATGAAAAATTTCAAACCTATACCAAAACAGAGAGAATAGTATAGTGAACTCCCCTGTACCTATCAGTCAGCCTCGATAATCATAAACTCATGGCCTATTTTGTTTTCATTTATACCCCCACGCATTCCCTTGCCACCACCCTGCTGGTTCTGAGATTATTTCGCAGCAAATTTCGGGCATCATACTTCATCTGTTAACATTTTAGTAATGAGCCTCCAGCAGATAAAACTGACTCTTTAGATCATCAGCTTTTCCTATGCTATTAAATATTTTTCAAAGAAAGTAGTTTTTAATGGCCACATAGTACTGTGTTGTGTGGATGGGTATTAATCCCTTATTATTGAGCTTTTTAATGTTGTAAGTGAAAATTCTTATATAAACATTCATAAAAAAAAAAAAAAAAAAAAAAAAAAAAAAAAAAAAAAAAAAAAAAAAAAAAAAAAAAAAAAAAGCATAGTCACATTACTATCATTATTAAAAATTAAAAACACTCAATATAATCAAATTTCCATGATTGACTAATACTTTCTTTGATAGTATTTTTTTAAGTCAGTATCCTTGTTAGCTTCACACATTACAATTGGCTGATGTGTCTTAAGTCTTTTCTAATCTATAGGTGTCTACTCCCCACCCCTTGAGAATTTTTTGTTGTTGTAGAAGTTGGTCATTTATCTGGAGATAAGTGAGAATTATTCAGAATGAGTCGTCTCCTGCATTCAGAATTTTGCCAGTTGCTGCCCCGGGAGGTTGTTCAACATGATTGTCTCTCTTTTATGTTTCCTTTAATTGGCAGTAAGATCTAGAAACTTAATCAGATTGAGCTTCTATTTTTTAGCTAGAATATTTTGTAGGCAGTGTCTCCAATAGAATCATATAATATTTGGGTATCTCTCTGTTTTGGGGTCATTAGGAACTATTAATGATCATAGCCTAGGGATTACAAAATGGTAACATGCTATCATTTATTTTTTCATGAGCTGAAATGCTATACATAAAGAAAACTTGTCCCACCAACTATTTGGTTATTTCAGAATATAATTTGCAAAGGAGAAGCAAGGAAATAATTATTTCTATTTACCAGTTTTCATATTAATGAGTTGATTCCCTAACACCTTCCAAAGTTGCACATTTTAAAATAGCATTACGACCCAAACATTTTTTATGTATTTAAATCCACTGCCGTTTGTTCTAATTAATGCTCAAATTGTGCCATTGGCTAGTGGGAGCCTTTTGAAGTTGGCTCAGCATCGTCTTGCACATTTTCTGTCTCTGACCTAGAATCAGTTGTTTCTCCAAGAAGCCCTGGTTCCTTTTAGCGGAAACTGATATTTAAAATGTGGGCACTAGGGGTACTTTTGGACTTGTTTCTTGCTTCTAAGCCTTTTTAATGAACACAGCTAGGAAATACTTTTTAAAAGAAAATTCACAGGGGTTTATTTCATTTCCAGTGTAAAAACACTTTTTCTTTTTAACTTCTTTAAGATCGTATCTATATCTCCTTTCACTCTTGCTGAAAATCCAGTTCTCAACACCACTAATATAATTTCCCAATATGTAGGACATGCCTAGGAGTCGCAGAATAGGAATACCAACGACTACCAACAATAATGTAATGGCTGAGAATAGTTCAAGGTTTTTTATTTCTTTTTTATATCCTGCTAAGGTAGGCTATCAAATTACCGTGTTTTAAAATCTGTTGTACTAGTTTCTTCATGTGGGATTATGCCACCAACTGACATAGCATTGCGTTTATTTATTTTACTCTGCTTTTCAGTTTTTAGAAATTGCTTATCAGTTTATCGATTTGCCTAATCTTAATACTTTAATTATTTAAAATATTTACATAGTTCCAAAATTAAATATATAAAAAACCATATATTCTGAGAAAGCCTAGCTTCTGCCTCTATCCCCTCTACCCTGTTCCCCCCCTCTTTCTGTGAATAATCTTTTTAGTTTTTGGTTTACCCTTTCATTGATTGTTAATACAAGTGAGAATGAGTGTATGCTTCTACCCCTTTCTTAGATAAAGAGAATCATACTATACCTACTATTCTCTACCATGCTTTTATTCACTTAACAATATAGTCTGGGAACCACTCCATGACATTATATAGAATATCCCTCATTCTTGTTTTATAGCTGCATAAATAGTCCATTTTGTTGATTACCCTAATTTATTCAGTTAGATCTCTACAGCCAAAATTTGGGCTGTTTCCATACTTTTGTTATCACAAATAGTGCTACCTTGCATAACCTTGTACGTAGATGTCATTTCATATTTTTGCCAGTGTCTCTTTGGGAGAGTTCTAGAAATAGAATTGCTGGGTCAGAGAGTAAATGCATATGCATTTTGCTGGATATTACCAAATTCCTCTGCATAGCGGTTGTACCATATCACACATTCCCCAGCAAGGCACTAGAATCCTTGGTTTCTCACAGCCTCATGTGTCATTAAACTTTGGATGTTGCCTAATGGATGAGAAATAATATTTCCCTGTGCTTTTAATATAGAATTTCTTTTTAAGAGTGAGGTTGAACGTCTTTTCAAATGTGAAAGACACATTGCATTTAGGAATCCTCCCCTCCAAATCCCTGCCAGACAACTACCATTCTGCAATAGGAAGATGAACAACAGAGGAAATGAAGGACAGAATGAATAGAGAGGTCATTGGACAATCACAGGTGCACAGAAGAGATTAGCCAAACTAATGAAGCAACAAAGGATGAAAACAAAGGGGTGATCGTCAAAGGAAGGGATTGGATTTCCCTCTCTAGAGATTGTAGATGGGGTTTCGTTGATGTTTATGCACTGAGTGGAGGGTGGCCTCGACAGACAATGGCAACTACGTGATCTATGGCTCCCCAGGAAGTAAACGGGGAGATCACAATCCAGCAACCAAAGAGGCTAGGCCTGTGCTGAGATGGAGCCAAGAGAGAGTCCCTCCTCACTGCTGAGATGCAAACCTGCATTGTAACACTGGGATGTAGCAATAGGCATGCCCTTCCCCACCTCCAAGTTCTCACGTGTCCACCAGAGAGATAGAGGAAAGCATTAGTAGTTGCAATGAGATGGACGGATGGGTTTTTGAAAACTGTGGTTACCCAGGAAGTGACAATACACATATACAATTTACTCTCTCAATGTTTGATGTAGCCCTATGTAGTTATTTAGTTTCTCTAAGCCTCAATTTACTGAAAATGGGGTAATAATCCCTGCCTATAAAATGAGGATAATAATGGTATGTGCCTTTTAGTGTTGCCATTGTCACAAGGGTAATCCACATTAAGGCCTGACACGTAGTAAGTTATCGGTACACATGAGCTTATTACTGTTGGCTGTGGTTGCAGCACTATTATGTGTCACAGGGGGATTTAGAGACAGAAGTCTTGAGATTCAATCTCAGCTCTAATTTCATTAGCTCCGTGTCCTTGATCTAGTCTCTTAACCTACTTGGCCTTAGTTTTCTTCTCTATAAAATAGGGGTAATAACTTCATAAATGTATGCATTTAAATGAGATGACACATGTATAGCAATTAGCATAGTAAGCCATCAGTAAGGGTTGACTACTGCAACCATTATTATTATCTTCTCTGTTAATTAAACTTCTAATATAAGTTTCTATTAAGAATACTTGACAACTATTTTAGATAATTCCTGAAGGTTTATAGCATTTAAAAAAAAAAAAAGAGGATTGGGTAAATTAGACTATCTTTTATGGAACTGATTACCAGAAGAAATTTATAAAACTTTGCAGAGAGAAGTGCTATGTAGTTCTTTTTTCCTCCCTAGTCTTGTTCAGGGAATTTTTGGCATCTGATAGCGCCATAGTAACAGAGTACAAAGGAGCAGAGTTTCCTTTGACATGGGAGGCGGCTTAGCTTAAGATCTCTGGATTTACGCTGTCTTGCCTAGGTCTGAATCCAAGCTCTGCAGCTTGCTAACCCAGGACTAGTTACTCAACCTCCATAAGCCTCAGTTTTCTTAGGAGGTAATAATAGCACCAACCTCACATGGGATTTTGTTTTGCAAAGAGTGAACATGATTATATATGTAAGCTCAGTGCCTGAGGTGGAGTCAGCCCTCAGCCAATGGCAGTGGTGATGGCAGTGACAGAAGCAATAGTAGTGGATGTTATCATCCTCGCCATCAGCCTTGGGGAACTGTGCTGGTCTGAGTGGGCTAGGCTACACAGTGTTAACTCACAGCCTGCAAATCCCAGCAGCTTAAAAACAGGAGTTTATATGTCACACAGACCACTGAAGCTACATATTTAACATGGGTCATCAGGGATGTCTGCTCCTCAGAGTCACTTAGGGGCCCAGATTGATGAGACTTCCCTCTTGACACCTGTTTCCACAATTACTGAGGCAGGAAAAGGAAACTGTGCAGATCACACACAGGCTCGTAAAGTTTCCACATGGACATGATTTCCATCACTTCAGCTCTCATTTTATTGGTCACAGCAGTCACATGGCCTTGCATAACTTAAAAAGGGGCCAGCAATGAAATCCAGTCATGTGCCCTTGAAAGAGGAACAGCTCTAATTACTACCTCAGAGGCTGAGGGTCTGGTTGCAGGAAGAGGCAGGGGTGGTGGGAAAGAAGCAGGTGAGAATGGGGAAGCCCAGGATGGGACACGTGGACAGAGGCGTAAATAACAGGCTCTGCAAGACCAGAGACAGCCAGCAGCTATGCCTAGACTGTCCAGTGTCTTGTGGAGTTCCCTGCCTTGACTGTATTAATTCATCCTGTCATTAACTCATTTATTCATCCAACCAGCAATCATTAAGAAACAACTGCGTGCCAAGCACCATGCTAAATGTAGGGGATACCCAGTTGTGTAAGACAACTAATACATCCCATGCCCTCCTGGAGTTTACAGTGAAGCAGGGAGTACCGGCACCCTGATCTGAGCCTCTGAGTTGTAGGGTCCTGGGGTTCTGACCCTCTCCAGGGCCAGATGGGAGGAGGTGGACTGGGTCTATGCCCCTGCCTGACAGTTGAGTGAGGCGCAAAGGAAAAACACAGTGTGGCCCAAATATTAGCTGTATGTCAGCCCTTCCAAAATGACAAAGGGACTTTGCTTAAAGGATTCTTTTTATTTCTCCCCTCTGGTCTTCAATAAAGCACCACATGATATAACTGGACCTACCCGTACAGGTCCCAGTAGACACAACTCACAGTTTAGAGTTTATGTAATTTTCCATAAAAACAAAAACTAACTTGTTGCCTGACACATTTTATAGAGAGATTTTCTGTTCATTTACTCATTTGTCCCTGAAGAAAGCTGCTTCTCTTCCTTCTGTCCCCCCAGCTCCCTGCGGTGGTCACCTGACTTCGCCCAGTGGCACCATCCTCTCTCCCGGCTGGCCTGGCTTCTACAAGGACGCCTTGAGCTGTGCCTGGGTGATTGAGGCCCAGCCAGGCTACCCCATCAAAATCACCTTCGACAGGTGCCTGTGACCACAGCCCTGGGGGAGAGGGCAAGGGGGAAATTTTTATGGAGTCATGTGGGAGGGAATCCAGTGGAGGGGGGACCAGTACCAATGCTGAAATGTCAGCAAGGTTGGAGAACACTGACCAGACTGGATGGGGCACACCTCACTGGCTCTGCCCTTAGGCTTGGTTTGTGCTGTTTAGGGGGCTCTGGCAGGAGGGGTGAAGAGAAGGCTTGGGGACCATTTGGGATGTTAGCGCCCCCTCCCCAGCCCCCAAGGAGGGAGAGTGGGCAGATAGACACCATCAGATGTTACAGCATGACACTGGCATCTGACAAGCATTCTCCTGGAAATGTCCAACATGGGAAGGCAGCTCCCGACCTCTGCCCCAAATCCCACTCCTGTGCCCTACTTCTAGCTCTCACCCTGGCTCTGCCCCTTGGGTAGAGAACGTAGCCACCTAAATGTGAAAACAAACTTCTTCCGGACAAAGTGTTCCTGGCCTGGAATAGCAGTCTGCAAACTTTGTGTGAAGAGCCAGATGGTAAATATTTTAGGCTTTGTGGGCCACTTGCCTACTTGCAGATCTCTGATGCATGTTCTGCTTTGCCGTTTTGTTTTTTTTTTAACATCTCTTTACAAATGTAAAAACCATCCTTAGCTCTCCGGGCTATAGACCGAATCTAGCCCTGGGGCTTTAGTGTGCTGACCCCTGGCCTAGAATGTTCTGACCTCCATGAGGCTAGTCATTGTGCCTCTAGGTCTTAAGCTGGCTCACAGACCAGGCCACAGAGAGGATGAGAGCAGCTTCCAGCCGTGGAAGGAGGAGGAGGAGGGGTTAAATAGAATAGAAAAGGTCCTTCTGCATCGCTAGTGAATGTGTGCAAATTATATTAAAAGATCCCAGCCTGCCAAAATCTGGTTATTCCGAAGCCCTGGGTCAGGCAGGGCTTTTGTCATCTGCAAATTAATAAGCTTGGATTTCTCAAGAAGGCTTCATTTCTGTCATTTGGCAGATTCAAAACTGAGGTCAACTATGACACCCTGGAAGTGCGCGATGGACGGACTTACTCAGCGCCCTTGATC
Organism: Cebus imitator; assembly: GCF_001604975.1. Lineage (NCBI taxonomy): Eukaryota > Metazoa > Chordata > Mammalia > Primates > Cebidae > Cebus > Cebus imitator. The sequence continues at coordinate 11,330,581 of NW_016107366.1, read as the reverse complement.
GGGGTTTACCACGGGACCCAGGTTCCCCAGTTCCTCATCAGCACCAGCAACTACCTCTACCTCCTCTTCTCTACCGACAAGAGTCACTCAGACATCGGCTTCCAGCTCCGCTATGAGAGTGAGTCTCAGTGGGTGGGCACAGGGAGAGGGATGACAGGGTCAGCCCAGGTGGGTCAGAGGCCTCAGGACTGTGTTCCACCACAGGCCCCTGCTCGGCCCCATCCGCATGATGTTCTTGGCTAGATTATGCCCTTCAGAAGGCCCTTTGGAAAGCACTCTGTTGCTCTCAGCATCCCTTAGGGTCATGGGAGCTTAGAGTTCAGGACCTTCATGCCAGGCACTTGCCTGGAGACCTCTTGTCCTCTTCTGTTTGCAGGTGATTGGGTGCCACCGTGCTGGGCACTCTGGGATCAGAACATTTGCCTGACCTTGAAGTTAACCCGAGATGGCATCTCATACCCACACTTGCCCTTCCTCGTCACCTTCCACATTCATCCCCTCGATTTAAAGGATCAGTGTCACTTCAGTTCTCCATAGACCAACATAGAAAGCTGGGGCTGTGAGCACCAGAGGACAGGGTCATTTTCTTACTCCTATTGTATCCTGAAGTCTTAGCATAGCACCTAAGCCACTCTCAGCAAATATTGATGCCCACATTTCATGAGTCAGTAATTGGCAACTTCCACCTTTAATAAACTGGGGCTCTCTTCTCCCTCTTTGGAATCAACTGGGGTCCCTCTATGGTGACAGTGAGCTGTCTATCCCAGCTGCAGCCTCTCTATTTCAGCTATAACACTGCAGTCAGACCACTGTCTGGATCCAGGAATCCCTGTAAATGGACAGCGTCATGGGAATGACTTCTACGTGGGTGCTCTAGTGACCTTCAGCTGTGACTCGGGCTACACATTAAGTGACGGGGAGCCTCTGGAGTGTGAGCCCAACTTCCAGTGGAGCCGGGCCCTGCCCAGTTGTGAAGGTGAGGCCCATCATGAGGGGGCACTGAAGTAGCAGACTCCTCTCCTGCCACAGGAGCACAGGAGCTCAAAAGGCCACTGACTCCTCTACCCCTTCAGTTAGGGTTGAGGTTTTGAGAGATGGGGGATGGGGACCCAGGAGGATGACAGGGGTGCTCCCTGAGGCCCTCTGGTCTTTCACCACCCTCTTCACTCCTTCTATAGCTCTCTGTGGTGGCTTCATTCAAGGCTCCAGTGGGACCATCTTGTCGCCAGGGTTCCCTGACTTCTACCCCAACAACTTGAACTGCACCTGGATCATTGAAACATCTCATGGCAAGGGTGAGTGTTTCAGCCCATAGCAGGCATTGGGATATGACATGGTCAGGGACCCAAGCTCCTCAGGTCAAGTTGACCTCAATGGGAATCTCCCTAGATATTAACCTCTGGGCTTAGTCTGGACTTTTCTCACCAACAAGAAAACTTCCAGAGTCTTCCCATCTCTGAATGGTAGAATTTGTTCAATAAGTATTGTTGAGATTCTAAAATCTCCCTGCTGGAAGAGATCTTAGAGGCTACCGACTATCCAATCTCACTCAGTACAGGAATCTTCTCTGAATCATTCCCCATGAGATGGCAGCACACCAGCTCACCCTCTGCCTAAACATCCCTGGTGTGGGGGGGCCACCAACCCATTCAACAAATGGGTACCTACTATCCTTTTTGGACAGATGCTGTCTTCTCCTAATAGTCTATTTGGTGTCTCTGAGAATATTTTCCTTGTATTGCATCCTGGAGGAACATCAGATACACCTGCTCCTTCTTCTTCACATTGATCCTTCAGATACTGAACACAGCGATCCCCTTCTTGCATAACTCAGCTCCTCCCCTGATACCATATTTCATATGGGTCACCGGCCTGCACTGCTGCCTCAGCTCCCCTAACATCAGTGACCTTTGGGTGTCCAAGTTCAGAGTAAGGATACTGGTTACAAATAAACATTAATTAACATATTAATACTCTTTTCTCAACAAATATGTATTCAACACCACCCATGTGACTGACACTGGGGCTGGGCTTGGGCAGTAACCAGGCAGATTTGGCTTCTAGCCTCAGAAGCTTATTCCCAGGTTCATCCAGAGTCATGGTTCTTGCAGTTTGGCAAATACACTAATGCTTAGGCCCAAGGCTAGAGGTTTTGATTTTCAATGCTGGCGGTGGAAACCAGGCATCCATGTTTTCAGAACACTTTGCCAGTAATTGTGATGCATGCTTTTAATTAAGAACCTCTGATCTAAAAGAATTAACATGCAGAAGAGGCAAGAAACAAATTTTAAAGGAAAATTAATCCTTCTGGATATTAAAATGTCATTATGGGCTACATTAATGTTAACAATGTGGTATGAGTGCAAGAGTGGACATACAAATAAGAGGTGGGGAATAATTGTGCAGAAATAGATCCCTGCGTGTGTGTGTGTGTGTGTGTGTGTGTGTGTGCACATGCCTGTGTACGTATGAGAAAGAGACAGACTTTAGTATATGAGAAAGGATGGATTATATAATAAATGGTGTTAAAACAGTGGGCTGAACCATTTGGAGCAAAAGAAAAAAAAAAAAACATCTATACCTCAAGCATTTAATCACATAAATTCCAGCACTATGGGAATGTAACTCTCAGGTGGGCACATACTTTAAAGAGTAACAACAGGTAGGCACGTACTTTAAAGAGCAACAACAAAGGTACAATCCATAAAGGCAAAGACTGCTAGATTCAATTAAAAAAAAAAAAACTTTGAAAGTATTTAGGTTTAAAAAAAGAAAAGCTCCGTAAAAATTGAAAGTCAAATACTAAATGGAAAAAAAATTTTTTCAACATATAATAGATTAAGGATTAGCAACCAGACATACAAAGAGCTCTTAAAATTTATATATATATATATATATATATATATATATATATATATAATTTTAAAATATTACTTTAAGTTCTGGGGTACATGTCCAGATCTTGCAGGATTGTTACATAGGTATACATATGCCTACCCAAACCAGCCTGCAAAATGAGCAAAGCTCTAAACTAACACTTTGTAACAGAGGAAATAGAAATGGAAACGCATTGACCTCATTAATAATGAAACAAGTGAAATTTTAGAAGGGAAATAACATTTCCCTTTTTAATCATCAAAGAAAATTATAACAGCCTTGGGAAGAATGTGGACACTTGAATACTATTCACTGCTGACATTGTGTAAAATGGTTCAAACTTTCCAGAGGATGGCTTGGTGATGTGAATCAAAAGCCTCAAAAATATATTGTAAGGAACTTATCAATCTGTAGATTTTGGGTATCCAAGGGTGGTCCTGGAACTAATCCCCTGCAGATACAGAGGGACAACTGTACCTGCCTTTGCACCCAGCAATTCCACTTACTGGAATTTATCTGAAGAAAATAAGTAAAACTCTACATCAAGATTTAGCTGCAAAGATTTCCCCTAAGACATTATATATTATAATGGAACATTAGGAACTATTCAAGTGTCCATCAATAAGGAAATATTAAATAAACATAGGGTATGGCCATAGAATAAAATACTAGGCAGCTACTAAAAGGAATAATGTGAAAGAATATTTAAAGACCTACAGGGGTGGTTGCAATACTTTGGTAAGTAAAAAAAGAAGTTTGCCAAAAGAATATATTTAGTTAAAAGACATCCTTGTTTGCATAAAAAACAGCCTGAAAAAATATTCCCCAAGATGTTGTCTTTTATTTTCATCTTTGGCTTTTTTCTAATTTTGAGCAATAAACACATTACATCTCAAATATACTATTTGTATAGAAAAGAAAATTTGAAAGAGAAGTCATTTATAGTCCCACCACATGTACTTAAGTGTGTCACTTGGCCTTCACTAGGCCTGCCCTAGTCATAGCTAGGATGGGATGGCCTGGAGCTTACTGGGTCAAGGCAGGACAATCCAGGCAGTCAGGATGAGGCCTGGGGTTGTCCCTTTCTTCCCACAATATTGTTCTTAAGGAGGGGAGGGATGGGACAGTGTCCTTGTTCATCCTGCAGTGCTGTTTCCACCAAGCCTGGTCAGAGGAGACCACTGGAAAGAAAGGCAGCCCCTCACAATCCCTAGAGAAACAACCCCTGTCGTTATGGTTTTCTCTGTGTCTGGGCATCTGTGATTATAAAGGTGTATGCTTTTTTTATGAGTTTCTATGTGTGTCTTTGCCTGGAACTCAATCAAGCTCATCAACTATTTAACAAATACTTATTTGCTACTCGCACTACTGAAATTGCTAAGAAAACAGTTGCACAAGCCATTTGTTGCCTGCCTTCAGGAAGTTTATGATTTAGTGACAGTAGACAGCCTAAACCAAGATCTCAGTATAGCATGACCAATGTGTGGTAGAGCAGACAGAGGTGTGGAAACATCCCGAGCCCAGCCCAGGGCTTAGGAAGGTGTCCTGGAGTTGAGACTTCAGCTAGTCTTCAAAGATGAACAGGAAGTAGAAGTAGCCAGGTTGAAAGGTACTCAGCAGAGAATCAACAAGAAATCACGGATGAATGACCAGATCACTTCTTCCTTAGAACCATTTAAAGGCATCGCCTAATTCTTAGCCTAGATCCCCCAAATTATAAAATGTCTAGCATAACCCCATAGTCTTTCTTTTTCTTTTTTTTTTTTTTTTTTTTGAGACGGAGTCTTGCTTTGTTGCCAGGCTGGAGTGCAGTGGTGCGATCTTAGATCACGGCAGCCTCCACCACCTGGGTTTAAGCGATTCTTCTGCCTCAGCCTCCCAAGTAGCTGGGATTACAGGTACGGGCCACCACGCCCAGCTAATTTTTGTATTTTAGTAGAGATGGAGTTTCACCATGTTGGCAAGGATGTTCTCGATCTCTTGACCTTGTGAGCTGCCCGCCTCGGCCTCCCGAAGTGCTGGGATTACAGGCATGAGCCACCATGCCTGGCCAAACTAACTTTTATAGAGAAAATAAAATTATTATAAAAGTTATAAACATCCTTCTAAATTAATGTGAAGCATAAGCAAAGCTGGGAAAAATATATCACTATTCACAGTATGTTATCCTTTATTTTCTAGAAATGTATTACTGAGATAAGAAATTTTAATTTGGAACAGTTTTTTTTTTTTTTTTTTAGACGGAGTTTCACTCATGTTACCCAGGCTGGAGTACAATGGCGCGATCTCGGCTCACCGCAACCTCCGCCTCCTGGGTTCAGGCAATTCTCCTGCCTCANTGAATGATCACATTTCAATCACAAGGACCCTGTGAGGTAGCACTACTGTGACCCCCACCTCCTTTTTTTTTTGAGACGGAGTCTTGCGCTGTCTCCAAGCTGGAGTGCAGTGGCACAATCTCGGCTCACTGCAACCTCTGCCACCTGGGTTCAAGCGATTCTTCCGCCTCAGCCTCCCAAGTAGCTGGGACCATAGGTGTGTGCCACCACACCTGTCTAATTTTTTTGTATTTTTTAGTAGAGACAGGGTTTCACCATGTTGGCCAGGATGGTCTCGATCTCTTGACCTCGTGATCTGCCCGCCTCGGACTCTGTAACCCCATAGTCTTTCTTACCTTTCTCAGCCTCATTCTCAGGCCTCTAAACTAAGTTCTAGCTACACAGAACTTCTTTCCATTTCTAGAACTTGCCAGGCTTTCTTTCTCCTCTAGAGTTTTGCACATCTGTACAATTTTCTTCTCTCTGGAATACTTCCTCTCCCCAAGCAAGGGGAATGGGAGTCTCTACCATCACCCTTGCCTGGCCAGCCCTGCATTCTTCTGAACCCCCTTCCTCTAATGAGCCTTCCCTGACCCCCTCTCCCCAGCTCTGCATCTAGGTTGGGCTCTTCTCCCCTGGGCTCCCATAGCATGCATTCTGTACCTCCCTGATTTCGGACTTGACTCCACTGTCGAGAACGCGCATTTTCATTGTCAGTCTCCCTGACAGACTAGGAGCTCTGTGAGAGATGGGTCTGTCTTGTTCCCTGCAGTTTCCCCGGCTTCTGGCTCTCTGCCTGGCATATAAGGAACTCAAGAAACATTTGGTGATATGAATCGAATTGAAGTGAGCCCAGGCCCTTCCCCAGAGGGCATTCTGTGTTCTCTGTTTATAAAAGTATTTCGGGTTAACAGACCTATTAAGCTGCTATCTGTGATTGCTCCCTAAGAGAAAGCAGTGTGGCTCAGGAAACTCAAAACTCTGTGAAATTCAAAATAGTTCAACTTGCCACTTGCCCAGTCCAAGGGAACAGCCAATTCAGGAGTCCTGAGAATGTGCCCTTGCTGAGACCACAGAGCTGACACCTTTTAACCCATGAGGCTGTCTGGGAGTTAGATGAGTTGAGCAAAGAGAACACCTGCTGCATACCTACTGTGTGCCAGCCACTGTGCTGCATGCTTTGCATATGCTATCCCAGTTTTGCCTCACTTTGGGAGTAAGTGTCACCTGTAAGAGAGATATTATTGCCTACATATTACAGTTGAAGAACCTGGAACTCAGGGTGTTAAGCAACCTTAACCAAGACCCTTGAGCAGGTAAATGGGCTTTTGATCCAGGTGTGTCTACTCCCAAGCCCAAGCCTTTTCCATTTCCCTGCTCTTTCCGCTCCTATGTGGTGTTGATGTCATTGGGACGTTTCTGCATGGTTCACTCAAGTGAAGTATTTGTGTGTGCATCTGTCACATCGAATCTGGGTTCCGACTCCAACATGGGGCCTCTCTGTTTCTGTGGCATTGTCTCCACTTTCACACAATGGCCCAAAAAGCCCCAAAAATCAGCATAGCTGGGAAACCCAGAGGTTTCATGTCAGATGTTTGCTCATCCTTAGAATCCCAGCCAAATGTTTACTCCTTAGGAAGGGCTCTATTTTCATGCTAGAAGGATAGAGTGCAAAGTGTGATGTTTAATCAACTTGTTTCCACCTGTGACTGAGGCTCATCCACTCTCCACCCAACTCCATGTCCTAGGTAGGAGGGAAAGGACATCTATTTCCTAAGCTGCATAGACTGACAACAGTTTTCTCATTCGAGACGTGTTTGTGTGTCAGGAGTATAGCGTGCATGTGGGCACATACACCCACAAGCCTTTCACATCCAAGATCTGGACCCGCATGAAGCCTTCCCAACCCTGAGGCACAGTTTCTTACTCTTCCTCTGTGCCCCACTCTATATTCTCACTAGTAGTGATGTGTCCATCTTCCCCACTACACTGGGAGATCTTTCTCAGTGCTTAGCACGAAGCCCAGCACTTGGTAGGTGCTTAGGACTTGATGCATCTCAGTTGCCTGGGAACAGGGTATTTACAAGCTGTGTCTCTGGTCCCAACTCTTCTGTGGTGTTTTGTCTCCTCCACCTCCATCTATAGAAGCCCAAATCCTCCAGGATCTAGTTCCTGTCAACAGGGAGGCAAGGATGTAAAAACTTTTAAAATGCTTTAGCATTAGAGGCTTGGCTCCAACCATCATTTATAAAACATGTATCAGTAACGATCTAGATAAGTATTTCTGAAATTATAAGTGCCTATAAATCATTTGGGGATCTAAAGAGCATGCAGATTCTGATTCAGTAGGTCTACAGTGGAAGCCAAAGATTCTGCAATTCTAGTAAGTTCCTTGGTGATAACCACACTGCTGGTTCATGGACCATACTTTGAGTAGAAGAAAGTGGGATCACACTTGGAGTAGCAGGTGGGTCCTAATTCCTGTCCTGGCACCATCCACAACACATAGTCCCGTAGGACACTCACTTGTACATGGCCATGCACTTACACACATGCCCACCAAACACAACTGCCATCTGGACAAGTTCCACAATTGCTTTGGGTGTTAAGACCATGCTGCTCTATAACTTCCCTCACTATCTGATCCCTTACCCGACCTGGCTACTCTTGCTACCTGCTCTCTTTCTGTAGCCTAAGGGGCCGCACCCTGAAGTAGCTGACAGCATGGCCTCTGCAGTCAGTTTGCCTCAGTTCAAATCCCAGCTCTACCACATGCTAGCTGAGTGAAGTTGGACAGATGACTTCATCTCTTTGTGCCTCCGTTTCCTTGGGTGTAAACTGGAGATGATAATAATGTACCCACACCACGGGGTTCCTGGAAGGATTAAATGAGTTTTCCTATCTCCTTTCCAAGGGAGTAGGTGCAAGTAAAAGCAGTTAGGACAGTGACACTAAATATTTAGTGCTTGAACTGCTAATGAATATCATCGCTTTGATTTTATTTTATGCTCTTAACCTTCCCCCTTAGTGGAGCACCCTCCTTCATCTTTCCAGCTCTCTGATTGCTCTTTGACCGTCTCCCCCATCGCTCCTCCTTTGCCCTGTCTCCTATTCCCTGTCACTTCTGCCCATGCTTCCATTCACCCCTTCTCCAGTTCTCACTCTGTCCTCTTCTCTCCTAGCCATCTTCTCCATGCTTGTGGCTTCAGATATCAATGCTTTGCTGGTGACTCCCAGATCTACCTCTGTAGTCCCCTCTTCATTCTGAACTTCCAAATCCGTCCTTCCAGTGGCCCACTAGCTCTCACTGCTTGCATGCAGAAGAAGCTAAGTCCATTACTCGTACAACCCACCCCTCCCTTCTGTGCCCTTCCCCAGGTAAGAGAAGACATCACTATCCTTCAGGTGGACATGCCACCAGATGTCTTGTCATTTCTCTTTTGCATTAAGTGCCTGCTGTCTTGGCCACCCTACCCCAATCCCCAAGGGCTCATGGCCATCTCCTGCTCTTGCTCCTTCTGCCAAGCCCCATCCTCTTCCAGTGCAGAGCAGCCACCAATATAAACAATCTCCCTGCCTCCTCTCCGTCTATTTCATCCTCCTTACAGCCACCAACATCTGGCTAAAACTGAGATCTGGTCCACTCTGGATAGGATGGCTTCTCATTGCCTCCAGAAAAACATTGGGTCTGGCCCCAGGCTACCTATCCAGCATCAATTTCAGGAGTAGCCACACCCAGCCACTGTTCAGCAAACCTGGAATCGACAGTCCCTTTACACATATGGGTCTCCTTCCTGGTACACTCTTTTTCCCCTTACCTGGATAATTCCTATGCATCCTTTTAAGATCCATGTCAAATGTTTACTCTTTGATGAAGCCATCCTTCACCCTCCTCTTCCTGCTGCCAACTGCTTTCTGTTCTGCCCCCCTTGGCATGCTGAGCCACATTCATTCCAGCACTCAGCAGTCTGTACTGCAGCTAATCGTTTAATGTCTGGTATATCCCCTTGCACCTAACCCTGGATCCTAGCCGGTAGTAAAGACTCAACAAATACACAAATGCTTGTTGAATGAATTAATGACTGTCTGTAAAGCATTCTCATACGCCTAGCCATAAATCTCTCTTTTAAATTTTGACAACTGTAAAAAGGTATTCTTCTTCCTGACTGGATCTTTGGGCACTTGTGTGTTCGGGTTCATTTATTCAGATTCACCTGTATGGTTTATCAATGCATGCTTGTAGTCATACACACAGATAGACATTTGCAAACTGGAAATATTTGTGTGGATCCTGTCTTGCAGCTGAGGAGCTCCAGCCGTCTCACTATTACCAACCTGACCCTCTGGTCTCTTGACAGGTGTGTTCTTTACTTTCCACACCTTCCACCTGGAGAGTGGCCACGACTACCTCCTCATCACTGAGAATGGCAGCTTTACCCAGCCCCTGAGGCAGCTGACTGGCTCTCGGCTACCAGCTCCCATCAGCGCTGGGCTCTATGGCAACTTTACTGCACAGGTCCGCTTCATTTCTGATTTCTCCATGTCATACGAAGGATTCAACATCACCTTCTCAGGTAAAGAGTGTGAGGGTCCTTTAGGGGAAGAGATCATGTTGCTATTTGCTGTCTCCCTCTGCTGTCAGTCTCTGGTTTTCCCAGCAGATGGATATTAATCCACTCTTTCAGTCTCTGGGAAAATGACCTCAGTGCTTCAGCAAAAGATGCTTGGGTCAGACCTAAGTAAGAACTTCCCTATAATGGCCTTGGAATGAGGTAGCATGATCACTGAGGAGTCTCCTTCTATGAAGGTGTTTAGGATTTGCTCTGAACATGGCCCACCTAGGTGGTTGAACTAGAGGACTTCACAAAAGTCCCTTCCTACCCTAGTTATTCCAGATTTTTCTTCTGATTCCACTTCCATATTCCCAACCCAGCAATATATATGAAAAAAAAAAAAGGTTTGAAATTAACATATTGGAGTGGTTTAGTCTCATTTGGGATCTTTTTCATCCATGCTAATTTAGTAGTAATAGATATTTATCTCTGCGTTTAGGGATTTGGAAAAGAAAGCTATTTTATTTGGCATTCAGGGAGGAATGAGGACCCTTGGCTCCTCTCATACTGAGACTCCCACCATTCTTGTCCCAGAGCACCCCAGAATACCTCCCTCCACCTTTCTCAGCCATGGCCAGTGAAATCAGATGGATTCCTCCTGGGATGGGCAAGAGGTATCCAGCTTCTAGAAACTGGGGCATGGCCCAGCTTAGTCCCCCACCTGCCCTCCAATGCAGAAGTCACCCACCTGTCACATCCCTGGATTCGCCTGGCCAATGGGACATATCCAGCCAGTGAGACTCAACCCTTATGGGAGAGACCCTCCTTCTCCTCACGCAGAGCCCTGGAGGACTGCATCCTGAAGGGAGATGTCCTTGCAGGCCAGGGACTAGTCATTTCTATGCTGTTACTAGAGGCCCCAGGCAGGGCTTTGCCCATAAATGCCACCAGTCATGCTTGCCGACTGCCTCAAGTACCAACATAGCGGAGACATGGCTTCTAATCAGGCAGTTGGTATGTCTTCCTCAGTGGGAGTTGCCTGAGGCTGGGTCATGTATTTTGACCTTCTAGAACCCGCTGGTTGAATTTATCTATTTCAGTGCCCAGAGAGAAGGAAGCAGGAGAGCCTGTGAGCCCCAAGGCACAGGTTAAAATGGAGGTGAAGGGACAGCGCAGGGAGGAGCTGAGTCCTGAGGCTCCTCAGAAGTCCTCCCGGGAAACTTGTCTGGGAAATGCTGTGCCCTTTCCCACTGCTCATAGCGGGGGTGCGGACTGCCTGCCCTGACCTCCCCATGTTTCTTTCTGCCTCAGCTCCCCTCCAGCTCTCACTTCTTGTCTCATCACCTTTGGTGGGCCAGTGCACTCAAGCTCTCTGCTCTGTCTTTTGTTGTTCCTGGCCCTTTCCCTCTGGTGTTTCGCCTGTGTGTTCCCATATTCTTGCTCTGTGTCTCCCTGCGATGTCTCTGAGGAAGATGTTTCCTGCTGCCTTTCCAGAATATGACTTGGAGCCCTGTGAGGAGCCCGAGGTCCCGGCCTACAGCATTCGGAAGGGCTTGCAGTTTGGTGTGGGCGACACCTTGACCTTCTCCTGCTTCCCCGGGTACCGTCTGGAGGGCACCGCCCGTATCACGTGCCTGGGGGGCAGACGGCGCCTGTGGAGCTCGCCTCTGCCAAGGTGTGTTGGTAGGTGGTCACGTGCTTTCATTTTGCTTCACTAATGGGGTGGGCCAGATTATAGTCAATTGATGTGAGGTGGTGGACAACACACGGGCCAAGAGGCTAACTGAGCCCACGCTTAACCTGCAGTGGGACCTGGGGCATATAACCTAACCTCCTTCTGCTCCAGCCTCCTTATCTGTAAAATAGGGATGGCAGTCCCTGCTTTATCAGGAAGTTCTGTATAAACTAAAGTGACCTTTACAAAGTAGGTCTACAATGGACACTCACATGAAGTTGACTTTAGTACTTTCACCTCCCCACCCTTAGCACACAGACCCATGGTTTAAGGATGCCTCTTGCCAAGGAATCTGGATGGGCACTAGATGGGTCTGTAGGAGGGGTTTATGACCTTTGCCCAGGGGGAGTCCCCATCTGGTGGAGCAGATGGGTGCTTTTACTAATCCAGTGGCAGTGCTGACTCTCAGAGAAGCCTTAGGAAGACTTCATCCACTCAGCAGGGGAGGACAGAAGGAACAGGGACAGGGTCATTTTTAGTGTACCCACTACATGTCAGGCATCTGCTAGGTTCTGAAGATACAAAAGTGAACAAAACAGAGAAATTCTCCACTCCTGTTCCACATTCTGGTGCGGGGGGACACAAGCTGTGAATACATAGACGTGTGATGTGTCAGGCAGTGTTGTGGCATACGGAGAAAAATTAAGTCAGCTTAGAAAGTGCTGTAGCTAGGGTTGCTTTTTTATAGCGATCATAATAGGCCTCTCTGATGAGTTGACATTTGGGCAGAGATAGATATCTTGGAGAAGAGGGAACAGAGGACCAGGACCTAAACCGTGAGGATGCTCAGTGTTTGAGGAACAGCTCAGAGGCCAGGCTGAAGCAAGCGGCAGGGAGAATAGGAGATATGGAGGTTAGATGCAGCTGTTGCAGGTTGGAACCAGGCCCTGCCTGCCTCCTTGCAAGAACTTTAAAGAAGCCTGTTTGGAGTGCTGTGCCCAGAGAGTAGGGGGACACAGGTATTGTCCCCAGGGGCAGAGTGATTGCTGTCTCTCCTTAACGCATGAGGCCCCTGGGTGCCTGCTTGCTCAATCCTTATCATGTAGGTCTGGATAAAATACTAGCTGCATTCATGGAGTATTTTCCATGCTCACTGTTAGCCATGGAACTCACGTAAAGTGAAATATTATATAAAACCCCATAAAAATATACAAAACACATCAAAGCAGCACTGCACTGACTGAAACAGGGACCAGCATCTCAAAAGCCAGTGAGGTCAGCTGTGCCTGAGACAAGTCCATGGAACCCTCAGGCTGTGCCAAGGACAGCTTAGACAGGCTGGCCATATGGGCCAGGCCCAGGCTGTGCAGTCATGCAAGCCAAGGTGGGGTCACTGCTTTGCCACTTACCAGCGCTTAGATCTCAGGCAGGCCAGCAAACTCTCTCACCCTCAGCTTCCTCATTTATGAAACAGGGATAACAGCCTCCAACTCACAGGCTTTACTCTACATTAGATGGCATTATTTACATAAACTAAGAGGTGGCATATAATTATCATCATTTTGCCAATAACCTTTTTATCTGTATTTATCAATAACCAATTATCATTATTTTGCCAATAACCTTTTACGATCTCATAAAGGAAACATTAAAACAAAGAGCTGCAGAATTCCATTTCTGCCCAATTAACCATGGAGTGTATTCCTTCTCCTATAACCATCCCCAAAGGCATCCACCCACCCTGACCCGGCCACACACACTCAGTAACACATGGAACCCCCCTAGGAAGGTTCAGCTCATATCTGGCTGCTAGCAGCTCCTTTAGTCTCTGAGAAAACATCCTCAGCTAAATGGTTCTGGGGGAAACTCTTCTTGAATGGGATTAACCAGGACCACAGATGCACACAGCCCGTAAGCTCTTGCCTCATTGATCTCATTACATAAATTCATTCTTTATTATTCCAATTACTGTTTGTTCATGACACCTCACAATATTTTCATTATTATTACATTTGTCTTCTGTTTCACATGTTATTAATAACGCATGGCAATTATAATCACCTCTAATTACCACCAGCCCTGCTGCCTAGGATCAGGCTGGAAGTATCTCAGGAATGCCCACTGGGGGTGCTCCTAGTCGCCATGCAAATTGGATGATTTAGTCCACATAGTTCTACCAGAAACGTTTCCAGCCGAGAAGAAGATGAACAGCTCTGGGCTTTAATTCGCGGTGTGATGTGGGTGGTGGGGAGGAAGGTGGCATAGCCCCTGACCGCAGGGACCCCTGAATTTGTTGTAGAAGAGGCAGCCCTGACCCCAGGGACCCCAGTCTGCAGCAGGAGACAAGACCCTATCCTTGGGAATCCCGGTGTGATGGAGAAGACCTAACCCTCTGCCTCAGAAGCCCCAGGCTGATGGATAAGATACAGCCTCTGCCCTTAACAAGATCCCTTCTGATGGGGGCAACAGAAGTCACAGATGCCAGAATCAGCCACAGCACTTTCCTGTGGATGTGACTGCTTGTTTCTCTGGAACATTTATTTGTTTCCATTTATGCCTGTGTTTGGCTTCTCAGTGTATCTGTTCACCTCCCCTGTTACTTTGGAAACTTTCCCGGAAGCAAGCCCCCCATCCCTCTACCCCTCCTGTCCCCTTCCTGGTGCTCAGAACAAAGGCCTAACAGGGAGTCAGGACCTGGCAATTGGCCAAGGACTGGCCATATCTAAAGCTATCAGCCCTCCTTGTAAAGGTGTCAGGCGTATGGGAAAGAGGAAAGGCTCATGCTGGGGCATATGGCTCTTATGCAGGAAGCAGGGCCAGGAAGGAAGTCCAAAACACACCAAAGCCCATGTTTAAGGGAAGCCAGCTGTCGAGAATTAGACAGAGGGCAAGAGGCATCAGGAACCGTGAGGGTGCGGTGAGCCTCAGGCAGCTAACACGTGCTTCCCATTAGCTTCTTAGGCTTTCTGCCAGTCCCAGAATGCAGGCAGTTAGGGCTCCAAATGGAAGCAGGCAAGCCACATAGATTCACCTGGGACATTGGTGGAGAGCCTACTATGTGCTAACCATTCCCCTATATTTATCTATCTTATATATAAAATCTCACCCTTTTATTCTACAGTCATATGAGAATGCTATTATTGTCCAGATGAAGAGACTGAAATTCAGAAGTTCAGAGAGTTGACACAATGTGTCTAACTCCAAAGTCCATGATCATCCCATTGCACCACAGGTCTCTGCCTAGAGGTAGAGGAGTGATAATGATCTCAGAGAAAATGGAGAGATGCTTGAGAAGGCTGCCCATGTGATGTGACTGAGTAATAAATGTTTACATATGCATGGCCCTCAGCAACCCTGCCCCCCACCACAAATCCCCACTCTCATCTGAGATCTCCGAAGAAATGTACATGTGATGGAAACATCTGTGTAAATTACCAACAGCCTCTGCCCCCAAGGAGCCTGTCCACCACTGTCCCTTGAGTTTTATGAGCCATCTCAGCACATTCATCATGATACTTGGAAGTTTTGCAAACAGACAAAGTTTAAAATTACTGTAAAATATACAAAACATTAGCCAGGCGTGGTGGCATGTGCCTGTAATCCCAGCTACTCAGGAAGCTGGGTCAGGAGAATTGCTTGAACCCGGGAGGCGGAGCTTGCAGTGAGCCAAGATTGTACCGCTGCACTCATGTGTGGGTGACAGAGCGAGACTCTGTCTTACGAAAAACAAACTAAAAATGAAAGTATTGTAAAGTTAGATTTATCCTCCAAGAGAAATCAATGAGGCCTTATATAAAGTCTTAGGAAACTGAAGCTGGTCTTGAATTGAGCAGGACCCAGCGAGGAGGGTCCATTGAGAAAAGTAGGGACTTGGTGGTGGGACGTATGGCCCCCATCTTCAAAGGACTAAGGAGCAGCCTTGGGGACAAGAGAACACACAGACATATAACTAAGCCCATGAGCAGTTCAGCTCTGAAGGTTTCCATGTGCTCGATCTGTGCTGCCTCAGCCTAGTATGCTTCTGGCTTAGGGTAATTAGGGGTTAACTGTAAGATCCAAGCAGTGACCCCTTGGTCAACCCCAGGACTTTTCCAGCCACAGACTGTGCCTAGACTAAAGGACGCTGAGGGATGGTTTAGAGAACGCAGACTTGCTACCAGCCACCTGAAAGATTCAAGGCATGCTCCAAATTCCCCATATGTCCACATGGATAATGGGCCTGCCATCTGGACTTGTATTTACATACTTCCGGAGCCTAATTATTATTTTTAGGACTGTACATCTTCAGAGGTCAGTGTATTCCTTATCCATTCATTCATTCATTTCTTTTCAGTAAATATTTATTTTACAGACAATCCAGGCTAAGGCGTGGAAATTCGTTGGTTCATCCAGCATGACCCTAGCCCTCAAGTTACTGACAGTGTAGGTGGGTGACACAGACAGGCAGCAAGAATCAAGGTGCAATATGAGAGTTACTCAGATACAGGGAGAAACAGGGAGGGGCCTCCCAGTGATTAAAGATCCCATTCCTCCGTGCATACCCTGCCATGAGCCTGCCCTACCCATGCACTGAGTGGGTGTTAAGGAAACAGTAACACGACCAAGCCCCACAGGACCCACAGTGCAGCAGAGGACATAGAATTGTTAACAAATAAGTCAAGTAGAATGGGATGACTGCTATAAATAAAGGTATGAGAATAATGGGGAAAGAATAACTAATTCTGGAGGAGGAGAAACGGATTTCCAGAGGAGAGTGTGATTTCATTAGCCGTTAAATGAAACAGGCTACAATGGGACTATGCTAAAAACTTTCCCCAGGACCCAGGAGGTTGAGTTCTCAGTCCCCTCCTCTTCACGAATCAACAGAGAGACTTGGTCTGAGTTGCTGAGTACCTCGTTCCTTATCTTTAAACCAGAGATGATCATTGTGCCTACGTGATGGGGCTGGCTGTTGTGACTAATGGCTGAAATGGTCCTTGTAAACTGTCAGTCATGCTGTTTTGCACCTAAGGGTTAGTGATTATGATGTGATCTTGCCCCCTCTTAGTTTCTGTTCTGTGGTACTGAAAGGCTTCATCTCTCCTCACTTAACTGCCTCCCTCTTCCCCTGACCTCCTCCTTGGTCATTTCTATTGCTATGCTACTATATGAACAGGTATGTGGAAGGGCTGCTTAATAGCACCGTGAAATTGTAAAGGGTGCCTGTCGGGTTAGTTTCTGTTTCTATAGACAGATAAACAGAACAAGAGGCAGAACAAACCAGGCAGCACCGTAGGTAGGAAGGTACTTTTTTTTTTACATTTGTTAGGCATCTCTATAGACAGTTCAACAACTGGACAGACACATAGGCATATTGGCAGGTAGACAGGCAAACGACTTGTCATCTTTGTCAGGTTCTCCAGAGCTGTGAGTTGCTTTCCGGATGCAGCTGAGGGGGTTAATCTGTGGTTATTGTGATTCTCTTTCCAGCTGAGTGTGGGAATTCAGTCACAGGCACTCAGGGTACTTTGCTGTCCCCGAACTTTCCTGTGAACTACAATAACAATCACGAATGCATCTACTCCATCCAGACCCACCCAGGGAAGGGGATTCAGCTGAAAGCCAGGGCATTCGAACTCTCTGAAGGAGATGTCCTCAAGGTAAAATTGATCAATTTTAGAGTATGTGTGTTACAGTATGCAGAAGTCTGGTCAATATTCCTTTGTCTCTGTGCGAATGATTCAAACTTTCTCCTTCCTTCCTGAGTCCTAAAATACTCTCCTCACTCATCTGGGAGAAAGAGAGGACCGAAAGAGAGCGGTATGTGGGTATCTAAGAATATGGTTTTAGATTTTGTTTAGAAGCTGCCTGCTACCAAATGCATGTGTAATTGAGTATGAACTGACTACATAATAAAAGATAATAATTCAACTTCGGAAACATGGCAAAACCCCGTCTACAAAAAATACAAAAATTAGCTGGGTGTGGTGTTTCATGCCTATAGTCCCAGCTACTGGGGAGGATGAGATGGGAGAAGCCAGGGAGGTTAAGGTTACAGTGAGCCATGATCATGCCACTGCACTCCGGAATGGTAACAGAGTCAGACCCTGTCTTAAGAAATAATAGTAACAACAAAACAATAATAATAATAATACGTTGGGTTGGAGCAGCCAATTGATCCAGTTTTCCATTTTGAACTCTGACCATCAACATGAATAATGAAGAGTTCAAAGAATGTGTGTATATATGCATGTGTGTGTTCATTTGTGTAGCTATATGTTTATGGATATAAATGCTTTTATAAATATGTTTCCACATGTGTTGGAATCAGTGTCTATGTATTTGGTTTGGGGATCTGTGTCTGTGCACACTTGTGTCAGTGTATTGTGTATATGTGCACTTGTGCATGTTTTCAGTGTGTTTTAATACACTAACAGGCTATTACAGCAGTTTCAGTGTACCACTATGGTGGCCTGGTGTGGCAGTGGGGTTAAAGAAAATGTATTTAGGACATATGTAAGAGAAAGAAATGACAGGACTTGGATTACAGAGAGGGTCATAGAGAGGGATTTGTTAAGACACTGAGCATACATGTCTTGTATTTCTTTGCATAAATACAAAGAATGTGTGATTGAGTATCTCCAATAATGTGTGGTGTGTGTCTGTGTAATCAAAGAGTTGAGTTTGGAGAATTTATGAAGAAGCTGCCTTAAAAAAATGAATAAGGAAAGCCTCATACAAAGCATGTCCATTTTCATCCTAGGCCAAGGAATTTTTTTTAACTTTTTCTAATATAGTTTTATTCCTTGTAGCCAGAGAAGTCCTTACATTAGAAAAAGTTGAACCAGAGCCCACTACTCTGGAAAACCCAAAGAGAAACCACTAAATTTCCATGCTTTCAGATTATCTCCAGATGTAATGAATGTGCTATCCTTTTTATGTACAGATGATGGATATTCTTGGCCAACCCCCTGGGGTATATGTCCTCTAGGGTGTGTGCGTATGTGTGTGTGTGTGTGTGTGTGTGTGTATGTATGTGTGTGTGATTGAAATGCATTTCTCGCTCTTACATAATCCTGTTTGAACCCAAGAAGATGCACTTATGAGATGACTGGATGAGATGCATGAAATGGGATAGAACAATCCCATTGGCTTCTTAAGCTCTGCTTTCCAACCCCACATAAAAACAGTGTGTGTCTCCCAAAAAGAGAACACGAAACAAGGGCTTTATACCCTTCGGAGAACCATGTCTTTAGGCGTCACCCTTACCCTCACTTCTCTCCATCCATTTGAGCCTCACAAGCTGCAATCAGTACAGCAGTGCCAGAGGGACCTCCTCTCTGTAGAGGTGCAGATGGAGTGTTATGAGCTAGGCAATTCAGAGACCTACTTGGATGAAGGCCATTAGCACAAAAAGCCAGCTTTGAGGCACAGGTTACAATTTTCAGGTTTTGAAGGGAATATAAGTAATGGTTCTGTGTAAGTGACCTGATGGAGCCAACAGAAATGGCTCCTAGGTTGCTGGAGGTCATATGGATTATTGCCAGTGCCCATGCTTCCTCACTAAGGAGGTCTAGATTGGAATAGCACCTAAGACGTAATTAACTGGTGTGAACATTCAACTGTACTGTCAAGGTTCTGGCTTCAGGGTTAGGTGCGCAGCTTAGTAGATAGGCAGAGAGAGTCTTTCTGAGGTGGTCAGAGTAAGAAAGGAGGAGGGACATGGGGCATAAAACCCAGGTCAGAGTTTGGGGAGGACTAACAGAGGATGCAGGAGCCCAGGTAGTGCACACACAAACACACACATGCACATGAACACACACATTCTTTAGCACCAGGGTAGGAAATGCTCCTGCTACGGCCTCTTTGAGTTTAGTTTGTCTGCTCCCTTAGAGACTGCTGAGTGTTTCCATTTTCCCTCTGTAATGGTGTGCCAACAAGAAAATTAACTAGATATGTGTAAATATTCAGCAGATAAGAGGAAGGAGACATGTCTGAGGAATCAGAACTAATTGCCCCTCTGTAAGCAACAAAGAACAGAAACATACTTTAAAAGCTCCTAATTTGTATTCTTAAGAAAATTTGAGAGAATATTATATTTATGACACAAAAATAGGCAATAATGAAAACAGAGCAATCTTAGATAAGGAGAGATTGAACAGAGATGAAAAACATGATCACCCAATTAAAAATGGAATGGAGGCAATGAACGGAAGATGGTGAACCACAGAAAAATGAAATCAGTTTATTAAAAGATAAATTTGAGAATTACTCCCACATCTCATAAGGAAATGAAAAAGAGGATTATTTTATATTAATAAAATGGATGATCAATCCACAGTAAAACTTCATGTGCCAAATAACATAGCATGAATAAATTAAATAAAAACTCCTGGAAATGTAAAAAAATTTAATAAAGTTATAGTCATCATGGAAGATTTTAATATAACTCTGTAAGTCTGTAACATATCACCTAAGTTAAAAATAAATAAGGATTTGGGTAGCTTGAATAGTGTAACAGAATAAGTCAGAAGAAAGTAGGAGAAAAATACTTTTAAAGATAAAGGCAGAAACAACTACAGAAAGAGAACTAAAAAACAATAGCAATTGTCAACACAACCAACTGGGTTCTTTGAAAAATAACTAATAAAATAGACAAAACTGGCAGAACTGATCAAAGAATAAAGAAGACACAAGTACATAATATTAGGAATTGAAAAGGGACATAATCAAAGATATAGGAGGGATTATGTAAATAAAAAAATATTTAGGCATTGTGCCACTGCACTCCAGCCTGAGCAAGTGAGACCCTTTTAAAAAAATAAAAATAAAAAGATAAGAAGGAAAATGTTCAGGAACAACTGTAAGCCAAGAAATCTGAAAGCTCAAATGAAACAGAAATTTCTATTAAAAAAAGGAATAATATGAAAAAAATCTGAAAAAAAACAATAACATTAAAAAATTGTAATTCCCCCATATTTTCTCTCAGAAGCCCCAGGCCTTAACTATTTTACAGGTAAGCTTTACCAAAACTTCAAGAAGCAATTAATCTTTGCAATAAATGGTTCAGAAGAGAAGAAAAATAAAGATCGATCTCTCTACTCATTTTTTTTTAATGAGGCAAGTAGAAACTTTGGGATCAAAGAGTAAAATTATGATCACCGGGGGATTGAGGGAATGGGCAGATAATAGTCAAAGTATATAAAGCATCAATTAGACAGAAGAATTAAGAGTTTTTTTTTCTTTGAGATATAATGACATCACAGTGAATATAGCAAATAATAATGTATCATACATTTCAAAATCACTAAAAGAGTAAATTTGAAATGTTCTTGCCACAAAAAAGGTAAGTATTTGAGGTGATGATTATGTTAGCTTGATTTACTAATTCCCCATTGTATTTATAAATCATAACGTTACCTTTTACCCCATAAATGTCTGCAGCTATAATTTATCAATTTATAATTTAAAATAAAAATTTTTTAAAGAACAGACATCAGAAACTATTAGGGCAGTCTCACTTATGATCATAGATCTAAAAACTCTTGAGTACATATCTGATTGAATTTGACTGTGTATTAAAACAAAGATGACCAAGTAGGTTTGATTCCAGGAATGTGAGGATGTGTCAAAATTAGAAACGCTCATAATGTTGTTTGTTAGACAAGCCATATGAAATTGCTACTTTTGTAGGTCAAAACTGTTAAAATATTGGCAACTTCATCGTTCAACCTAATATCCTATAAACACATTAACAAACAAAAAGATATTATCCTACTAATACACCCCAAAACATCATGTGATTAAATTCAATACCCACTCATGATTTTTAAAAATATCTCATAAAACTACAAATAGAACTTTCTTAACTTTATAAAAACATTTCTACCAAACGCCTACAGCAAACATTATAGTTAATGGCAAAACTTCCTAAAGATTTCCAATAAAGGCAATAACAAGATCAATAGTTCTACTATCACCAGTAGAATTCAGCATTGTACTGAAGAGCCAAGCCATTACATTTAAACCAGAAAAAGAAGAAAAGGAACTATAAAAATTAGAAAGGAATATAGAAAACTGTGTCTTAGTTTCAAAACTACAAAACAGTCAACTAATAAACTCAAAATCAATAAGAAAATTTACAAAGCTTCTGGTGTTTCTATAACCAAATAAAACTTGTAATCAGGAGGGAAAGTCTCATTTATAATACAAACAAAAACAAAAGACACCTGGAAATAAGCCCTCCAAAATGTGCATAATCTTAACTGAGAGAATAATAAAACTTTATTCTGATATTGATGTAACTGAAATAAATACAGGGAGATTTCATGCTCATGGATGAACAGAGGGTATGAACAGGCAGGCAATTCACAGAAAAGGAAGTAAGAACTGTTGATAAACATATAAAAAGATGCTCAACTTCAATGGTGATCATGGATTTACATATTAAAATGAGATACCACTTTACACCCATCAAATTAGAAAACATCATAATACCCGAAAATACCAAGTATCAGCAAGGGTATAAAGCAATGAAAGCTGTCAGACTTTGCTGGTGAGAGAGCAAATTGGTATTCCTTTTCAAAGAGCAATCTAGTAATATCTAACCAAATTAAAGATGTGCCATCCCTGCAACCAGCTCTTCCATGCTAGATGTGTGCCCGAGAGAAACTTAAGCACACGTGTGCAAGCAGACATGCAGGCATATTCATAGAAATTATGTTTACATATTGTAATTGTGTATATGTGTATATGAAAGCTTTCTGCTTAGCATATTCATTTTGAAACCAGCCATCTTGCTGACCTGCTTTATTGGATGTAATGGATGTGCATATATTCCCTTGGATTTCTTAGGGAGACATTTCCATCACCTGCACGTAATGATGAATTGGACCATCAGGCAATATCCCGTTAGGAAATAAATGTATACAAAGACCCATTTCCCAATAGCAGTCAAAAATTTTAAAATACTCAGGAATAAGTACAGAATGTGAGTGAGAGACATGAAAGACAACTTGATTAAATTGAGCCAGACACCACATATATGGATTGGAAGACTCAGTATCACACAGATGCATTTTTCTCAAATCCATCCATGCATTTAATGTAGCTCAGAATTACACAAGTTTTGTTTTGTTTTGGGGGTTTTTGTTTTATTATTTTTAATTCAGGAAAATTCTCCTTGGGTTTAGTAGAATACATCTGGGAGAATTTTTTTTAAGTTAAAAGAAGACAAGTTAAGACTTTTCCTACTAATTATCTAAATATATTGTAAAGCTATGGTAACTAAAACAGTGTGGGTCATGCATAGGAATAGATAAATAGACAAATGCAATAGAATAGAAAGTTGACAAACAAAACCAAATTTATATAATTATATGTTAATTATATATGTGACAAAGATGGGTTTAAAATGGGTAGTGTGTGGAATATATACAGAGTTTAGCTAGATGGCTAATCTATCAGGGAGTTAAGGTAGAATTTTATATCATATCCCAAAATAAATCCCAGATGGATTTAAGGACATGAATTCTAGAGGAAAATATTGGTTTATTTAACATACATTTACTAAGTGAGCCTTATGTGCCAGAGCACATATTGTGGTCGCTGATATGTAAATAATTATATTGCAGATTGGGTTAACTTTTATTATAGAAATTCCTGAAGCCATTTAAATGCCATTATGGAAAAAAATACTTAATGACTTTAAAAATATACACATTATATTAAATGAAAGAGCAGGTTGCCCCATAGTATCTATAATTTGATCTTATTGTTATAAAAAGTATTTTTAAATAAATGTATACAAGGAAATAAAGGGATAGAACAAAGCCTAGAAAGATACTCACCAACATGTTGTAAGTCCTGAAAGTTATTTGCACATTTCTGTTTTATAAGTTCTTCTGCAATTAATATTTTATTGTAATGATGCAAATAACATTTTTGTTCTTAATGAATTAGGGTGAATTATGCTTGGAAACTAAGGAAAGTATCCTGTTCCAATCATACTTTTATTAATAAACCATAATTTCTTAACAACTCATATATCCAGTGACTGTTTAAATTTCCAATTATCTCATAGATGTCATAATATTTTTAAAATTTATAGTTTATTTGAATCAGGATTCAATAAGGCCCACACATTGGATTCATTGTCTCATGTGTTTTTTAATCTATAGGTTTCTCCCTCCATCTCTTTTCTTTTCCTCTTTGTAACTTATTTGTTGAGAAAATCAAAGCATTTATTCGGTGGAATTTTCCACTCTGGATTTTGCTGAATGCCCTCACAGGGTATCATTTTGTATGTTCCTCTGTCCTCGGTATTTATTGCCTGTAAGTTGCAAATTGGATCCAGTGGCTTGACCTGATCAGGTCTGATATTTTTGGCAAGATAACTCTGTGGGTGGTGGTGTATCTTTTATTAAAGAAACACATGGTGTCTGATTGTGTTTCTTACTGCACCTGGTGTTTATTATTTCTTATTGCAATTGATGATTCTTATTCTATTGATGATAAATGCCTTGATCCATTAATTTCCATATATGTTTCAGTGGGTAAAAATATTTTTGTAACAAATTAGGCTAAACTCTTTGAACTTGTATTATCTTGAGGTCTGTTGGAACCCTTGAATTCACTCAGTCTATCAGTGATATACAGCAGTTACACAAGGATCTGGAAACAGACTTCAGGCTTCCAGGAGCCTAAACACATCTCTGTAATATACAACACTGTTAGCTTGAAGAATGGCTTCTTTTAGAAAGCTTTGCTTCATAAATAGTACAATGGAAATATTGTTTCAATTTGCTGGCAGCTGGCACCACATTGTGTGCCATGCACAAATATTCATCACCCACTCATAGATCCCATCTTTGATATTTACAAAAGCACCAGGGGGTCTTTCACTCAATCACAACTTCTATTGTTATTTGTACAATTATCTGGAAAGGAGCAGCAACCTCAAAACCTGGGGAGCCAGTTCATTATTCTGATGATTGTTGTCTTTGCTGCGGCTCAGAAGTTCAGGGGACAGATGGGAGCAAGGGAAGCCAGATGCCTGTACGATTCCACCCTTGGCAAGCCCAGCAAGTCCTAGCTGGAGCCCTCATTTTAGGATGAAAGAGGCAGAGACTGAGCTTGGGAAGGAAAAATCACCATGGTCATTTTAACTATATCCCCTCTGGATCCCAGGGATGACTTCCAGTAGAGTGGTCAAGACAGGCTACTGCCACGGGGGGTGGGATCAGGTGAGAGGATGGCTGTATTTGAAGGTTCAGCAATGTAGAGATGAATGCTTTCAGCCTGTCTCTCTGAAGAAACAGATGGTTTGAGAAGCAGGCAACCCAAACCTAGCCTCCCCAGGCTGCTAAAGAGTAAGCTGGTGCTATATGGGGGTTTAGGGAACAAGAGCAGATCTCCACTGGAAAGGTTAGAATAGCAACCAGTTCCCAAGGACTAGATACACACTAGAGGTGGACTGAGCATAGAACTGACTTAAAGGGAAAACAAGATAACTTGCTGAGTTGGTAGCTTCCCTCTGCCATCTTTCTTGCATCTGATAGTTGTGCCTCTAATAGTTGTTACCACTGTGCCTGTAATAGTTGTTACCAGTGCTAAACTCCAGGAGTGTGGGTTGTGGAATAAGGTGTGGTTCAACATAAGGCCATGCTGACAACATTGGGTTGGGGGTCTCTCCTGCGTCCAGGTTTATGATGGCAACAACAACTCCGCCCGTTTGCTGGGAGTATTCAGCCATTCTGAGATGATGGGGGTGACTCTGAACAGCACATCCAGCAGTCTGTGGCTTGATTTCATCACTGATGCTGAAAACACCAGCAAGGGCTTTGAACTGCAGTTTTCCAGTAAGTCTTTCTTGTATCTATGTGGGCAATGAAATCAGGCTTTCCCATTTTATTCATTTATTTGAGCTTTTGCTTAACCATGAGATACAAAGAATGTGCTCTTAAGATTGTTTTAAAACCCAGTGTGTATCCATCAGTAGATGCATGAGTAAACAAAATGTGATATGTTCATACAATGGAATAGCATTTGGCCATAAAAAGGAGTGAAGTGGCCAGGCGTAGTGACTCACCCCTGTAATCCCAGCACTTTGGGAGGCTGAGGCAGGTGGATCATGAGGTCAGGAGTTCGAGACCAGCCTGGCCAAGATGGTGAAACCCCGTCTCTACTAAAAATATAAAAATTGGCCAGGCACAGTGACAGGTGCCTGTAATCCCAGCTACTCAGGAGGCTGAGGCAGGAGACTCACTTGAACCTGAGAGATGGAGGTTGCAGTGAGCTGAGATCGTGCAACCGCACTCTAGCCTGGGTGACAGAGCAAGGCTCCATCTCAAGAAAAAAAAAGAGTGAAGTGCTGATACATGCTTCAATGTGGATGACTCTTGAAAAGATTGCACCAAGTAAAAGAACCCAGTCGCAAAGGCCACATATTTTTTGAGTCCCTTCATATGAGCTGTCCAGAACAAGCAAATCCATAGACCCAGAAAGTAAATGGCAGTTGCCTAGGGCTGAAAGAGTTGGGGGAAAATGTGTATGGAATTTCTTTTTGAGGTGATAAAAATGTTCTAGAGCTGATTACGGCAATAGCTACGCAACTCTGTGAATCTACTAAAAGACATTGGATTGTACATGTTAGGTGGGAGAATGTATGGTATGTGAACTGTATCTCAATAAAGATAGCTATTGGGGAAAATAATTCACAGAATGTACTCAAGCTTCCCCTTGCCTGGGCTCGAGGCTGCCTGGCAGAGGATCCTTGCCTGTTACAGCAGGAGGTTCAGTGGAAGAGGATTAGAGACACCTTTGAATTCTATTTCTATCAAGTGAAAATTGTGTAAGTTTGGAACAGTTTATTTAACCTTACCAAATCAATGCTCTCAGTTGTAAAATGCAGATAATTATACCCACCTGTAAGACTCCCATGACTAACAAATGAGAGAGAACACATGTATAGCACCACAGAGTGGGAGCTCTGCATAAGTCTGTTTCCTTTTCCAGCCTGTTTCAACAGCGTATGTTTAAGTAGGTCATAACTAAGCTTTCAAACATACATTTAAGGTAACTTCTCCATATTACCCCATCTTATCAGAATGTCTCAGTGAGCAAAATGAAAAGAACACTCCTGCTAGCAAAAATGCTATGGGGTCAAACAAAAGAAATAGAAAATGCAGACCTTAGGCCTGAAAACTATTAAAAGCTGAAATCATTTACATATAGCAACAGAGAAATGAATGCCACTTAATATCCCCTCAACTGAGCATAGAAATGAGGAAATCCTGACTGGTGAATCCATCAGAACCCAGAGGCCAAGGCTAAGACAGCTTCCTTGAGGACGTGGACTTCAAAGGAAGAGAGGAAGCGTGGTTTCTGCCGCGACAGGTCTTACTCACTCTGCCTCTTCTCTCCTCACCAGGTTTTGAACTCATCAAATGTGAGGACCCAGGAACCCCCAAGTTTGGCTACAAGGTTCATGATGAAGGTCATTTTGCAGGAAGCTCCGTGTCCTTCAGCTGTGACCCTGGATACAGCCTGCGGGGTAGTGAGGAGCTGCTGTGTCTAAGTGGAGAGCGCAGGACCTGGGACCGGCCTCTGCCCACCTGTGTCGGTAGGAGGCCTCTTCCTCTGCAGGGAACCCTTGGGTCTCCCATAATACCAAGCTCTAGCCCTGGGCTCATTCCAGTTAGACGCCATGCTCCAGGGCTGGGGGCCGTCTACTTGGACTGAATCCTCTTGTTAACAGGCATCATGGCTCGCCTGTACCCCTTCTCCACTTCCTCACTTTCACACCTCATTACACCCATGCAGCAGCACAGTCAGGCGGGTGGCTTGCCTTTGTTGCACATTTAGCAAGTGGGACCACAGTCAAGTCATGTCCTCAAAATTGTAACGCAGGTGATAGCAACAAGGTGGGAGAGTCCAGCAGAGTCCATTAGAAAGGGAGAGATGGGGCTTTTGCCTGAGTTCCAGATATTATTGTAACACCAAGACTCAAATGAGTCTCCCACCCGCTCTGGGTCTCAGTTTCTCTGTAGGTAAAATGGGGCTCATGCTGCCTTTTCTGGTGGGATGTCAAAAGAAGGCGTACGATAAAGAACTAGCACTGCTCTCACTGATAAAGAATGCAGCAATGAACTTGCATCTTCTTAAATCTGTGGTTTTTCCAGAATATCATCAGAGATTCTCTGGAATCTTTACACGTGTGTCACAGGACAAGAAACAGTGGTCTGAGGCAGAAGTGCAAAATAGGCAAAGCTGGTCATTCTGT
Organism: Cebus imitator; assembly: GCF_001604975.1. NCBI lineage: Eukaryota > Metazoa > Chordata > Mammalia > Primates > Cebidae > Cebus > Cebus imitator. The sequence continues at coordinate 11,302,897 of NW_016107366.1, read as the reverse complement.
TTGTCTGGCCTTTTCATCTCTCACCATCCATCTCCCTGCTAATGTGAATTCCCCCATACTGCTTCATCCTGCCTCCTACCTTGCCAAAACCAGACCTCTCTCTCTCTCTCCACCCCCTTCCCCGTGTCCCACAACCTCAACATGGCTGCACCAGCACCAGCTACTCTTGTAAGAACAAAACATCCACTAGAAAAACACATGCATGCCTACTAAGCCCCACATGCCGGAATTGGTGTGCATGTATGTCTGGGTATTTGTGGAGGCAGAGAAATAAGAATAAAACCTGTTCACTGCCCTTGTGGGGGCCCATACTCTAGCATGAAAAATAGATACATAAACAGGTAAGGATAATATCAGAGAAGCACTATAGAAAGAATTAAGTGCTAAATGTTGGGAGGATATGAGAATGATTTGCATGGGAGGTGATATTTCAATTGAGACTTGGAAGAATGGGCTAGAATTCACCAACAGGAGGGAGAGGAGGGGAGGTGGACATTCTAGACTGAGCACGTCTAAGGGTGAAAGTGTGAGCCAGCATGGTGGGAAGCGTTAATGGCCACAGTTGCTTCTTTTCCTCCCAGGTGACTACATTTTCACATGATCTTTAACACTGTTATACAACAGAGGGTCTAAGTGGACCCTCTGCAAGTGAACAGACCAAAGCAGTAGCCTTTATGGAGCCTCTAGCATCTTCCTCTCCCTTTGTCATTGACCTGGTCTTCAGGAATATCTTCCCTTTCACCTTCTATCGCTGTTTTTATATCTCCCTCATTCAGATGCCAGGCCCTATGCTAGGCACTAGGAATACAGAGAAGAGCAGATCCCAGGCCACGAAGGATGATGCTTGCATAAACACACAACAGTATAATGCCGTAGACAAGCAAGCCAGAGCACGCAAAATGAGAAGGAGGGATGATGACTCGCATTACAGGCTAATTATTTTCTTTGCAGAAAGGATTCACTGTAAGATTACTTTGAATATCAAATATGCCAGTTGGACTGTACTTACTGGATTCACTCAAGCAGTGTAAGAGCATTTAAACTTAGAATTATACTAGAACCTCGGAGGCCTTCCCCACTGAGACTGCCTCTGGCCTGCTAGGGGAGCGAGGCTGTATATTTGAGATTATGTGCGCACATTTTTGTATATGTCATGTTGTGGTTGACTTCATCACGGTCTACCACAAGTGACTGTCATAGCTTAAAACATCCAAATGTTTTGTTCATTGGTGAGTGGACTCTGCAGCCCAAATAAAGCAGCCAAGGCTCTAGGGTGGGAAGAAGGAAGAAGACCAGAAAAAGTAGAGTTGTATATTCTCAATGTTGTTGAATCTGCTGCATGCTGGCCCCCTCAGCCCCCTCCTGCCCACCTGCCAGGCCCTTGGTAAAGTATCTAGTTTTCCATGATGACATGATCTCAGTGCTGCTGCCCCCAAACACTCACTTCCCAGGAAGCAGGAGGTACTTTTCTATCTGGAGTGTGGAAGGAAGCTCTAACCAAGGTCATGGATAATGCCCTACCCCTTTTCTAGCTACTTCGTCTATTTGTGGAACCAATCAAGCCTCCTCCCCACAATTGTGGTTCATCCTCTCACCAGCACCCTACACCCTGCCATGGACCCATTCAACCTGGCACCTTTCAATCAGGTTGGCACCTCCCACCCCAATAGCTCCTTGGAGAGGGGGCTCACCATGAAGCTTCAGCAAAGAGTCTAATAGAGGGCCTCTCCTGCAACCCTTCCTTAGTGGTCCTGTGTGAAACCAAGGGGTCCACAAAATGTCTGATGGGTCCTTTATAGCAACAGGTAGGGGTCAGTCTTCCATCTGTGACCTTGATCCCTTCTTCCTCTATTTCTAGCATCTTACCTAATCAACTATTCCTTTTCCTAATAACTCTGCATTAAATATCCTCCTCTTCATTTTTACTCATTCTCCCTTGATTCAGATGCTTATAGTAATTTGCATGGAAAGCAATAATCTACTTCCATTCATTTGATTGTCCAGCCATCCATTAATTCAATAAACATTAAGCATCTATAATGTGCCAAACAGTATAGTAGGTACTTGATGTGCAAATATAAGACAAGCTCCCTGCTGCCAAGGAGCTCGTAGTCTTGTGGAGAAAATAGACATGACTTAAATAACATGTTACACATGCTACGATAAAAATCTATCCACACTGTAATGGAAACACAAAGGGGAAAAATGTCAGTTCTACCTGGGGAGGGAGGGTGTGTCACAAAAGGTGTCATAGGGAGGATGTTTATTCAGGTTGTCCATCCAAATAGAGTTTGTGGACTTCATCAGGCTGGACCAAAGTGCTCAGGGAGGCCAAAGGGAGCCACTCTGGTGGGCTCAGTGGGCTCTACTGAAAAGTTTAGACTTCATTCCAGGAATGAATGCAAACAGTGACTTGTTTGCATCAATGAATAAAGATCTGTTGATGTCACTGCCTAGAGGGTAGACATCTGTGCCAGCCTAGAGATGGTGAGGGCCTGAGCCAAGACTCTAGCAATGTGGGCAGAGTAGAGTCAAACCTGAATAGTATCACACAGGTTTAGCGACTGGACCTCCAAGGCAGATTAGATACCAGGGAGGAAGGAGGAGAAGGCCAGGAGGAACCCCCAGCTTCTGACTTCAGTGACTGCTCCGATGAGGAATGTAGACCTCTTCACTTGCCTCCCTGCTTCCAGTTTCACCCCTGCTGTACTCATACTGCTACCACAGTGACTCCTTCTAATATTCAGAGTTCACTAATGTGTCACACAGTCAATTAACTCATGTGTATAAATACTGCAGTTATTTCCTGGTACAGTAAATATATGACAGCCTGATCTCCAAGGTCCTTCAACCTGAGATGCTTGCCCACCTTTCCAGTCCCATTTCCCTGGTCTCCCTGTCTCATGCCCTGGCCTCCAGCCTGACATAATGTCCCTCACCTCCAGGAACTTTGCACTTACTCTTCTCCTTCTCTTTGCATTGTCCTCCTTCCCATCCCACCATTCCCACCTAACTGATCTGGTCAACTCTGCTTCTCCTTCTGCTGCTACTTGCTATTAGGACACATAGCACACACTGTGGCTGTCTTCTCTATTAGACAGTAAACTCTTCCAGAGGAAAGCAGTCTCTTGTTGATCTCAGTTCCCCTGGCAGCTAGCAGAGGTCCTATTGCTATCAAGAAGCAGGTTCAAGCACTTGCATGTTCCTTCCTAGGAGCCTTTGAGAAGATTGGTCACAGAATAGGCAATCAGCCCTACACCCAGAGACCGCTTTTGTTTACCAGCATACAATACAGTTGTTTGTAGCTGTATTAGTCTGTTCTCACACTGCTATAAACATACTATCTGAGACTAAGTAATTTGTAAAGAGGTTTAATTTACTCACAGTTCTGCATGGCTGGGGAGGCCTCAGGAAACAAACAATCATGGTGGAGGGGGAAGCAGTCACCTTCTTTACAAGGCAGCAGGAGAGAGAAGAGTGAGAGGAGGAGGAACTTGCCAAACGCTTGTAAAACTATCAGATCTCATGAGAGCTTACTCACTATTGTGAGGACAGCATGGGGGAAAGCACCCCCATGATCACCTCCCACCAGGTTCCTCCCTCAACACCTGGGGATTACAATTCAAGATGAGATTTGGGCGGGGACACAAAGCCTAACCATGTGAGCAGTATATAGACAGGGTTTTACAGCCATCACCACAATCTAATTTTTGAACATTTTGTCCCCACGAAAGAACACTCATGCCCATTAACAGCCACTCCCCATTGTCCCCTCCCCCAGGCCCTGGCAACCACTAATGTACCTTCTGTCTCCAAGATTGGCCCATTCTAGGTATCTCGTATAAGTGGAATCACACAATGTGTCTGGCTTCTTTCACTTAACTAATGTTTCCAGAGTTCATCTATATTTTAGCATGTATCAAGCCTTGATTCCTTTTTATGGTTGAATACTATTCCATTGTGTGGTTATACCACATGTTGTTCATTCAGTTCATTGGTTGATAGACATTTGGGTTGTTTCCACTTTTTGATAACTGTGAATAATGTTGCTATGAACATTCTTGTTCGAGTTTTTATGCAGACATGTTTTCATTTATCTTGGGTATATGCCTAAGAGCAGAATTGCTAGGTCATATGGTAACTATGTTTAACATTTTGAGGGACCACCAAACTGTTTTTGAAAGCAGCTGCGCCATTTTACATTTCCACCAGTAATGATGAGAGTTCCAGTTTCTCCACATCCCCACCTATGCTAGTATGGTCTTTTTGACTATAGACATCCTGGTGGGTGTGAAATGATATCCCATTGTGGGTTTGATTTGTATTTCCCTAATGACTAACAATGTTAAACATCTTTTCATGTGTGTATTAGCTATTTATATATCTTCTTTGGAGAAATGTTCATTCAAATATTTTGCCTTTTTAAAATTGGGTTGTCTTTTAATTGTTGATTTGTAGGGATTCTTTATAGGTTCTGGATATAAGTCTCATCCAGGAACCTTTTAATATGCTGTGCTCAATCACTTGGAATGAGTGAGAGGGATTCAGGAGCACACAGGCAAAAGGAGCCGCTGAGTGACTGCAGGCAGCTCAGGCTGCCCCATGAAGCTCATTCTTTTGGGATTTCTTTCAGCCGAGTGTGGAGGGACAGTGAAAGGAGAGGTGTCGGGACAGGTGCTATCTCCCGGGTATCCAGCTCCCTATGAACACAATCTCAACTGCATCTGGACCATCGAAGCAGAGGCTGGCTGCACCATTGGGTAAGTGTCAGGGCTGGCAAAGCAACCATCACCAGTGTTTCAGGGGAGCCATCGTTGGCATCATCACCAGGCTATCCAGCTAGTGCCTGGCCCGCCTGCGTCACCTGGAGAACCTTGTGATCAATAGTGGTTTCTATGCTGGATGCTTTAGAAAATCTGAAAAGGTCAGCCTCAGCCTCTCAGGGCTTCATGCCAAGTCCATACACCTCACTGGCCCAGATAGCACAGTTACAGCAGAGTAGCTGAGGGCATGGGATTGAAGGCATGCAGACCCCTGTTTGAATCCAGCCCTTCCATGTGGTGCTTCCAGGACGTGCGGAAAGTCCCTTATCCTCTCTGCATCTCACTATCTTCTTCTGTAGAGTATGGATCTCAGGATAAAGCACTTGGATGAGATATTGCATGTAATATGCTCAGTACAGTACTTGGAACATAGTGAATGTTTAATAACAGTTGCTGTGGTTATTTCTGACAGTTAGCAAGCACTAACTCAGCTTTAGCTGTATGGCCCCTGACAGATTGCTTCCCTTTCTCAGGCTGTTTCCTCATCTTTAAAATTAGGACAGAAATGCTTGTATTTTAGGGTTGTGGAGGAAGTAAATAGCAAAAGCCCAGTGGTGGTATGTACTCCTTCAAAAGATAACTTCCTTCAAAATAGATATGCCATCAAAATGTAACTTCCTTCCCATATAAGCACCTAACAGGAATTCCTTATTGGAAATTCAAGGAGTCAGAGGAGGAAGAACCATCACCATTTATTGAGCACACAACCTGCCTTATATACTCCCCAAAATAGCCCTATTGATAATAAGCCCTAATAACAAATACACATTATTATAATTCTCATCTTATAGGTGAGAAAACTCAGATTCCGAGAGGATGCGTAGCATTTCTAAGTTTGCACAAAGAATAAAAAACCTGAGATCTGAAGCCAGGTCTTCCTGAATCTTCACACTATTGCACTGCTGGCAAGACAGAGCCTTGGTTCAGATGAGTTGGGAGGAAAAGAGCAGGTTCGGGAAGCAGTATGAGCAGAGGTATGAATGGAGGATAGAACAAGGGAATTGGGGAGGAAACAGTCTGGCTGGAGTAGGGGAAACACGTAGATAAAGAATGGGCGATCCATAGGGTTAAAGTATGGGCTGGTTGTGGAACATCTTAAATGCCAATAACTAAGAAGGAGCCATGGAAATTTCTTGAGCAGGATCAGTCCACCAGGGTTATTTGCAATGTAGAGAGCTCATGGGAAGGCAGCACCAGGTGCCTGTTACAATGATCTAGGAAGTAAGTGCTAAGGATTTGGAATAGTGAGGAGCCAAGAAAAGGAACAGAAGTGTAGCTAGGAGAAAATTCCTGCATGTGAGAGTTTTCAGTTAAGGATAACTGGCTGAATGGGTGTGTTGCTGCGAGAGATATAGATATTTACTGATGTGCACAGTTCCATTAGTGTTAAAGAAATGTATTAAGTCTACTGTATGCAAATTTTTTAGCTAAACTCTGAGCACAATAAGGTCAGCAGTGCACGTAAGGACTTTGCATTATTGGGGGACAAGTTAAATATACACGTTCATCCTGCACAGCACTGCGAGGATAACCTTCTGGAAGCACACCTGATCTGTTCACCCTCTGATTAGAAACCTTCCATGGCTACCCCACACTCACAGAATAAAAACTAAACATTTTATTCTGGTCTTTGAGACTGCAGTGACTTCAACCTCCCTCCCCAACCTTATTTTCCACCACTTCTCTTCAATGACATTCTGGCAAAGCAAAATTACTGGTGACCCCTGTACATGGCCTAGCTCAGGGCCGTTGTCTCTACTCTGCCCTTCATCTGGAACACCTTCCTTCCCCCAAAGGCTTACATGTAAAATTCTCCAGCCTTCAAAGTCAAGTGCAAATGTCAGCTCACCCAGGAAGTCATCCCTCACCCACTCTCTTGCGGGACTCCTAGGAGTCCTTTCCCCTCTTCTGAACTCCTTTTGCCTGGTGCCTATGTTTTCCTGATGACACTAACCACCTTTCTCCTTTATTTATGCTCATGCCTTACCTCCCCTCCTGGAGCTGTGGTCTCTGCCTGATTCATCTTTGCAAGTCTCCCAGCTCTTAGCACAGTTCCCCCCTGCTCAACAAGTGTCAAGTGTTTGATGAATGAAAGAATGAATGAAGCAAGACTCAAGTATAAAGGTAGCTATATGCCTAGTGGATCTATCATAGTTCCTCAGTGATTAGCGAATGAACGGTGAGTGGATCAAGAGCATAATGCCTATATTGCTTTAGCATACACACGTGCAAATCAGGAGGCTTTCTCACTTTCTTAACTTGGAGCATCATTTATTGATTCATTCATTCTGTCATATTCGCAAATTTCTGTTTGTTTACTACCTGGCTGTGCCTGTGCCAGATGCTGGCATTATATAAATGAAAGAGATGAGACCATGATTCACAAAGAGCAGACACACATGTCTGTCCAGAACAAAGTGGTGGCACAAGGAGGAAGGGGAATGAAAGAGCAGGACAGGAGGAGATGGGAGAAGTTATCCTGGAAAAGGTGATCCTAGAGCTGAGTCCTGAAGGAGGGAGAAGAGGTTGCCAGGTAGCCAGGGAGGAAGATGGATGGGAGGGGAATGGGCTTCTAGGCGCAGAAAGTGAAGCAGTGTGGTCAGCCTCAAGGAGCTGGAAATTTTCCCGCAGCTGGATGATCACCTGCGAATTGTTGGGTGGCAGCATTCATGGGAGATGAAGTTGGTAGTGGAGGGTCTGGGGAGCACAGAGGGCCTTGGGGCTGTGATGTGTGTTTGGACAGCTCCTGGCAGTTTTGTGGAGAATGGGTGGAGTGGGACAGGATAGGCTGCTAAGCCCAGAGGGCAGCTGTCTCCAGAATGTGACTGGGAGCGAGGAGGCCTGAAGCCAGGCAGTGACAGTGAAGATGGAGAAGAAGGAAAAATTTAGGGGACATTCAAGTGATCACACCAACTTTTCTCAACCAATGTTTGAGACAGCAGTACACCACGTACCTGTGTACCTACCGCCTACACTCAAATGGTGTTCCTATTTTGCCATATATGCGTATGTGCTTTCTTTGTTCTTCTCTTTCCATCCTTTTGTTTTCCTTTTTGCTGAGTCACTAGAAAGTACATTGTCAATATCATGATACTTCATTTCAAAGTGCTTCAGCACACAGGGATATGCTCATCCATGACACAGCAACCGTAACGTACGTAAAAGGCACAGCACTAATTCTCTGAGTCTTAAGGAGAGCAGAGCAGATCTAGGTGTGGCTGACACAAGGAAAGTACAAGAAATTGATTGATGGATTTCTGGACAGTAGTGAGGACCATTTCCACTGATGAGAATGATGGCTGTGGAGATGGAGGGTAGACAGGAGACTTCTTTCCTTGCCCTCAGGAAGAGAAGATCCAAACAACTATAGGAAACGTCCTCCCCAGAGTAACACAGCAAGACATATGATGTCATGAGGGGCATGCTGAGTATGTATGTGGGGATCCCAAAACAGGAAATACCAGAAGGAGGTAAAGATAACATCAGTCCTCAGTCTGGACGGCTTCTTGGAGCCACAGCAACCTCAAAGGAGCTAATGCAAAGTGAGAAGATGCCTTCCCAGTTGCATTGAGAGCTGCAGAAAGATGGAGATAGAGAGGCAAGACACTGTGCCTTCCTCATTCCCCCCCCCCAGCCTGCCATCCCAGCCAGTGCGCATAGCATGTACACATACAGCTGCACTTACGTGTGTGCTCACTCGCTCCTCCTGCTTTCCCTTCCCTTCCCTCCTTTCCCTCTCCCTCTCTCCTGCTCCTTCCCTCCCTCTCTCTCTCTCTCCTCTCCTTCCCTCTCCCTCAGCCCCCAGTACACACACACCTATCTTGAATAACCAGCAGCAAAGTTAAGATAACTCACACTCATAATTAGACAAACACAAAAAGCCCTTTTGTGTTCGAGTACTTATTTAGTTATTATCTTTTTAATTGGAAATATCTTTATAGAATCTTTCTATATATAAATTAGGTACTTTTTTTTTTTGGAGACAGTCTCGTTCTATCACCCAGGCTAGGAGTGCAATGGCACTATCTTGTCTCACTGAAACTCCCGCTTCCCAGGTTCAGGCAATTCTCATGCCTCAGCCTAACGAGTAGCTGGGATTACAGGCGAGTGCTATCACACCTGGCTAATTTTTGTAGAGACGGTATTTCACCATGTTGGCCAGTCTGGTCTCGAACTCCTGGCCTCAAGTGATTCTCCTGCCTCGGCCTTCCAAAGTGCTGAGATTACAGGTGTGAGCCACTGCACCCAGCCAGATAATCATCTTTTCAAAGAATTCAAAATGCAAACAAAGAAATGTATAACTAAAAATGAAATGTTTCCATAGTCTTACTCTGTAATCTTACCCCTCCTCACACCCCACATAAAATAACCATTAATGTCTGTTTGCTCTACTTATTCTTTTGGATATTTTGTGTGCCAGTATGTCCATAAAGCAAAGGTAATACACACATTTCTACACCAAGTTCATCTCCATGCATGGCTCAGTAACTTGGTTTTTGTTTTACCACTTAATTGTATATCATCATCTCATCACATCAATATATATAGATCTACCTCATCCTGTTTGATGAGTACAGAGAAATTTTTTTGAGGGGGGGATGGAATTTCGCTTTTGTTGCCCAGGCTGCAGTGCAATGGCACCATCTCAGCTCACCGCAACCTCCACCTCCCGGGTTCAAGAGATTCTCCTGCCTCAGCCTCCCAAGTACCTGGGATTACAGGCATGCACCACCATGCCTGGCTAATTTTGTATTTCTAGTAGAAACGGGGTTTCTCCATGTTGGTCAGGCTGGTCTCAAACTCCCAACCTCAGATGATCTGCCTGCCTTGGCCTCCCAAAGTGCTGGGATTACAGGCATGAGCCACCGTGCCCCGCCAGGTACAGAGAATTCTATTGTATGCATCACCATAATTTATTTAGCTATTACCCTGTTGAATAAGTGAATCTTTTCAGCTTTTCACTCCAACAAACATTCTTATCCCTCAGGCTTCGAACAGTTGTCCATTTATTTCCTTAGGATATATTCTTAGGAGGCAAATTTTGATACATAACCTCAAATTTTCCTCTAGATATTATAGCAATTTACAAGTCCAACAGAAGTCTGTGGGAAAGCCTGCTTTCCCACACATCATCACTGGACACTGTCGATAATGTTAGTCTTCACCGCTGAGATGGGCAATAGGATATTTAATTGTCTTTGCAGCTTCTGGTTCCTTGTCTATTTTTTGTTTGGACAGTTTGTCTTTTCATACAGAGTGTTCAGCTGGGCTCATTTCTAGCCTATAATTCATTTAGGTTTCTCTTAAATCCAATAATATTTAAGAAATGTTTTAGTTACTAAGTAGCTTACATATTGTGTATGATTGTCATTATTTTTATTTTGACTGCATTGTGCCTTTTTTCTTTTTGAAATTTTTGTTTTATTTATGTTCCATGGACATTTAAGAATATGAAACGAGTACAAGAGGCTATATTTCTTTTACATAAAATGTATTATGCTTTCTTTCAAACAGAATACGTTATGCATCTGTATTGCTTTTTTTTTTTTTACTGTTAACTCTTCCTGTTGTTACCTGATCTGCTTTAACTGGCTTTTTCTTCTATTGCTTTCAAAGTTCTATATCCTCTTTTTGTTCTGCCAGTGATCTTGTGTTTTCATTAATTCAGTTTTCAACAGTAATTATTCTGTTCTTTACCCCCTTTTTATTTTGGAAATCTCGCTTTTGTTTTTATTTCAAGGAAACTACATTTTCTGTTTCTAGACTGCTCTTGACAGCCTTATTTTGTTTTTATCGATATGTTATCATCTTGCATCTCTGAGAATACTATTTATGTTTTGTTTTTACAATGTTGTCTGTTTTTCCCTGCGTCAACTGCATTTTGCACTTGTGCCATTTGGTGTGATTATTCAGCTGGATTCTTTTTTTTTCCCCATTTATTTATTTTATTGCATTTTAGGTTTTGGGGTACATGTGAAGAATGTGCAAAATTGTTGCATAGGTACACATGTGGCAATGTGATTTGCTGCCTTCCTCCCCATCACCTACATCTGGCATTTCTCCCCTTGCTATCTCTCCCCAGCTCCCCACCCCCCACCGTCCCTCCCCTATTTCCCCCCAACTGACCCCAGTGTGTAGTGCTTCCCTCCCTGTGTCCATGTGTTCTCATTGTTCAACACCCACCTATGAGTGAGAACATGCGGTGTTTGATCTTCTGCTCTTCTGTCAGTTTGCTAAGAATGATTCTTTATGTCCCATGAGCTTTATTATTTATTCAGTATCAAATCATAGCTAAGAGCTGGACTCTAATATCAGCCTACCTGCCACTCTTATTAGCTATGTTGCTCGGAGAACTCTTTAAGCCCTCTGTGCCTCAGTTCTCTTGTCTTTAAGATGGTAATTACCTGGAACTAGGTAGATAGTTTTCCATTTTACCCAAACAGAGCATGCCTAAGCACAGTAGGCTATAAGTCACCCCTAAAGGATCTCAGGTGGGAGCAGGTGTCCTAGGTGGGAAGAGACAGCAAGATAGCGCATGAGGCTATTTCCAGGGGCACAGGCAGGAGAAGGATTTCGGGTGCATCTCTCTACCTTGCTTCACCTCTGATCAAGCACTGAGGGTGACCAGAGAGATTTGTAGTCAGGCTTGCTCCAGTAAGCTTGGCAAGAATGGTCCCTTCCCAGGAGTGCCCAAGAGATGGAGTGCTTGGATGCAGGAATCTATGGTCAGGCTAACCCCTGGGTGTGGTCCAAGCTGGAAAATGAGTCCTGCCTGGATATGTGTGACAAGAGTGACCTGGAAGGCGGCCCCTTTCCTTGAACCCTGGTGATACCTGCAGCACCTGGCAAGTGCTTCTTCCTAAGTGCCAAGGATGGGGCAGATGGGCCAATGTGCTCCATCCAGGCCTGGCAGCTGACAACAGGAGGGCAGACCCACGAGCTGCTCCCTCCCTGTCACCCTGTCACCCTTGCCTGTGTCATCAGTACATACAACACAGAAGTTTCATCCAATAGGAGTGAAACTCTTTTCAGCTTCTGGTGTTGAGCTGGAGTTTTGTTTTTGATGATGATGATGATGATGATTATTATTATTATTGAGACAGAGTCTCACTCTTTCACCCAGGCTGGAGTGCAGTGGCATGATCACATCTCACTGCAACCTCCGCCTCCCAGGTTCAAGCAATTCTCTGCCTCAGCCTCCCTAGTAGCTGGGACTACAGGCACATGCCACCACATCCTGCTAATTTTTTATTATTATTATTTTTAGTAGAGACAGGGTTTTGCCATGTTGGCCAGGCAGTTCTCAAACTTCTGACCCCAGGTGATCTGCCCACCTCGGCCTCCCAAAGTACTGATTACAGGCTACCACACCTGACCTTTTTTTTCTTTTTTTAATAATCAGTGGGCCAGCTCAGATGAAAATTGGATAGGAAAGGGAGGGAAAGTCTTTTGCTCTTGGTGCTGCCCCTTTATCTGACATTTATCAAATACCTACAGCATACCAGGCTCTGAATCAGTTATTACTGTCCCCATTTTATAGATGAGATCATCAAGGCCCAGAAAGGATAAATGACCTTCCTTGAGATCTCACAATTACCCAGTAATGTGGATTCTGAATGTGTTCTGTCCAACGCCAGTCTGCCATTCAGGCTGTGGTCTGGTTCCATCTTACAAAATACACATTGAATACCTGCTCTGTGCCAGAGAGCATGTGATGCCGTACAGTTGGAAACACAAAGACCAGACCAAGGCCAGGCCTTGTCTGCTGGGAGTTCACATTCTAGTGGTGAAATAGCCAAACAAACAGGTACCTCCAAGATAAATAGATGCAATCAGTGCAAGCCAAGCGATGGAGTTCAGTCACAGAGAAGAGAGAGAGGAGTTCTGCCTGTGGCTGTAGAGGCAATCTTTCTAACTGGGGGTAAGAGAGCAAAGGTATGAACATAGGGGAAAATATAGGATCTGTCCACCAAAGAGTACTCACTTGACGTGGCTGGAGCTGCATGCATGTGGACAAATAAGGCTGTGTGGCTAAGGAGGAGTCTTTACACATCGAAGGCCAAGAAAAGAACTCTGAATGGATTTCTCAATATAATAAGGAGCTGTTGGAACATTTTAAACACAGTGACAACATTCAGTTCAATTTAAAAACCTGGAGCATTTAGTCAGTGCTGGGCATTCTGCCAGGCACAGGGGTATAAATATAAATAAGAAACAGCTTCTTCCCTTGAAGGTCTCAGTATTATAGATAGAAATTATAACAGGAATGAAAATAGAAAAATGGACTAAAGCCTGACTTCAACAAATGGGGGTTCATTTTTCTCCTGGAATGAGAGTCTGAAGCTCCCATCCAGACTTGGTACCGCTCCTCAGGAAGCCATAACCTTCCTTCTTGCTCTGCCATCCTGGGACTTTCATCCTCATGGCTACCTAGTTGGCTGCCATAGCTCCAGACATTATGTCTGTGTTCCAGTCTAAAAGAAGAGGAAAGAGGAAAGGGCACAGAACTCTTCTCCTAATGAAAGCTTGCTTATGTATTTGGGAAGAACCGCCATCCTTAGAGATATCATCCTACATCTCATTAGTCAGAACTTGCCACGCCTGGCAGAGAAAAAGTGGGAAATCAATTTTGCTTTGCTTTTAGAGCCTGAATAGTAGACACAAATGAGAGGTTTGGAAATGAAGCACAAATAATCCAACCCACAGTTTCTGCTATAGATTCTAAGATAATGTGAGAAATGCTGTAGTAGAAGTTTGCACGAAACGCAATAAAAAAGTGCCTGTGAGGACAGATCATAATTCTATATGGCAGTTGGGGGTGGGGAACTACAGAGAGGAAGCACTTTTCCAGCTGCACTTTAAAGAATGGCAGGAGCTCACCATGCAGGGTGGAGCTGAGGCCCTCCCGGGCATGTGAAAGAGAGGAAGGTATGAATGTACACAGCTGCTTCTGGAAGAGCTCATTGTCTAGGGGAGATATGAGGACTTCAGGAAGATCTGTGGCAGCAGTGCAGAGGATAAATTGGCTGGGAAGCCAGGGAGGAGCCCAGCAGCACTGTTTGAGGGGTCCTGGCTATATTCAAAAGAACTGAGTCATTTCTTTTGCACAGATGTGGTTAGAGTTGAAGCTATAGGTGGCTGGCTTCATGGAGGGGGAAGGAGGAAGGGGGAGGAGACAGTCCTCTGCTGATGTGCTTTCCCTGCAGAGATCTGGGACCCATGGAAGGTGGAGAACTTCTTACTCTAGACTCCTGGCTTTCTGCTCCTAATGCCCATAAAGCTCATATTTGGCTAATCGTCCTTGTTTTTTAACCACAGAAATACTTCTTAACATAGAAAACTGAAAACTCCATTCTTGGATTTTGGCCACCATGTAGCAAGAGTTGGGGGCATGGTTTTGATTAACCAGGACCCCTGCCCAGTGGAGCTTGTCTTCCTGGGAGGACAGCTGGATTCCCCTGCTGTCATTTCGGATCAGTCACAGGGCAGCAATTCCCCACTGTGGTCAGTGTTGCTTCCCTCCAGCCAGCAAGTGGGCAGCTGGCCCAAAGGAGGCAGAAGGCACCAGAAGTGAAGCTTATTCACAGCTCTTGCCAGGAATTATGGCCGCAGGTTCAGCAGCTTCCACAGGGTTTATTTCTGAGCAACTACAGCAAGTTAAACCTTAAACAGAGAAGGTCCATGTACTTCACTGCAAGAGCTGACCTCCTAAAGGAACTGAACAGAGAAGCACACACACACCATGGGGTATTCTTTTATCAGATTTAAGGTTTCAACAAATCGGGGAATAGCCAAAAGGAATGTGAACATTTTTTGAAGAAGAGGATGTGGATAGCCTGATAGGTATAAATGTAGCTTTAAGAATGGTGGCACTCTCTGGGCATTCAGTTTTTCATGGAACACCTCTAGAGAAAGAAACACAAACTACTTCAAATTATCCTCACACGATAATCCAACCAAGCTACACAGAGTAGTTGAATTGGCCAAAATGCATCAACTTGACTGTCAGTTTAAGATCCCAAAAATGAATTCCAGCATCTCTTAGAAGGAGGATAAACTATTCAGCCAAAGAAATGCACATTCCCTGTTCGTTGACCACACTGAACCAGTAAAGATCTCTCCCTTTCCAAAAATAAGTAAACACATAAGCAAAAAATATATAAAATAAACTTGTGTGATGCCACTTAAAACATACTGTTCATTAAAAGAGAACCATTTCCCTAAAGAAACACAAAAAATTTTTTTCTAAAAATGTTTTACTGTAATAGACAAGAAAATTTAAATGAGTATAGACATAATAATCTCATTTACGTATAAGAAATATGGATGACTGATAGAAGATGGATGATGACATGCGGGAGGAGAGATTCTGAGATAGAAAGACAGTGATGAAGGTGAGAAAGGAACACAAAGAAATTAATCACACAGTAATAACTAAAATCCACAATACCAGCATTTGCCTTGTAAGAAACAAAAGCATTGAAGTAGCAGACAAGCTATACTCTAAATGAAAAGTAGACAAACATGGAAGAGAGAGTGCCAATCCAGGCAGCACAAATGCACAAGAGCAATGAAACAGAGCAGAAGGAATAATAAAATATTATTTTATTTTATTTCCTGGGGAAAGGGTGGGGAGTGGGATGACCAGGGCTGAAATATCCTCAGTAAAGTGAAAGGATTCATTGAGTTTCCAGGCAAAAAATAAATTAGATACAACATGATGAAAAATAAAATCATTCCAAGGGATGGGAGTGCTTACTCCACAAAGTAATTTAGGGCTATAGGCCTTGTGTGAGGTAGAAGGGAGTGGGGAAGGCACAGGCAACCTCTGGAGCAGACCAAGGTTACAGGAGCTCAGGATGGATCATAAAAAGTCCCTGCAAGCATTTGGCAAAACTAACTCACACAAGCAAGCACAGATCATATCTCATTATATAAAATATTCATTTACAAAAAGCAACCACCACAACTAATACAACCCTCCTAAGACTTTTTTTCCATAATGCCAAAGTTCAAAGTCAGTGGTATTATTGGTCCCACGAATTGTTGATTCAGCCAGGATATATAATTCACTTACAAAAGTAACACATTATTCTGATATGCATAAAAGCCACATAAAATTGGCTCTCATAGGCTTCCTGAGGAACTTACAAAAACATTGTAGTAGGCTGAATGGTGGCCTCCAAAAATGTCAGGTTCTAATGCCTAGAACCTGTAAAGATTGCCTTGTTTGGATAAAGGGTCTCTGCAGATGTGATTAAATTAATGATTTTGAACTGAAGGGGTTATCCTGGATTATCTGGGTGAGCCCTAGATGCAACCACATGCAACTTTGCAAGAGGAAGACATGTACAGGATAAGATGATTCAAAGACAGAGGTAGAGGTTAGAGTGATACAGCCATAAGCCAAGAAATGCCAACAGTATCAGAAGTTGGAAGAGGCAGGAAGAGAGTCTATTCTGTAGCTTCCAGAGGGAACATAGCCCTGCTGACACACTGATTTCAGCACAGCAATACTGATTTCAGATTTCTGGCCTCCAGAACTATGAGAGAATAAATTTCTGTTTTGTTTTTGTTTTGATACAGAGTCTCACTCTGTTGGCCAGGCTGGAGTGCAGTGGCATGATCTCCGCTCACTGTAACCTCCGCCTCCCAGGGTTCAGGTGATTCTCCTGCCTCAGCCTCCCGAGTAACTGGGATTAAAGTCACCTGCCACCATGTCCAGCTAATTTTTGTATTTTTAGTGGAGAAGGGATTTCACCTTGTTGGTCAGGCTAGTCTCAAATTCCTGACCTCAGGTGATCCACCTGCCTCAGCCTACCAAACTGCTGAGGTTACAGGCATGACCCACTGCACCTGGCCAAATTTCTGTTGTTTTAAGCCATCAAGTTTGTTGTAATATGTTATAGCATTCACAGGAAGCTAATACAGCATATAATTTTTGGCCTACTGAGGTGTTTAGGAAGAAAACCCTATAGTTTTGATGTCCATGAAAGATGGTGCTTAACTTGGGCCTGTAGTCCCTACTTACATTGTCAATGGTTTGATAGTTGGGGGGAAAGCATAGGGAAACATAAAACCTTTTTTAGATTTACTGTCTTACGTAAGAGGAAGTAAAATGGTATGATGTATTATTTTTCTTAAATCTGATGACCAGAGAAAATACAAGTTTAGGAGTACTTTTGAAGATGCTTAAAGAAAACCACCAGTAGAGTTTAAAACAAAATGTAGACCTTGCAAATCACTAACGAAAGCTTAAAAACTAAGAAATATTACCCAAAAAAGCAAGAAAATATAATAAACAAAAGCATAAAAGATGGCCGGGCGTGGTGGTTCATTCCTGTAATCCCAGCACTTTGAGAGGCTGAGGCAGGTGAATCACTTGAGGCCAGGAGTTTGAGACCAGCATGGTCAACCCAGCTAAACCCCACCTCTACTAAAAATAGAAAAATTAGCCAGGCCTGTTGCCACACACCTGTAGTCTCAGCTACACAGGAGGCTGAGGCACGAGAATCACTTGAGCACGGGAGATGGAGCTTGTAGTGAGCCAAGATCATGCCACTGCTCTCCAGCCTGGGTGCCAGAGGGAGATTCTGTCTCCCCCCAAAACAAAAAGACAAAGCATAAAACAGGTTGATGAAAATAAGCCTCTATTATTAGCAGTAATGGCTAACTGATAACAGATAACCCTCAAATCTCAGTAGTTTAACATAATAAAGGTTAACTTTTCACACACTTCACAGTCCAGTGCTGGCCTGCAGTGGGGAACAGGGTTCTGGGTGGGGCTGGAGGTGTCTATTCCACAAAGTAATCCAAGGCTCCAGACCTCATGTAGGGAGAAAAGAATGGGGGGAGCAGAAGCAGCCTCTGGAGCAAATCAAGGTTACAGGAGCACAGGATGGGCAGGAGGCTGGGAGCATGACCCAGAGCACAGAAGTGGTATCATCTGAGGCTTCTCTGAAGGATCAGCAAAGAACTAAGGTCAGGGGCTTGAGAAGAATGCCAGACTCAGATGCTGAGCAAAGGGTCTGCAAAGGGAGCAGACACAGGTTCCCAGAGAGAGGCCCCGAGACGATGGTGCACAGGGAAAAGAAGCCCCTACAGTCACATGTGGAGCAACTACTGACTGACATGTGGCAGGGAAACAGGAGCTGTAAGGAGCTATGAGCTGGTGCCCACATGAGAGACATTCATGTTGCAAGGCACAAATTGTTGGGTTGGATAAATTTGAAAAGAATGCTGCTAAACAGAAGAACAACAGAATGTTAAAAATAAAATGTTGGTACAAAAGAATAGCATGAGAACATATGGAAGTAAAAAGCAGGGATCATAATATTGCTTTTCTTTCTTAAAAAAAAAAGGTAAAATTCAAGGTTAAATAACATTAAAAGAGACAGAGGGGATGCTTTCATAAGATACAATGCATAGCCCACAATAATGCTAACAGTCATGAATCTTTCTGCACTAAGTAACCTAATGAGAAAACATAAAGCAAAATCTGTCAGAAATACAAAGAGAAATTGGCGATCCGTATAGGAGACTTTAACACATCTCTCTTAAGTAAAAAAATAAATAAATCAATCAAACAAAAATGAAATTATTTTAGGTGATTTTACCATTTGATGATTTTTTAATACTATGTGCTAGATGCTTTATATGTGATTTCATTTGTAATAATACTCTTAGCAACACTGCTTGATAGATTGAAATTACAGTCAATTTTTACACAGGGGTAAACGGAGGCTCTGCAAGGTCACCATATTAGCTTTCTCAGAACTAGTATTTGAACCCAGATGTTTGGCTCCACAGCTAATGTTTTTACTTTAAGGAAACATTTCTTCCAAGAACAAAGATACATCGGCCCCTCACAGAATCCCTGACACCTACAGAGAAGACTCTGGACTCTGTCTAGTGATAGGCAGTCTCAGAGCCTCTGGTTACAGGGTGATGAGGAAGAGAGGGAAGCTGGCCGGAGGTTGCCCAGTACATTAGAGGGGAGCACAAGGTCACAGCCTAAGTCCAAGACACCAATCAATACCCTGGAACGTTCTGCAGTGTTTTCAGTGACCCGAAACCCAGTTTTATTTTTCCACTTTAGAAAATAACCAAAGAATCTTTTTTTTTTTTTCTTTTGAATGCCAGCTGGTCCCTGAAGAGAAGAGCCTTTTATTTTTCTCTAGACACCAATGCTGGATTTGGGCTTTGGGCTGTCTTCTCAGTTTTTGCTCTTTGGATAGCTTGATACTTAATTATTATTGTCTGCTATTATGATCATGGTTTAATTGTTGGTTTGCAGCTCGGGCAGCTTAGAGGGGGGGCATTTGATAAAACAAGTATTATTTTCTGATTGCCCTTTCCAGTGTCACCAAGGATAATTTCAGCTGCATTCTCATGTGGGGACAGGGGTGATTTCTGACCCCCTTCCCCCGACAGCAGCTATTTATTCAAATGTCTTTTCCCCCTAATGTAAAGAACCGCCATCATGACTCATGTCAGTGAAAGGTTTATTGTGTTCCTGCGGTGGTGACTGTTGGTTAGGAACATCCAAAGCCCTTTCATATTCTGGGTCCCAGTCTGAAGACAAGTGAAATCAACACCTCAAGGTGCCATGGTTTTTTTTTCTTTCTTTCTTTTCTCATTTTTGCATGCCTTTCCAATTTGCAATGGGATATAGATAAACTACATATAAGCAGGGAGGTGGGAATTGCTTTTTTTAAAAAAAAAAATACCCAGTGTGTCCAAGTTTCCTTCAGACTAAGAAAACTGAGGCCCATAATCCCAGAAGCAAATTTTGCCCGTGGATAACACTTGAGAGGGGCAGGCCCCTGCAGTGAGAATCCACTTTCCCCCCAGCTTCTTAGCTTTAGGCTCTGGTAGAAAATCTCCTCCTGTTGCTGAAGCTGAGTGTCATGAACCTTACACTAGCCTCAGCAAAGCACAGTAGAGTTTCAGAGGGGGCTGGTGGGAAGAGGTAAGGGAGTGAGGGCCAGGTGGGTGCACCCTTAGCTAGGGCCTACTTTTGGTTGGTGGGGCGGAAGGTGTTCCAGTGGTAGGTGGAACTCTGAAAACACCATGAGGAGAGGCATGTGGTGATCTCAGACTTGAACAGGGACATCTGCACATCCCAGGGTGTCCCTGCAGCCAGCAATAAAGTCAAGATCCAGCCCCCACAGGGCAAGCAGAATTTCAGGGCAGTCCCACAAAGAGATGGGAGGGAGAACCAGGAGCCCAGTGAGACCCGGTTACCTGAGCTGGCATACTTGCTGGAGTTAGACTGCAGATTATCATGAGTGCCCAAGATGCAACCCAGGCAAACCAGATACCAGACTTAGGATGCTGAGACCAACTCAAAAGCCCTCCTTTGGTGGAACCCCTCCCTCACTGCCCTCAGCCCTGCCCCAACACCATGGAAACTGCTCTCACTATGAGAATGAGGATCATGAACTCCTTGCTTCTCTGCAGCTTGGACATTATCACCCTTCCCTGAGCCATGGCTTCGGGTCTCAGCCATCCGCACCTCATGCTTTGTCTTCCTGAAGAGCTTGTCATTTCCTGGGTGGGCCAGCCTCTCCCTCGCATCTGTGTCTTTGCATACCCGCTTTTCTCTGCCCACATTCCCTCCTCTTCTCACCCTCTTCACCCACCCCCTTCATCTGACTCATCCTGTTAATCTCTCATCTCTCTCTTCTCTTATAAAGATATCAAGACTCAGCTCAGTCATTACCTCCCCCAGGAGGCCTGGTCTCATCCCCTTGGCCTGAGTTAGGGGCCTTCTCTGTACAGACCTTTACTGTAGATCATACCGCATGCAGAGGTGGAAGCATGCCATATTCCTATCTGCATCACCAGTGCTGGGTATGCTATCTGAACTTAGTACTTACTATTCATAGATTTAAAGTATGACAATCATTATCACTGTAGGCTCAAGGAACCTATAAGGCTGGGGATTTAGAAAGTAGGAGCATGGTTGCAGTATCCCAGTTTCTCCCAGGTTTAGACTCAGCAGCTAGCTCTGGCCCAGGTTCTGTGTGGCTAGATTCTATGTCTTTGGTAGTGTAGAGCACTAAAAATACCCTTGTAAGATCCAAGGGGCTGGATGTGGGTGGTAAAGGGAGAACTCAGAACTCTCAGAGAAATAGGAAGTATCCACCTTAGTATATAGGATTTGTTTAATTGCCTCTTGGGTGAGTTTGGATGAATCACATGGGTGCCTGAAAGCTGGCGAGCCATTCGTTCACTCATCAATTCAATCAGCCAACCTTCACCAAGGGGCCAGTATGGGTCAGGCCTCATGCTGGGTACCAGAGATATAGAAGTGAATGAGAAACTGGCACCAGAGTTAAGGGGTTCAGCAAGACACGGAAGTCAAAGGATGACTCTGATAGAGCAGGAGCCTGTAGAGGGAGCATCTCCCCAGACTGAGGGGTTGGGGAGGACAAGGAGAAGCCTGTGGAAAACTCCCCACTAGATGCAAGGCACCTACCAGAACACATCAGCCAGGTGGTGGAAGAATTTGCTAGAGCTGCTCTAACAAACTAAACAGCTTAAAATAAAAGAAATGTGTTTTATTCACAGTCCTAGAGGCTAGAAACCCAAAAACATGTTGCCAGTGGGCCAGGATCCCTCTGAAGACTCTAGGGAAGAATCTGTCTCATGTCTCTCATAGTTTCTGGTGGTTGCCAGAAAC
This sequence comes from Cebus imitator, assembly GCF_001604975.1. Lineage (NCBI taxonomy): Eukaryota > Metazoa > Chordata > Mammalia > Primates > Cebidae > Cebus > Cebus imitator. The sequence goes on along the minus strand of NW_016107366.1, from coordinate 11,281,387 downwards.
CCTTGGCATTCCTTGTCTTGTAGACACGTTACTCCTATCTGTGCCTCCATCACATGGTCTTCCCTGTGTCTCCTCCGTGTCTCTGTATCCAAATCTCCTTCTCTCTTTTCTCTCATCATGATAGCAGTCATTGGATTAGGGCCCACCCTAACCCAGTATCCCCTGCTTGTCATAACTTGATTACATCTGATTCTATTTCCAGATAAGGTCACAGTCACAGGTGCTGGGGGTAAGGACTTGAGCATATCCTTTTGCAGGACACAAGTTAACCCACTACGGATGGCGTGGGGGCATGTGAAAGGGGACCTTCCAGACAGAGAGAGGCTCTGAAGCAAGACAATAAAAAGGAAATCAATAAAGGGTGAGAAGAACAGGAGAAGGCAACTGGGGCAGCCCAGGAGAGACTTGGTGTGGCCCTTGGAAGGCTGCCTTTATCCTGTGGAGAAGGAGGAGAGCCTGGGTCAGAGGAGTGGTTCAGGAAGATCACCCTGGTCCTGATGGAAAAGGCGGATTGAAAGGGTGGGAGGGGAACTGGATCCAGGAAGGCCAGTTACTCTTTCCATGCCTCTGAATATGCTTTTCCCTCTCTTGCCATCTTCCTCTCCCTGAATTTCTCTATACTTTCCTTTCTTCAAAACTGTTTCAAAGACACTGCCTCCTTGAAGCTGTCCTTGCCTCTTCAGATTAAAAGAAGAAGATGCTGTAAAACAGAGGCCTTTGGTACCAGACAGACATGGTTTGAATAGTGGCTCTGACCCTTGCTAGTTGCCTCTCTTAATCCCTTGGAACTTCAGTTCCTCCACAACAAAATAGTGAAAATACACCTCGAACTGCAGGATTTTATGAGGATATTAGGCAATGCACGTAAAGCAGTTGGTACATAGGAGATTTTCTACAAATATTTAGCTCTTTTTCTCCTCCAGTGATTTTGATAGCATCTTATTTATCCCACTCTTTAGCACCTATTGCACGTATTATTATGTTTTGGGTGTCTCCTTCAATAAGTAGCAGCTTCCTCCAGGGCAAACATAGAGCCTTACACATTTCTGCAGCTCTCAACACAGAGCTTGACATGCAACACGCTTCATCCCTCTTCCCTGGAAATGGCCTGTTTTGTCTCTGTGGCCCACAGACAACCAAGTCATCAATAGGAAGGAAGATCTTTTCACTTCTTTCCTCCGCTTCAGTTTCTCCCTCCTGGGGGCACAGTGCAAGGGGGAATGGGGGCCACAAACCATTTTCAAGATATCAAAAGCCAGAAGAAGACCCAGTGTTCACCTACAGGGGAGCTGCTCACACAAACCCCAGTGTCTGTTTTGGCCTGAAATTATTTCTTTCGATCAGAACTGCTCATTAGCATTTATAGACTCTGATTTCTATAAGATGAGAAAAGTATTCAATAGGAGTCTTAATAAATGTTATTGGGTTTGGCAAGCCAAGTCTTTCCTGGCTACCATCAAAGGATTATAATGAAAGCGGACACTGGCCCCCTGTGGCAGCCCCTAGCTAATTTCCCTGCATCCACTCTTGCCCTTGTCAATTTTTTCTTACCCAGACACCAAGAGTCATCTTAACATGTAAATTGAAATCTGTCAGATCTCAGCTTCAAATACACCCATGACTTCCCTCAGCTCCTACAGAATACACCAAACTTCTTCCCCCACCCACAGTCCCGCCAGCCCTGCCCCTTCCTGCCTCTCCTGGCCCAGCATCAGCCTCCATGGCCTTTCCATTGGGACCTTTGCACATGCTGTCCTTTATTCACCACAGACTTCCTCCCTCCTCTCACTCTGCCTGCTCTCCACGTGGCTTGGCATCTTGCTTAAATGCCACCTCCTTAGAAGGTCTTCTCTGGCCACTCTGTCTAAAGTGGATGCTCTGCCTCAGCACTCTGCCATGTCCTTCCCTGTGCTGGACACAGCTGATAATCTTTGAGTGAGTTTGTGTCTGGGGGGTTATTGTCCATCTCCAGAGGCTCCTGGAGAATGGCACCTGCCTGTCATCCTCACTGTTATGCTGCAGCATCCCACACATGGGCGGGGCTTACGTGAATGAATGCTGAAAGAAGCTTGAACTTGAGCCTCTGTCCTTTCAGTTGCCAACTTGTATTGTTTGAGCACAAAGAGAATCCCACCCCCTCCTCCCCTCTTCTGCGCTCCTCTCCACAACATCAGTGCCAAGCTTTTGACTTTGTCTGTTTATGAGATCAGCTAAGCTGAATGCAATGAACTGGCATTTTTAATTCATGGTCTTGAATAACATGTATGACTGACGGGTAAACTGTTGCTGATTGGTAGAGCCTGTCCAGCCCCTGCCTGGCTCTCAACCACGGCCTCTTCCTTCTAGAGATGTAGGCAGCATTGTAAGGAGAAAGAGTAGAAGCACTAAGGTCTGACCTGGATTAGTATTCAATAATAGCAATTCCAGCTTACTCTCTAATCAGCCCATGACCTTGGACAAGTAACCTACCCTCTCAAAGCCTCAGTATTCTCATTGTTGAAGGTGAGATTGGTCCTACCTACAAAATAAAGATGCTTGCATGGACTCCATGGGCTAATGTGAAGGTGCCTGATACAGAGTGGTTGTTATAGAAACACATTTTCTTTCATGTCTCCTTAGTCCCCATATTCTTGCTTTTCTCAGCTTCCTGTCAGACTGGGGTTTCATTCATTCATTCATTCATTGATTCACCCATTCATTCAGCTGTTCACCCTCAGGACTTCACATGACCTCTAGAGTCAGTATCTGACTAGAAGACGATAAAGCCCAAACTCCCATAGCTAATTTTGAGACTCTCGTTATCTTCGCTCTCTCAATCCAGCTGTATTCTCTATGGCATCCCAATACCACCTGAACTCAAGTATGGAATTGTCTTTCTTCCTGGACAGCTTCACCTCCTCTCTGCCTCTGGGTCTTATCTCATGTTATTAAATCCAAAGAAGGCACTCTCCTTTTCACACCACCCAAACTTCAGGTCTCATTTCCCTTTGCCTTCCCTGATGAGTGTGGCCCACACCAACCTCTTTTCCGAGAGCACGTACGGCCACACCACGTGGCTGGCACTCGGTCTCCTCTTGGCTGCTGATTTCACGGTGCATTGATCACTGCAGAGAAAGCAGAGAAGGCAGGGGCAGCCTGGCACAGCAGTGAGCATGCACATTTGTACTCTGTCCTAGGGATCTCCTTCTCCCTCTTTTCAATTAGATGTGGGCCGCCAGCCTCACACAGCTCCTGGTATTGAGGAATCCCCTCCTGTATCTACAAAAGCTTCTACCTAGGAAATCCAAGAGTTTCCTTTGGTTTCTAATAGTACTAACTAGTTACTGAAAGTAAGAAACACACACACATATATATCTGACAATAAATAACTAGAAAATGTAACTAAAAATTAAATCTCATTCACAATAGAAATGAAACCGTAAACTTATGGACTGTTAAAGAGGAGATTTAGCAAGAGGGGTGCAAAGAAGAAAACCATAACAAAGATGAAAAACATAAAACTTTGCCGAAATACATAAAAACTAAGTTATCTACAATGCTCCTGGCTAGGGAAAAATAGTAACATAAAGATATCCATTCTCTCCAAATTAATCAATCAATGCCTGTGTAATTCCAATCAAAATCTCAATCAGATTTTTTTGAGACTTGGTAACCATAAAGTTCATCTGGAAGAGTAAAGTTGGGAAATAAGCTAATAAGTTTTAGGGAAAAAATATCAAAATTTGAGAATATGAAAAACCAGGTAAGGTGAGCAGCTTTGTTTCAGGTACGACAAGTAGATTCTAGCATAGGAAAAGGGGAGAGCACTGGAATTGAGAAAAGAGTTCAGAAACAGCCAACAACTAAGGGGACATTTCAGACCAGTAGGGAGAATCAGGATTCTTCAGCTATGAGCATGTCATCATCCGTGGGTATCAAGAGCACCAACCAAAATGTCAGATACATCTGAGGCAAGCAAGGCCTGGTACCAGGCTCGTGAAAATTATGATCTAGTTACATGAAAAGTATGATCTAGTTATAATTAGGGAGAAGCATAGTCTACAAATAAGTACACTAAAGATAGACTGGTAGATGCTAAGGAGGGAGTAAACAGATGTTTTAGTATGCAAAGTATGGAAAAGGCTACTTTAGATAGGTGTTGGGACAATTGAATGTCAATTTGGAAGAGTAATGAACTTATTGGCTGCAAAAAAATGAAACTGGCCAGGCATAGTGGGTGGCTCACACCTGTAATTCCAGGACTTTTGGAGGCCAAGGCAGGAGGATTGCTTGAATCCCAGCATTCATGACCAGCCTGGGCAAAATAGAAAAACCCCATCCCTATAAAAAATAAAATTAGTCAAACATGGTGGCATGTACCCGTGGTCCCTGTTACTCAGGAGGCTGTACTACAATTGCACCACTGAACTCCAACCTTGGCAACAGAAAAACCCTGTCTCAAAAAAAGAAAGAAAGAAAAGAAAGAAACAGTCCAAGTCCCAGGAAAATATTAAGGTATTAAAATTCTGATTAAAGCTTAGTTTTGTTTTTGAATCATTGGGTTGGGAGAGAGGTTTGCCCAAGCACAACGTGACATCCAGTATCCTTAAAGGAAAATATTACCTATTTGATTTCATAAAATGAAACACTTCTATACCAAAATGGATACCACAAACCGAAGTTAAATGAGAAAAAGTCACCAGACACTAGGAGAAAATATTCGCAACAAATATATAAAAGAGAAATCAAGGCCGGGCACAGTGGCTCACACCTGTAATCCCAGCACTTTGGGAGCTGAGGTGGGCAGATGACGAGGTCAGGAGCTCGAGACCATCTTGGCTAACACAGTGAAACCCATCTCTACTAAAAATACAAAAATTAGCCGGGCATGGTGGCACACACCTGTAGTCCCAGCTACTCAGGAGGCTGAGGCAGGAGAATTGCTGACCCGGGAGGTGAAGGTTGAAGTGAGCCAAGATTGCACCACTGCACTCAGCTTGGGTGACAGAGCAAGACTCTGTCTCAAAAAAAAATTAGAGAGAAATCGAAATATATAAGATAAATAATAGTCATAATATATAAGTAGAATTTTTAAAGTTTGCATCCATCAATTAAGATGGATAAAGAATTTGAAAGGTACAAATGCCCAATAAATATGCGCAAAGATACCCAACCTTACCAAATCATCTAAATTCAAAACTGCCAGCGAGATTCCATTGTGGTCTAGCAGATGAGGGAGCATTGTCATAAAGAATATATTTACAACATTATAATATCTAATGCTGATGAGGTGAAGTTGAGAGAGAATAGTAACATCGATACCGATAAGTGGAAATACAAATTGAAACAAAAAATATACTTATTAATTTGTCCCTTTAGCAGACATGCATGCTTCCCGTCTGGCATTTTCCATCTATTCCTAGGAGTTCCATGGAATACTAATTGATATTGCAAGAGAAAAAGAAGTTTGCACGATCAAGTAATGCTTGGGAGGATACTTGAGAGATAATTTAGCAGGATTTATTTTAAAATTTTTAAATAGATACCCTTTTCCCCCCAGAATTACTTTGGCAAGCCAACTGAAATATTAACAGAAATGCACAAAGCTACATAAATATGAGAATGTTCCTTGCACTTTCATGTAAAATTGTGATGTATAAGTGTCCATTTCTGCAGAAAAAAGAAAAAAAAAAAAAAACTAGATTGGGCTGCTGCACTCCAGCCTGGGTAAAAAAAAAAAAAAAACGAGGGTAATGTTTATGTCCATGGTACAGTATTAAATGAAGAAAGAAAGTTATAGAAAACTACATAAAATATGGTCTCATTTTGAGGGAACAGTATATATGTGTGCTCATTGAAAAACTCTGGAAGCATATGCACCAAACCTACTATTAATTGAATAGCTCTGGAGAACAGGTTGGCTGTGTGAAAGACAGACTTTTTTAAAATTCAGTACATCTGTATATTGTTTGCCTTTTCTCTGCCTCAAGCATGTCATATTTTTTAAATTTAAAAAGATATTTTTAAAAAGAGATAGTGATAAATGGGTTAGATCCTGGAACAGAAAAAAAAAAAAAAAGAAGAAGACATCAATGGAGAAACTGGTGAAATTCAAATACAGTCTGGAGTGTAGTTCATAGTAAGTATGCCAACATTGCTTTCTTAGTCGTGACAAATGTACCACGGAAATGTAAAATGTTAGCAATAGAAGAATGGTGAAGGGTCTATGGGAACACTCTGTATTATCTTTGCAACTTTTCTGTAAGCATAAAATTATTCCACAATAAAAAAAAATGATTAACAGAGAGTCCCGTAAGTTTGTAGCCAAGATATCTTTGGCTGTTGAAATCTTTGGTTCCAGAAATTCAGGTTGCTGCTTGAGCTCTCTTGCTCTGAGAACCCTTTCTGTGTCCTGCAGACCTCCACACTTGGAGACCCCTACCTGGCCTCCTGAGGTCTGCAGTGGTTATCTAAGGGCTATATAGAGCTAATATCCCCAGAATTCTGCTCTGGGAAACCGAGGTATGAGGTCACCCCTACCTGCACTGTGGCTGGGCCAGCTTCTCAGAGACTCCACAGTTTCCCCTCCCCTCTATCCCTAATAATTTTTTTTTTTTTTGCCGATGTCTTTTGTCCAAGCCAGATCCTGCCTTCTCAGTATTCCACTTCCAACCTAGAATGGTAACAATATGGGCTCAGGGAGAGGTCTGCAGGCTATGTAGGGTTGAGGAGAGGGATGTAGTCCGACAGAGGCAACATGGAGCTCATAGGAAGAAAAGGATGCACAAAAGCCACACCCCTCACTCTTGTCCCCATTGCTGGGGGCCCCCTTGGGAGGAGCTGGCCTGGTGAAATCATGAGGATGCTGCCAGATGCTGCCTTCTCTCCCTTCCTCCCAGGCTTCGTAGGTTTAGGGCCAGGCTTTGTAGGGTTAGGACCTTCTGATCAGAGTCCCCTGGAAAAGAAGGGGCTGAGCCCAGATGACCACTGCCTCTTCTCTCTGTGCAGGCTACACTTCCTGGTATTTGACACAGAGGAGGTTCACGATGTGCTGCGCATCTGGGACGGGCCTGTGGAGAGCGGGGTTCTGCTGAAGGAGCTGAGTGGCCCAGCCCTGCCCAAGGACCTACACAGCACCTTCAACTCAGTCGTCCTGCAGTTCAGCACTGACTTCTTCACCAGCAAGCAGGGCTTTGCCATTCAATTCTCAGGTCTGTGTGTGCCCTCTGCCAGCCCCACTCCACATGTCCTGACACATGGCACCCACCTCCCTCTCGTCCTTGCTTTCCTTAGTCCCTCAGTCCATGTAAAGATAGTTATTGAGCATCTGCTACGTGCCTGGTACATGGCTAGCACCTGCTCGAATGTCTGTGCTGAGCTCACTCTGGTGGGGAAGACAGGTGGGTTAATAGACACTTACATACAAATTGGTAAGTGTCTAGATGGAGACATGTGGGCTATAATGGTCACCTTGGAGCAACAAGGAAGATGTTCTAGAGAAGATGATGTCCAAGCTCAGACCCAAAGGACAAGTAGAAGTTACTCAAGAAAAGGAAGTGTTTCAAGGAGCAAGTAGTCATCTATGACAGGGAAAGGTGCCGCTGAATTGGACTTTGGAGGACTTGTGCACCCCATTAGATGGAAAAGAGAGAAAAGGGCATTCTAGGTGCAAAGAACACACCAACAAGTGTAGATGCAAGAATGTGGGTTCCGGAAGTGGAGGGCTACCCCATATGGCTGAAGCACAGGGAGCACGGAGGGATGTGGAAGGTGCAAGTAGACAGTGGTTTGGGGCACGGTTATGAATGAGCTGATGGGACATGTTACACGCTCGGGTTCTTAGCTGAGTGTAGGTCTCAGCAAAGACTGGAAGCCAACATGAGTAATCTAAATTTAATTAATTAGGCACTGCAATAGCCAATTATGGAGGAGCATGACAAAGAGCTACCCGAAATGGCCAATGCTCAAACATCCAAGTCCCAATATGAGATAATTTATATGATTGGCCCTGCCTCTCCCTGGAATGCATCATCTCATCTCCTCTGAAGTGCCTCTTCCATCATTCCTCTCCCTGAACAAGTGACTGTGCCTTGGTTTCTGCTTATGTTTATTATACAGCAGCTGTCTTCATTACCATCTCCTTACTCCACTGCATGTGTGGTGGGAGGGAGGGGGAGTTTCCATGGTAATTCCAGAGCAATTTCTTGTGGCACCTGTGCCATGGCTTTGCCCCCGAGCTCTCTCCCGTTGGTGTATCAGCTAACGGTGGTTGGGGTATATCCCTGGCACCACTGAGGTTGTTACAGAGTTGCAAATCCTGCTTCTAGCTCTTTTCTGCTATGTCTGTCATCTCTGTGGAGATGAGCATTTAGCAGCGTGGGGAGCAGATGAGAGTCTCCAGGATCACATTGCTTTATCCTTATTAATTTGTCCGTTTAACACTCATGCATGCTTCCAGTCTAGCATTTTCCATCTATTCCTAAGAGTTTCATGGAATACTAATTGGTATTGCAAGAGAAAAAGAAGTTTGCACAATCAAGTAATGCTTGGGAGTAAAGCATAAGTTGATGCAGACCTAAAGAAATGATCTGCAATTTGGGACCTCTGAGAACATTTGCTATGCTAATGCATTTAAATTCCAAAGATGTCTGGTAGGTCACAATTTCCAAACATATTCCATCATCGATGACTTTTTTCAAGGCCATCTCAAGAGACTAGCATTTCATGGAACAAACTTGGGAAATTGTTGGGATAAGCAACGGAAGGATCTCCCAGCAGCAAGGAAGTAAGGAGAGTAGAATGCTAAAAAGACGGCTCAGTCCCCTCTCTGGGGAAAGGAGTATTATGAATAATTAAGCCAGACATATTTTCTCCAACTGTGCCCAAACTGATGGGTATGGCTTTAAAAAAAAAAAAAAGAAAAGCCCATAATTATGCTGACAGATTCCCCACAGATTTACATTATCTGACCCCCACTGTGTCCTCAGTTTAGCCACGTGGGACAGAGTCCCTGGGTGCTCGCCTGTGCTGTGTACAGGCTGCTTTCTGATGCATTGTCCAGCTCATGGAAGTCCTATTCATCCTTCAAGGTTCATCTCAGATGCCACTGCCTCCTAGTCTCCCCATTCAGAGTAAATTGCTATAGCCCACGGCACCCCGGCACTTTACTTCTACTTATTCAGCACATTGTCAATACCAGGCATTCCGTCTCATTTGAAGCTGGGCACCTACTTGCCATCCCACTAAAAGCTCCTGCCATGCCTCCAGACTCTCTCATAGTGTATGTATGCAGCAGGTGCTCACTCACTGCTTAGTGAGCAAATGGACACATGAAGATAGGAACACATGAACGGATGGTTTTCTCTAACACAAGGGTTTCCTTGGGCAAGCTGCCCCTAGTATTGCTTAGGCAGAGTAGCATGGTCAAAGCTACCTAGCCTGGGCTCCAGAAAGGTCATGACAGCCTGGCCCAGTGTTATGGGCATAACCAAGGTTTGGGAAAGGTCACCTTTCCTGTTGCTGTCATCAGTTAGCAAATACCAGGACTACTCTAGGGAAGAGAGAACGGCTCACCCCATGTTAACTTTATAGTGTGTATTTGACAGGGGATTGTACAGAAATGCCAGGGACGATTAGTGCAGGCTTGGCTTTATTAAGTAAACATTACTGTGTAACATCTAACATCCTGTCTGTACCACGTGGATCCAGCCTTTCCCCGGGTGCTTTGCCAAGCAGCTCCAATTCAGGAGCATTAAAGAGAGAAAGGGAGAACAATTAAAAAAAAATAGGTGAGCAGGAAGCATAATTGCAGCCATCTATTGAGATGGGTGCCACACTAAGCTCTCCAATACATCAGCTCTTATAATTTTCACAAAACCGTTACAGTATGGGCACCATTATTACTCCATGTTGCAGATGTGGGCTCCGAGGCTTCTTATACAAGGTCATCTAGTTAATAGAAAAACCCATGTGTCTGAGTCTTAAACCTAAGCTCTTAATCATTGTATGCTTTTGCCTCCCATATAAATAATCCTTCCATGTATGGCCAGAACAATGAGCTGTTTATTTTGGGGGATCATTTGCATGTGTACAGTGCACTATAACGCTGAAAGCTAAGTCTGATTTTAACTGGGAAGGAAAAATATTGATGCTTACTTGACTTTATAAATAAGTTCTGTAGCTGTCAGATATTGATATGTAAACAAATGAGTGTACCTGTGTTCCGGTAAAACATTATTTACAGAAATAGGCATAGGGCCAGATATGGCTGTGGACCATAGTTTGCTGTACGCTTCCTTAGGTGTTACTGAGTTTAAGGTATCAGATTCTGTAACTCAAGACTCATCTACAGTCCTAGAGGTTATACTTAATGATGTCTGTACACAGTTGTCCTAGGCTACTGCTTCTCAAACTTTTCCACGGACATCCTCCTAACAGCAGAAGAGAATGCGTGTGTATCCCCAGGAGGTCTGAAGGGTATAGCAAGCACAAAATATCTTTAAGGCTTCAAATTTTTGCTTAAAAACTAATGTGAGTTTTACATTGTAATCCAGAATAAACTTTTTTGTTTTAGTATAAAAGTATTTTTTTCTTAAATTGTTGAGAAAACTGATACTCCAGTCAAATGAGTATTATTTATCCTGTGGTTTCCAGAAGCTCCTTGCCCTAGAGTCTGCTGAGCACAGTCTCTGAGGGATGACATAGCTGGGGGCTGGGACCGGGCCCCACTATCAGCTCTGGGCCGTGGAAGCAGCCAGGGTTGTTGCAGCTCTTGAAATTCCTTTCTCTAGACTTACTCTCGCACCATTTTCTCTGGTGTGTTTTCTCATGCTGCATTTGTTCATTCATTCACCCACTCATTCTTCTATTTATGTATTCATTCCATCTATCATTCATTCAGTATTCGCTTATAAAACACCTGCTCTATGTTAAACTAGGTTAGGTACTAGACACGAAGATCTCCCAAATTCCTGAGTATTTTGAATTTTTAATATATCTCAGCTATTTTTGAACTCTTCTCTGCCCACTTGCTACAAATATCTGACTTTTCTTCAAATATGATTTCAATCTGATGGATCCTTGGTTGTTTGCCATTGCAAAAGAGAGCATGATCTTGACCTAACTTCAGTAACTCCCTACAGCCTCACAACCACTGCTCAGCACTGAGGCAGGCCAACTCCCAAAGTCCTTTGCAAACCCTTCTAATTGAATACATGGAGTTTATTTATTTGTTTGTTTGTTTTAGAGATGAGATCTTACTCTGTCCCCCGAGTGCAGTGACCCAGTCATGGCTCACTGCAGCCTTAACCTCCTGGGCTTAAAGGATCCTCCCACCTCAGCCTCCAGCATAGCTAGGACAATAGGCAACCACCAGCACACCCAGCTCATGTTTTTTCTGTTTTGTTTTTGTTTTTGTTTGTAGAGTCAGGGCCTTGCTGTGTTGCTCAGGCTGGTCTCAAGCTCCTGACTTCAAGTGATCCTCCTGCCTTGACCTCCCAAAGTGCTGGGATTACAGGCATGAGCCATCACATCTGGCAACATGGAGTTTAGATTTGATTATCTTGTCACTTCCTCATTCTGATCATGTTAGTTACATTGTACGAAATTGCAACGCTTTGTTTATGTAACAATGCTTGTGTTCTTAAGCTAAATTCAGTTCTATAATTATAACAGTGCAATCATGCTTAACTTATAGCATCTCATGACAGGTGGATGACTGTAATGGTGGAGATACTGGAAGAATGGTGGTGTCGCTATCAGTGAGAATGACAAGTGTGATCACAAATGATGGTGGAGGCAGTGACAGTAATGGGAGTGACAGTAGCACTGTGGCCACAGCTGCTGCTGGTGGTGGGGAGGTGATGGTGGTTGTAGCAGTATACAGATGATGGCAGTCGGTAAGGGTGATGAGCTGGGAGCCTCATGACTGGCAGACACCCGGGCAACCCTACCTTCTCTTCTATTTTCTTGCCCCAGTGTCCACAGCAACATCCTGCAATGACCCTGGGGTCCCACAGAATGGGAGCCGGAGTGGTGACAGTTGGGAAGCCGGTGACTCCACAGTGTTCCAGTGTGACCCTGGCTACGCGCTGCAGGGAAGTGCAGAGATCAGCTGTGTGAAGATCGAGAACAGGTTCTTCTGGCAGCCCAGCCCGCCAACATGCATCGGTACAAAGCAGCTGCAGGGTGCACTCTGCCCTTGGGGCTCACAGTTGCGTGCTCCAGAACCCTCCATGCAAGCGGCAGCTGCATCTTGGGCCTGGGGCCAGGAGAACTGGAACAGATGAAAGTTGCAGAAAACTCACCATTTACCCTGCTTTGCATGCATGTGTCCCCACATGCACTCACTCACATTCATACTCTACACACACAGCACTACAAATTCCTCACTTGCTAAAATGGTCCCAGAGACTTCCAAGTCAGACAGGTCTGTCCCTTTCTCTCGGGCCCAGGCTGTACAGGTCAGAAGTAGGACAATGGGTCACTTTGGGTAGTAAAGGCTAACAGGTTCCAAAATGACCCTTCTATTACCTGAAGCAATAGAAGGGTACCCACAGGCTCAGAATATAAAGAAAAGAACCTTGCTTTTCCTGTTCTCAAGGAAATTATTGGCTACCTGGGTTTTGGTTCTTTTAGATTTTAGAGACAGGGTCTCACTCCATCGCCCAGACTGGAGTGTAGTGGTGCCATCATGACTCACTGCAGCCTTGACCTCCTGGGCTCAAGTGATACTCCCCACTCAGCCTCCCAAGTAGCTCGGCCTACAGGGTTATGCCACCACACCCAGCAAATTTTCATATTTTTTTGTAAAGATGGAGTCTCACTATGTTCCCCAGGTGGGTCTCGAACTCCTGGGCTCAAGTGATCCTCCTGCCTTGGCCTCTCAAAATGTTGGGATGACAGGGTTTTGCTTCTTTAGATCTGTTCTCAGTCTTAAAACCTCCCTATAGGAGAGATGAAGACATGAAGGACCTGAGACTTGTCTAAAGTCACATCACTTAAAGTGGGGCCTGAAAAATCCTGCCTCTAACTACTTGAGACTGAGAGGAGGAGGGAACTTGAAGGAAGTCTGGGATGGGAAAGAAGGGTAAACAGATAGAAACAAACACTCCAGGTGCCTGCTTTCAGGGTATTTTGCTCAGGCAAAATACCGAGTGTTTGTGTCCCCTGTCCATGCTGGCTGTTAGAAGAGAAGAGAACCCATGGTCAATGAGTCCTTACTGTGTACTTGCCCTGTACTGGACATTTACTTAGATAACCTCATTTAACTTTCCTGACAGCTCTCTGAAATTAGCACCATTTCCTCATTTACACTTGAAATTGAAACTTAGACAAATTTGGATATCTTGTCCCAAATCACAGAGCTAGGATATGGCAGAGCCAAGATTTACACCCACGCCAGTCTGAATGCAAAGCCTCTCATTTTCCTACCTCCCACACCACCTCCCCTGCTGGAGATGGGCATGAGGGACTTCTGAGACATCTGCTATAGGAGCGTCCGCCCTGGCCTGCACCTCTCTCACGCAGGCTTGATGAGAGGCAGTGTGCTGTCCAGGCACCTGAGGACTGACCTATGCCAGTCATAGTTCTGAGGCCAGGCCCCGAAGGTGAGACGCTAAATCCTGCTCCTCGATGGGAATTAGGAGCCACTAGGGTGTGTGGTGCAGGAAGTTGAGACCTGGGTTTCAAATCCAGCTGATTTCTTCACTATATATTCTGCTGTGTAGAGAAGAGCATGGGATATTGAAGTAGACACATCCAGATTTAGTTTCTGGCTCTGCCATTTACTAGTTTGGTGGCCTTGGGAAATTGCTTCCACTCTCTGAGCTTGGGTTTCCTCATCTGTGAGGAAATACACTTCCCTTATAGCATTGTGGGTTGAGGACACACCTAACCCCAATCTCAAGAAATACTAATCTACTTCCATTCTATCTTCCTTCCTTCCTTCTTTTCATCCTTCCCTTCTTTGATTTCTTCTTTCAAGTTTTCAGACTCACTTTCCTTCCCTAAGCCAGAATGCCATCTGCTCAAGGGAATTCTGATGAGGCACAGAAGGGAATCTGGGAACCTCTGAGGCTCCTTCCAAATTCAGCCTTCTACAAGACTGTGATTCCTTAGACTTATTTTTACAGAAAAGCAGGCGAGATTGTCCCAGGTGGAGAAGGAGGATTGTGCTAAGCTGGGGAGAACAATAAATGTGCAGTGGGCAGGGTGGAGAGGTTAATTCAGTTTTCATCACCCGTTCTTCTACACTCAGCTTTGGGAAATGTTCCTCAGGCAGCAGAATAAATGCCTTTGCCTCTTCTCTCAAACGAACTGGAAATCCCAGTGACATGCTTCTAATTTCCAGCTCCCTGGGCGTTCTGCCATGAGCAAGTCTAGCTGGCCTTGATAACCCTTTATTACGGGGAGGAAGCAAAGGAAGAAAACAAATACTCATTGGACGCTGTCCCCGTGATAGGCACTGGGCTAGACATTTTAGCTACATTATCGCAGCTGCAATCACTCTAGGGTGAGGTGAGAGCTCGGGATTCCACTCCCTGGGCTCAGGTCTGGCTTCACCACAGCAAGCTGTGTGGCCTTAGACAAATTGCTCAACTTCCCTGTGCCTTAATTTCCTCACCAGTAAAACAGGGAAAACGATAGTACCTACCTTCTAGCATTGTTTTGAGGATTAAAAAAGAAAATACTATAAAGCACTAAGAACTGTGCCTGATTCATAGTTAGCACTGTGGATGTTAGACGCCATTATCATCGTTATTCTTTTACTTTCAAGATGAGGGAGTAGAGGCTCAGAGGGGTGGACAGCTAGACCAAACTCAAACAGCCAATGAGTGACATTGTCAGAATCTGAGCCCAGGATTGTATGACTTCCAACTCAATGCCCTTTCCACAATTCTTGCCCTCAGTCCAACCTCCCCACTTCTTGGCTGTCTAGAAAGATCTGCAGCTTGCCCCCGTTCCCATCTGGGCAACCATGGTTTAGTAACCTCAACAGGACCCCTCACTAGCCCTGAGCAGTGGGATCCTTCCTATTGGTGAGGCAGCCCAGGGATCCATGCAAGGCCTTGGAGCACAACAGGCAGCGGCCAGTGAAGCCCATGCCGGGGTTCTGAGTGGGAAGCACATCTAGAAGAGAGCTGTGCACAGGGAGCAGCAGCCTAGAACTCAGAGACATTGACAGTACTTTGGAGATTGGTGGGAGAGTAATGGGGGCAGTTTCAGAAACCACAGAGACTCACCCCATCTGTGGCAAACTTAAAGGAAGAAGCCCCTGTGCTGCCAGAGGGAGGTGGAGGCTGGAAACCCAAAATGGAGGCCTCATTGTGCCCCCTGGGAATATTTTCCCAGAGCTCGGACTTCTGATATGACACTGGCTTTCCACTCTCACTGTCCACATCAGACTCTGTTTCTAGGCTGGCCTGGGCAAGGCCACACTCCCTGACCTGGACATTGCCATCTTTCTTTGTTAAGTTCAAGGGTCTAGCCTGATTGTACTGGCCTCTGGTTGGCTCCATTTATCTAGCCCTCTGCTCTCGAAGGGTTCAGTGGAGACGCGAGTGAGACATGAGCAGATCCAGCTAAAGGCAGCATCCTCACTCAGAAGCTCCTGCAACAACTGGGCTCTCCCCTGCTGGTCTGCAGGGAGAAGCACTCCTCTACACTGGCCACTGCCACCAACTGTGTGGAGGTAGAGAAGGGGAAACAACAGACTTTGGAGCCAGTCCCGTGTCAGTTTGAGTCCCAGAGTGACTCTGGCAAGTTACTTAGCCTTTCTGAGCCTCACTTTCTTCCTTTATAAGTCAGGAAGAATAATCCATTGCTTGTTGAGTTGTTAATGAGACATAAATGAGATAGTGTATCTAAAATGCAATTTGTCAAGTCTAATACGTAATAGATGCGTACTTGAGTGTTTCTGGTACTCAGGATGGTACTTGGGATATTATTTTCCCATGTGGGAAAAAAAAAGCAGACTCCTCACTGATGTGGCCTGATGTTCAGCCACATTAGGGCTCTTATGCCTGACCTAAAGACCTACCATTTGTTTGAGACCCTGTTGGGGATTGACCCAGCCCTTTAAGCCTGACCCTGAGTAAAAGCCACAGCCAGAGGTGGCTCCACAACATAGCCAAAGCAGCAGTGCCCAACTCTATGACAAGCCAATGGCCGCCCCTAACTTTGGAATACCCTTTTGCTGTCCCCACAAAAACTCTTCTTGGATTTTCTAGCCAGCCCTTAAATGGCTGCCTGTGTTCCTGTGGGCTCAGTGTTTGCATCCTCTGCTGGTGCCCTGTGGTTTCCAGACCAAGTCATATCTACAGTCTTAGCCATCCTGCTAATGACCCCACACGCTTCCCAGCCTTCACTGTGTCCAGTCCTCATGCCATGGTACAACAGCCCCAGGCATGGAGGAAAAGAGCTGATCCATGCTCTGGGGAAGCTGCCCAGAAGGTCCCTAGGTAAATAGGTTGCTGTGTCACCTGGCCACCTTCTTCCTCCCCACCTGCCTGAAAGGCCTGTCATCTCAGGGAAGGGCGACCATGCGGACTGATTGGGGATTAATAATAGTGCCATACAACTGAGGCACACACATACGCTTGGACAAGGCCTTTTGGAAAGTTGGAAAGTATCTGCAGCCGTGAGCAGATGCCAGGAGACCAACTGTGCTTGGCAGGCAAATGTGAGCGTGTTTCCCACTCCTCCTGACATCAAGTGCACGGGAACTTGCAGTCAGGACCCACAAAGCTCGCCTGGCAGCTGGATGTGAGGCAGTGAAGGAAGACCATGTACTTCATAGGTCTGCAGACAGTGTCAGCTCCATATATCAACCATTCACTCTCTACCAAATGCTTTAGCAGACATCGCCAATAATCTTTACAACCACTCCACAAAGAAGATAATGTCTCTTTTTATAATAGAGGAAGGACATCGAAGGCTAGAGAGACTAGATGAGTTCCCTAAGTTCACACAGCTGGGAAGCAGCAGGGCCAGGTATTTTAAAAAATAATTTATAGCCGGGCGCGGTGGCTCAAGCCTGTAATCCCAGCACTTTGGGAGGCCGAGGCGGGTGGATCACGAGGTCAAGAGATCGAGACCATCCTGGTCAACATGGTGAAACCCCGTCTCTACTAAAAATACAAAAAATTAGCTGGGCATGGTGGTGCGTGCGTGTAATCCCAGCTACTCAGGAGGCTGAGGCAGGAGAATTGCCTGAACCCAGGAGGCGGAGGTTGCAGTGAGCCGAGATCGCGCCATTGCATTCCAGCCTGGGTAACATGAGTGAAACTCCGTCTCAAAAAAATAAATAAATAAAAATAATTTATTGAGGTGAAACGCACCTAATGTAAAATTACCCGTGTTTCAATGAAAAGTTCAGCGTCCCCTGGTACGTGTCGCAGAACCACCACCACCATCATCTCCGAAACATTCCCACCACTCTAAAGGAGAACTCCATCATTCCACCTTCCCCTGAGCCCCTCAGCCAGCTTTAACTTCAGCCTGTCAGCCTCAGCCCCTCCTCTCTCGATAGCACATTAGCAACACCCATGAAAATGTGCCCAGGGCGAACAGGCAGCCTCACCTTGTCTTCTTCTCTCCTCAGCTCCCTGTGGGGGCGACCTGACAGGACCATCCGGAGTCATCCTGTCACCAAATTACCCAGAGCCCTACCCGCCAGGCAAGGAGTGTGACTGGAAAGTGACCGTCTCTCCAGACTACGTCATCGCCCTGGTATTTAACATGTATGTACCTTTCCCCCGGGTGGGAGATGAAGGGTTCGGAGCAGCTAGGGGCTCTGGGACCTGGGTCTCCAGGTGAGTATTCACAGGTCTGTGAGCAGAATTCTCAGCTCCATGGGAGGTGAACAAGCCAAGAGAGAGAAACTAGCATTTATTGACCGTCTACGTGCCCAGCACCACGCTCAGCCGTCTCACGCATATCATCTCATCTAATCCTTGTAGTAATTTGTGAGGAAACTACTATTATTTCTTCTTTACCGCTGAAGATACTGGGACCCGGAAGGGGGACCTTTGCTGGATGCCCCTGCCCCACCCTCTGCATCCCCTGTCTGCTCCCCGGCCCCTCCCACCCCACTCCACAGGTGTAAATGGATAGGCTTAGGTCCCAGGCATTCCCCCATCTAGGTCCTGCACTTGCTCTTTCATTCCTGCTACAGGAAAGCTCTTCAAAAGAACTATCTCTGCCTTTCTCTGCTTCCTCACCTCCCGTTCACTCTCAACTCACCGGAACCTGGTTTCTGCCCCCACGGTTCCACTGGGAAACCCCTCTGATAAAAGCCACCCACAAACTCCTGGTTCCAAACAAAATGGGCCTTTCCGTGTTTTATCCCATCCACCTCTTGATCACCCCCTCCATCCTTAGTCTGATGTTTCCCTTGGTTTGTGTGAAGTCACACTCCCCGGTTCTCCAAGCTCTTCTGTGACTTCGCGTGGACCTTTTTTAACGCGACTTCCTTTGCCAGGCTTTGTCAAAACCTCCTCTTGTTCCCCCACACCCCTTTCCTGGACAAGCTCAGTCATTCCTGTGTCTCCACTCTCCTCTTGTAAGTGGAAGACTCCATTCTACCACCCACCCTGGCTTTCTTCTGAGCATCAGCCTCGCTATCCAGCTGTTGGACATCTCTGTCTGGGGCCTACAGACGCCACAAATGAACATGTACAAAATCAAGCCTATTCCTTCTCCCCCAGAAGAGCTCTGTTCTGAGCCTTGGGGCTGGCATTGACACCTGCTCTCACGGCTTCTTCCGCTAGCAGTGACCGAGGCCTGCAGCCTCCACCGTCTTCACTCAACTCATGTATTTTCCTCTTCTCCATCCTGTCAGTTCCCTTCCTGGTTTGAGCCCTATCATCTCCCATCTAAATTATTGCCCTCATCTCCTAGTGGCTTCCTCTGCCCCATCTTGCCTCCCATGCCGATCTCTCCCTAAGCTAGCTGTCAGAGTGATCTTGTCACTCAAAAATGCTGAAATAACCACCCTGCTTTCCATTTTAACATCCTCTGATGACAGTGCTCAGCAATAAAAAAGAATGAACTACTGATACATGCAACAACGTGGATGAGTCCCAAAAATATTATGCTGAGTGAAAGAAGGCAGACACAAAAAAGTACATAACGTATGATTCAATGCCTATAAAATTGTAGGATCAGCAGAACTAATCCCTGGTGAAGAATTCTGATCAGTGCTGGCATCTGAGGGTAGAGAAGGTTGAATGGGAAAGGGGCACTTGGAACTCTCTGGCATGGTGGGACAGCTCTCGGTCTTGATGTGCATGTGTCCAAACTGGTGGGGGGCACACGTTAGAGCTGATCATTTCACATGGTGTAAATCATACCTCAATTCAAAAACAAAGAAACAAACAAATAGATCCAATAGTCCTCTCTTGCTTATAAATAAGGGGCCAAACTTTGGAGCTTCATTCCAAACAATCTGGCCCCTGCCTACCTCTCCAGTCAGCCCCCCACCCCATCCTCAGCCCACCCTATCCTAACTAAGCCCTGAGCTCCAACCGGACGGAGCTCCTTGCAGTTCCAGGGCCTCACAGACTCTTTTACATGCTTATGACTTTGCTTCTGTTTCTGTCTCACAGCAACTTCCTGTTCCCTCCTTGTCCTACCTCTAAGGGTCTTCTCATCTCCCAAGACTCAGTTCAGACTTGACCTCCTCCATAAACGTTTGATTTTTCATCCTCCCCAAGGAACCTCGCTTTGTGTTCCTGCTCTGCCTTGGGCTGACTTTATACATTATTTTGTTGTTGACATGCCTGTCACTTCCTACAGCACCATCAATTTTTGAAGGCAGAAATGGTGCCTGACATGTCCCCATGTCCTTGGCACCTTGCACAGTGCCTGGAATATTGAGGGTGCTCAATATTTGATGATAGAAGGAAGGGAGGGACAGAAAGAAGGAAGTTAGTTAGGAAGTGGTGATGCCATCATTTGTGACCAAGACTGACTCCCTCCAAAACCTTCCCTGGTGACTTTTAAAAGAGTAGATGTCAAGAAGCTGAATTACATGGGCAAGAGGACTGTGTCACCCAGCAGTGGTGTGGTGACCCCGCAACTGACAGCAGTGTGAGAGGATGTTGGGTGGGAAGGAGGCCAGTGCACCTCTGGCTCCCAGTCCCCTATCCGGTCTCTCAGCCAGCGTTACCTCCTTTGTCCTAGAGACTCATGGCCTCCTCCCTCCACTATATCTTAGCCAAAGGGTACAGCAGTCATTTTTCTCTCAATTTCAAATAGAGTACAGTAAGTCCTCAGTGTCATCTTGGAAACTGTGACTTTAAGTAAAATGAAGTACAGCAGCTCCTCAGATAGTGTTTCCTTCAATGTCATATCATTATATTGTTTTGTTTTTGTTTTTGAGACAGTCTCATTCTGTCACCCAGACTAGAGTGCAGTGGCACAATCGTGGCTCGCTGCAACTTCTGCCTCCTAGGTTCAAGCAATTCTCATGCCTCAGCCTCCCAAGTAGCTGAGATTACAGATGTACACCACCACACCTGGGCTAATTTTTATATTTTTAATAGAGAGAGGTTTTGCCATTTTGGCCAGGCTGGTCTTGAACTCCTGGCCTCAAGTGATCTTCCTGCCTTGGCCTCCCAAAGTGCTGGGATTACAGACGTGAGCCACTGCACCCAGCCTATAATGTTGATGAGGGAAAAAAAAATTGGTTTTGTTATATGTCATTTCACTTAAAGTCATGATTTCTGAGAGCCTATGAACAACACCGCGGACCTGCTGTATCTGAGTATCCCAGCCCGTGGCTGGGCATGAGCAAATTTGCCTCTGAAATCTGTTCTCTGCAAGCTCATTTACTTTTCTATGGTTTTCATCTTTGCACACTTGATTGGTGTCAATTGCCTTTGTTAAATATATACTTACAAGTAGAATTGCTGTACCAGAGCAGGGTCACTTCAAAAAGTTTGTGTACAAATTGAATTAAAAGATAAAAATAAAAATTGTAAACTTTATTACTCAACATAAACTCCATCAACCTCAAGACACTTTTATAAACGATAACAGTCATTTAGTCCATCCCAAAAGAACTGAGTGTGCCAGCAATTTCACCATGTCAATGTAGTCCTTTTTACTTTATTAACTGAAGGAAAAAAAAAATAAGTGCCCTTTAAAGATTTTTTTAAGATTAGGAAACAACAAGCAATAAGAAGGAGCCAAATCAGGACTGTTAAGTGGATGCCTAATGATTTCCCATTGAGACTCTTGAAACATTCCCCTTGTTTGATGAGAGAAATGATCAGAAGCATTGTTGTTGGGGAGGAGGACTCTCTCCTGAAGCTCTCCAGGCATTTTTCTGCTAAAGCTTTAACTAACTTTCTCAAAACAATCTCATAATAAGCAGATGTTATCATTCTTTGGCCCTTCAGAAAATCAACCGCAAAATGCCTGGAGTGTCTGAAAAAAAAAAAAAAAAAAAAAAACCATTACCTTGGCTTTTGCTCTTGACCAGTCCACTTTTGCTTCAACTGGACGCTTCCACCCCCTGCTAGCCATTGCTTTGGTTGTGCTTTGTCTTCAGATTGTAGACAAATCTGGCAAATCCATGTTCCATCTCCTGTCCTTGGGAGAAATGCTTCAGGATCTTCATCCCACATGTTTAAAATTTCCATTGAAAGCTCTGCTTTTGTCTGCAGCTGATCTAGAAGCAATAGTTTTGACAGCCATCAAGTAGAAAGTTTGGTCAACCTTAAGCTTGTAGTCAAAATTCTGTAATCTGAAGCAGTCAAGATGTCTATGGTGTTGGCTCTTGTTTGTGTTATTAATCATTGGTCCTATTCAATTAGGACACAAACAGGATTAATTTTTTTCCTCTCAAATGGATGTGGAGGTCCACCTTGGTGGGCTTCATCTTCATCATCATCTCCTCCCTTCTTGAAACAAGTTATCCACTTGTAAACTGCTGATTTCTTTGGGGCATGGTCCCCATAAACCTTTTGCAAAGCATCAGTGATGTCACCATTCTTCTCCCCAAACTTCACCAAAAATTTGATGTCTTTTCTTGCTTCAATTTTAGCAGAATTCAATTTGCTCTGACGGAGGCTTTTTTTTTTAGGCTGATATCTTGTCCTTCTTAATGACTCACATCAGATCCTGTGCAGACATGCTATCAAAAGTTAGTGTGAGCTTATTTTGGAGCAAAAAACTTTTGAACTCCATTCATAATTTTTTCATAATATGCATTTTCCATGAACTTTTTAAAGACCTCTTGTATGTTCAGATTTATTAGATACGATGAAACAGTCCTCCAAAGTGGCTAGAAGACTGTGAACCATTCACATTCCCACCAGCAGGGCATGAGAGGTCCAGTAGCTCCACATTCTTGTCAATACTTGGAATTTTCCATCATTTTCACTCTAGCCATTCCAGTGGGATAAATTACATTCATGAACTCAAATATTCAATTTGCTCAACGAAGTCTTTAAAATGGATTTTTCCCTCACACCAGGGTCAGAATAGCTCAGAGTGAGGACGTTTGTGGGTGCTAGGAGTGGTGTAACAGCAGACCTTGAGGAGAGCTGGAGCACTGGCTTGGGATGAAGCCACGAAGCTGGGGTCCCTCATGGTAATAGACCCCTTCCTGCCTGGGAATGGCTCCCTAGTTAGCTCATTCTCTCTTAGAAAATGAGGTTCAGAACAGCACAGTATGAGGATATTGGTGTCAGGTAAGATACCTGGGTTCCGGACTACTTTGGTTGACAACTTGAGTTGGCAACTCATCTTCCCTTCCATATAAGGCAGATGTTAGATTTTCCGCTCCAGAGTTTTGAACACTGACTGGAAGCTGCCTCTGCTCCTGAGCCTGCCTTTTCCATCTTCTCACCTGACTGAGGCCATCGAGGCCTCATCTTCTTCCTTTCTACCAGCCAGTCTTTGGGAGTTGGGTACCAATGGGATGGTGGGCTTGCTCCCTGGGAGGCCCCATGCTTTGGTTGAACCTACGACCCCAGCAAAAGCCTTTATTTGACCTTAGTGGGGTGGGGGTGGGATTTTTTTTTCCCTAGCTTTAACTTGGAGCCTGGCTATGACTTCCTCCATATCTACGACGGACGGGACTCTCTCAGCCCTCTCATAGGAAGCTTCTATGGCTCCCAGCTCCCAGGCCGCATTGAAAGCAGCAGCAACAGCCTCTTCCTCGCCTTCCGCAGCGATGCATCTGTGAGCAATGCTGGCTTCGTCATTGACTATACAGGTAAGGGCCCTGGTGCCAGAGAGTACTGAGGACAGGTCCAGCCAACATGGCAGAGAACAAGTAGTGTAGCATAGTGAGGAGAGCCCTGGGCTGGACCACAGCAAGCCCACACCAACCCTAGCACTGCTGCCACCTGCAGAAACCTGCCTTTCCCCCCTCTAGATGGCTTAGTGTTCCACCCCTATATTCTCAGGAGTGGGAAGAAAGGGGACCAGTATACTTTTTGCAACCCATCTATTTCCAACCACTACTCTTCTTGTTCACCTTTTCTATGATGGTCATTCCTAAGTCTACTTCAACCTCATACGCTTCATAGCTATCAGCTGATATCTTCCTGGGCACTCCCCTTCACTAAAGAGCGTTCTGATATGAGGCTCAATCTTTCAATCTTTCTCTACACCCAGAGCTTCTCACCATCCTGGGTAACTTCAACATCCCTATGGACGGCTCATCTAATCCTAGGGTCGTGGTGCTTGGACCTCTGTCCCAAGGACACCACTTGGCCACACTCTGACACCTCGTCATAGACTGCTCGCTTTCTGATACCTCCTTATCACATTCGCTCATCCTTCCAGCTGACTTACTCCCATTGCACATTGCACATCTGTGCTAATTAAGGCAAGTTCAATAGTGTTATGATCAAAAGCAAGAGTCAACAATTCTTCTCTCAAAAATAGTAAATATTGTAGGTTTACCTATGACAACTACTCAGCCCTAGCACTATAGCCCTAAAGCAGCCATAGACAAAACATAAAGAAATAGGCATGGCTGCATTCCAAAAAAAATTTTCCTTACAAAAACAGGCTGTCCCTGCCTGGTTAAGAGCATTGACTGTCAAATTAATTGGACTGAAAGTTCATGTTTACCACTTAACATGTGTGTGACCTTGGATAAAGTATTGAACATCTTGAAGCCTCCATTTCTTCCTGTATAAAACAATGGTAGGAAAATTCCTGCTTCATAGAAATGTAAAGATCAATGAGTCCAAGCATGAAAGTCCTTGGTACAGTATCTGGCACATATTACGCATTCTATAATGTTCAAATGTTATTAGTAGCAGTAAGAGGAGCTCCAGGGTGTCAGGCACTCCACTGTCTTCTATGCTATTATCTTTTTTTGACCTTTCATTCTTCCCTAATTATCCCAGATCCCATTATCTAAATCCCAGCTCCCTTCCTTGGTTGATTTGTGAGCTTAGCAAGTTACTATCTCTTGGAGCATCATCTACAAAGTGTCGCTAGTAATAATTATGTCACAGGAGGTTAAGATTAAAAGATATTTTATACATGCATATTATATATATATACATACATATGTATAATGCTCCATATGTGCTAAACACTCTACAGATGCTCTGGGAATGATAGATTTTGTTATTGTTACTATAACCCCAGTTCACCCAGGCCCCATCAGCCTGTGCATACAAACAGGGTCACATTACCAGTTAAAATTAAAGGTTTTCTGGTTCATGTTCCCCGCTTGCAAAATGTAGGACGTAGGACCTGAGACACCTTTTAAACTGTCCCCTCATTAAATATTTCTGGCCACCCCTGGGAATATCTCACATGAGTTCACACATAACACTAATTAGCACAATGGCAAACTTAGTGTTTACCAACTGCCAGCACCGTCCTAAGTGCTTTATATCCATCAACTCATTGAACTCCTCCCCGTTCTTGATTATGTCCTGTTTGTAAGGTACAGTTCTAGAAGACTGGTACATGAAATGGAGAATGTTTTCCTTGTAGTCTTCTTGCCTCATGGGGCTGGCCTAGGGAATGGATGTTCTGACATCCCCTCTTCCTCCTGGCACCTGCCATTGGGAAAACCTCCTGGGCCCGAACTCTCTTCAGCACACTGATATCAGCACAGTCAGATACTTCGAATTCTAACAGAAGGCACGACTTAGACCCAGTCTGGGACCTCAGTTGCTCCCGCCACCCCCATCCCCATTGCCATACCATCACTATTTCTTACTTTTCATCTCTTCATTCCTATTGTTATCAATCAGTACCTTCGATTACCCTGTCCCCTAGTCCTCCAAGTGCATAACCCTTGCAAAACTGTACCCTCTGTTGAACCCACACCCACACGGCTGAGAACACCCAGACGAAGCTGCACAAGCATGATACTTAGAGCCACTACAAGTGATGTCCCTTCCACCAGCCAAGGCTTAGAAACCACCAGAGCTGCCTTTAACTTGATCCAACTCCGACTCTTCTCCCTGGCAGAGATTCCAAAATTCACCCCAAATGTCACCCCTGTCAGCCTCATTTTTTATAAGATGACATTTCAGCTTCCATGGATACAGTAAACTACTGGGTAGAAACCCTCTCAGCTTTCTCTCTAGTCACCTTGTTCATGGCTACCTTATTGTGGCCATCCCTCCCCCAGGTCTTCTCCAGGGAAATTCATGGTCTGAGAGCCATACTTTCAAATCTCTTTCCCAGTGAAGCTCTTTTCACTTTTACCTATTGATCCAGGGTGGTATCTAGAGGGGTCTTTAGGTCCAAAACCATAGCCCAACGTAAGGCCTTCCCAGCTGCCATCTGAGCCAGCCAAGCAGCTAAAGGTAGGCTGATTACTGGAGGGAGGGGAAAGGAGAGGCACAGCCTACAAATGCATCCTGCATCACCCTATTAGGATCTGTAGTGCAAGTACCAAGATAAAGATAACTGTGTATGTTTGAGGGGTCAGGGTGCCTGTTGAAAGCCTCAAGTATCCTCCATTAGTTCGTTCCTTCCTTCCTTCCTTCCTTCCTTCCTTCCTTCCTTCCTTCCTTCCTTCCCAGACTACACACCTTCAAATATTAGTCACCCTCTACTATCTCCCTGGGCCCCTGGTCTAGTAGCCCATTTGGTGGAACCCAGGGACACTGCCTTACCCTCTGGTCTCCTTCTGCTTATGCCAGGATCCCTGGATTCCTGGAATGGGTCTACTTTGCTATCAGATCCCATGGCTTTGATGATATCCTCCCACGCACAATATCTTTCTTTATAAGGAAGGCTCCATCACTTAATAACTGCATGGCCTGAAACAAGCTGCCTAACTCCTTTGAGCATTGCTTCTTCATCCATGAAAAAGGGACAGTGACACTAAATGAAGGAGTTGTTGTGAAGGTTAGCAAATAGGCACAGCACCAAGCAGAGTACCCGGTGCCAGTAAGTACTTGACATGTGCTTTAATCCACCCACTTTCATCCCACCTCCTTTTTCCTGTGTAATTGGTATTGCATTAGCTGTGTCTTTGTTTGGAAGGGAGAATGGTACAGACCCCTCTTTATGGGGCTAGCCCAGAGGAACACAGTGCACGTTCTTTTCTGTGTACTGAAGATATAAAGTGTGAGCATAATATTTTGCACATGTCATAAGTGTGGGATATTTATTACATGAATATTTGTGATAGACATACGTGTCCCATATGCTTTGCCAGTCCATAGCAAAGAACTTAAGACACTCCACACCCTGTGAGTTTGGAGAGAACCATAGATGGAGATGCAGCCCAATGAAGACATCCACATGGAGGCAGGGCTAGGTCCTCAGGAAGAGCAGAATTGGCCTCTGCACCCAGCAGCCACCTGTGTCCTGTGTCCATGTCTTTTAGAGAGATCCGGGGCTCTGCTAAAGCTGAGAATCTGGGTATCCTGGGAGCTGTGGCTTCTGGGGTCTTGCTTAGGGAGGTGAAAGGGGCCTACGGGAGCCCCACATAGAGAGATGTTGCTGGAGTCAGCTGGGCTTAGCACAGTGGAAATTACTCTCTAAGATTAACCCTTCCTGTGACCAAAGGCAGAAAGACCAGGAGCCTTTCTCCACATCCAGCTTCCCAAGTGGGAAGCAGAAGCAGTTTGGTAGAATCTTAGGAAATATCTAGCTTAAAAAAAAAAAAAAAAAAAAAAAATTAAAAAAAAAAAAAAAAAAAAAAAAAAAAAAAAAACACTCAGAGCAACTTAAGCAACAAAGGGGTAATTTATTATAAAAACACAAGAAACAGAAACCCACTCAAAACAATCTGACACAAAAAGGAGACATTATTATGAGAAAACAAAAACCTAAATAACTTAAGCTAAAAGGTTTCTATATTTTAACAGTACAGATAACAAAAACTCCCTCTGACACAAAAAGGCAAAATATTTGTAGAACACAAGAACCCAAGGGCAGGAAGCATAAACTCCCAAAGGACTGGAATCGGGTTGGGAGAGGCACAGGCTGAGACAATCATCCTCACTCCAGGATCGCTCTCTTTCTCCCCTGTCTCCTTTTGAGCACTTACTGCATTCTACCCTCCCTACAGATCAATTTTCCTTGCTTGTCCATTCTCCTGGGGTAAGTATGGCCACCTCACTCTTGACTTTTTTTTTTTTTTTTTTGAGATGGAATGTCACTCTGTCTCTCAAGCTGAAGTGCAGTGGCACAATCTCGGCTCACTGCAACCTCCACCTCCCAGGTTCAAGTAATTCACCTGCCTTAACCTCCTGAGTAGCTGGAATTACAGGTGTGCACCACCACACCCAGCTTGTTTTGGTATTTTTAATAGGGACGGGGTTTTGTCATGCTGGTCAGGCTGGTTTCGAACTCCTGACCTCAAGTGTTCCACCCACCTTGGCCTCTCGAAGTGCTGGGGATATAGGTGTGAGCCACCGCACTTGGATCACTCTCGACTTTGAATCACTTCCCAGTTTATATTCCAGTTTCAGGTCCCAAAGGATCATCTGAGGGATCAGGCTTCATTCAAGGGTTCACTAAGTAGCATCATGGGATTAGGCTTTTGCAGAAGGGACAAGAGCAGATTAGGCATTTTTATTTGTTTATTCATTCAGTAAATATGAATTGAGCAGCTACCATGTGCCAAACCTTCTTACAGGAGCTGAGAACAGGGCAGGGAACCAAATGAAGTCTCTGCCTCCATGGAGTTCACATCCTCGTGACAGTTAGACTGATGGACCCTTCTGTAGATGAGATGTTGGAAGTCCACCTGGTTCTAAGGCAAAGAGGGGTGGGTTTTTAGATGTCTCTGTTCAGTTGCTTCTGAAGGGTGACTGTGGTGTCTTAGTCCTCTCTGGGCAGACTTTCTAGGAGATGATTCTGACAGCAGTCATGTCATCTGTGGATTTCTATGAAACCATTGATCAGAGGCACTTCTATTCTGAATTCATCCTCCTGGGTGGCTTTACCCTTTGCTAAAAGGAAACACAGAACAGCAGGGCTCCCATCTTTTGGACGCAGTCACTAGAATGGAGTCACAGGGAGGTTTATGTCCTTCTTTAGGCCACAGATATCAATAGAACCAGTAGGGTGAAAGGACCTTTATTCTCATCTTCCAGCATGTGTGGCAGCCTTTTCCTAGGCAGGAATGTGCTAAAACATCTATGCACGTGTGAGACATTCATTCATTCAACAAATGCTCAGTGACTCCTACTTCATGCCATGACCTGTGCTTGGTGTCGAGAATACGGCAAGGAGCAAAGTCATCATGGTCCCTACCCTAATGTAACTTTGAAGCTGAGTGAGGGAAATGGCAGGAAGTAAGAAGCATAAGAAGTTAGGAAAGAAAAGAACAGGCTCCTCTGAGAAAGAAATCAGAAAGGTTGTTAGTGAAGGCCTCTCTGAGCAGGGTCCATTTAGACAGAGCCCTAAAGGTTGAGTAGAAGCCCTCTGTGCCACTATGGGAGTCAGGGGCATTTCAGAGGGAAGAATTTGAAGTGTGTTAGGGAATCTGAAATAACTCAAGAAAGACCAAAGTGAATCTATTTTTAATGGAAGGTCCTAAAAAGCATCTATTTTGTCTTTCAAGCCCTTGGAAGTAACACTTTAGGCCTGGAAGCTATGGCCTCACCTGCTACCACCCCTATTCCCACCACCTGCTGCTGTTATGGGTCATTCTTCTTAAATGCAAAATAGAAATGTCTTCCATTTTGCCTACTTTTAAAGGAATGCATGTCTGTTGGACAAATTCAAACAATATAAAAGCATGTAAGATATACTCTTAAAGACTTAGCATGCCCGCAAATACCATCATCCCAGGCAATACCATTATTAATAGCTTGGTATCTCATTTCAGATATTTTCTATAAATATTAAGTAATGTAAAGTCTGTACCAGGAGTTGGCAAACTTTTTCTGGAAAGGGCCAGAGACTGAGTATTTTTACTCCAGATGGTCTCTGTTGCCACTGCTCAGCTCTGCTTCATAATGCTAAAGGCAGCCACAGACAATATGTAAACAAATGGCTGTGTTCCAGTAAAACTTTATTTACAAAACCAGGCAGCCACCGACCTGTGGGCTGTAGTTTGCTGATCCCTGTTCTGTATGAATGAGATCGCACCATATGTGCTCATCTGTAATCTGACTTTGTGTGTGTGAGCCCAAGAATAGATCTTGGACACCTTCCCATATCAGTATTCAAAGACTAGTGCTATTCCTTTAAAAGGCTGCTAGTGTTTTAGTAGATGGCCCTAATCCACCCTTTGTAGCCAGTTCCTTACTGGTTGAATGTTTGGGTTGTTTTCAGGTTTTTGCAGTTTATAAGGTTTGGAAGTAAGCCTCATCTATTAGGACCAGAGAGAAGCTGGCTCTTCTTATTTTCCCATTTTAAAGGGCTTGGGTTTTATTTATCATAATCACCATGATGCTTTAGTCATTTAGTGTTATCATTCACAGCTGAGCTTTGGTTTGGCTGACTAAAGACCTGATTTTGGTCTTAATTCTACCTCTAAATAGCTGAAAGGCTTGGAAGACTCATTTAGTCTCTCTGATCACCATATACCTCATCTATAAACTGAACATGAGCATAACTGGCCCTGCCTTCTGCAGAGTGTATTGTGAGACCCAAATGAGATAACGGCTTGGAAAGTGCCTTGAAAATTATGAAGCGATATTCCTATGTAAGGGACTATCATCCCTATCATTATCCTTGTCATTATTATTAATGTGGTAATGCTTGAGATGATGAGCTCATCTTGCTCTGACGTGTGAGTAAATATAGAATAGAGTCTGTAGTTGGAATCATTGATGTGGTTGTTGATTTTCCAAGCCTCAAAGTATTCAGCCAAACAATTCAGCAGCCATTTATTAAGCCTGTCTTATGTGCGAAATAAGGCCAGCCTTGGTGCCAAGTTCTGTGCTAGTTGCCAGGGTTATGAGAAGACTAGGTGATGGTCCCTCTCCTCCAGGAGTTCAGAACCCACTGGAAAGAAATACCCTTGCCCAAGCTACCAAAACAGGGAAAGAGAAACAGAATTCTGCCAGAGAGAAGGTGGCATTAAAAAGTATAGGAGTTTGCCACACAAATAAGGAAAGAAAGGACATTCTGACATCTGTAAAGTTGTAGGGTAGTCATACCCAGCTAGGGTCCAATGCTGGTGCAGCAGTTACCCAAAAACACAGTTGCTTATATAAGGTAGACATGTATCAGCCTTCCTATAAAAGAAATCTGGAGGACAGCGCCCAGGGTTGATGAGGGAGTTCCACGTTGGCTTCTCTTGCCTCTCTACTCTACCATGCTAGTCCATGGACCCCACGTCAAGGCTATCTCGGATCCAAGATGGCGACTGAGGTTCCTGCCATCATGTGTGAGTTCCAGACTGAGAGAAGGAGGACAGATGGAAAGAAGGAAAGGCCGATAAGCATTTCTCTCAGCTGACTCCACTTCCCTTAACTAGCATTTTTAGAAGTTCCACAATAATCCACTGAAGGTATTTAAGTGCCCACCATGTGACAGACACTGGAATACAGCTATGAACAAACTGAACAGCTGTCCTTCTGAAATCTATGTTCTCGTGGAGGAAGATAGAAAAAAATAAGGTCGATACAGAGTCGATGAGAGAGTATTAACTGCAGTGGAGAGAAATATAGTAGGGGAGGGTGTTGGGGGCATTGGGAAGAGGAGTATTGCAATTTTAAGTAGCTGCCCAAAGGGTGTCACTGTGAAGGAGGCATTGAGCTAAGTCCTGAAAGAGGTAAGAGAGGGAGCCACAAAGACCAGAGGCCAGTGTGGTTGAAGCAAAGCCAGCATAGAGATGACAGGAGCTGAGCTCACAGAGGGAACTATTGGGGCCGCATGTTCAGGGCCTTGGAGGCCTGTAAGGATTTTGGTTTTACTCTGAGTGAGACAGGAGGCTATTGGATTGTTTTCAGCAGACATGATCTAACTCGTGTTTACATCTCCGTCCAGACGTAGCTGCCCAGGAGGCTGAGAAATGTAGAATTTAGCCTTGGAGCTCTGGATACAATCAGAGTTCTGTTATTGAAGGATGAAGGTGGGGAAGGTGGTTATCAGGAACCACAGCTAGTTTGGCCTCTTATGAGCTGTGTGAACTTTGATCCCAAGTTACTTAATTTTTCTGAACTTCAAGTAAGATTTCACCCACTTTGAATTTATAAAGAGGGAGGGGAGGGTGGGGAGGGATAACATGGGGAGGAATGCCAGATATAGTATGCACCTAAAGTAAAATAAATAAATTTTTAAAAAATATGAACAGGGAGAAAAGCAAAGGGAAAAATCAACATATTAATAATCACTAGTTTCAAATGAACCACTTGTACAAACAAAAAATAAACTTTTAAAAAGACAAAAAAAGGCCGCGCGCGGTGGCTCAAGCCTGTAATCCCAGCACTTTGGGAGGCTGAGGTGGGTGGATCACGAAGTCAAGAGATCGAGACCATACTGGTCAACATGGTGAAACCCCATCTCTACTAAAAATACAAAAAATCAGCTGGGCATGGTGGCACATACCTGTAATCCCAGCTACTCAGGAGGCTGAGGCAGGAGAATTGCCTGAAC
>NW_016107366.1:11237871-11249264 GCF_001604975.1 Cebus imitator | reverse complement strand
AAAAAAAAAAAAAGACAAAAAAAGGATAGATGAAACAAAAGATATGATGACAGTTTTCCGGATCTCTGGGACTCACATATGGGTCACCCAGTGGCCAGTTATATTCTGGCCAGAGCCGCTAGGCTCATGGAGAAGACAGATTTGATAAAGCAGATCAAGGCAATGCACCACGGGGCACGTGAGGAAACCACTGAGGAGTCCCCTGCAATGAGTGGCCATGTTCTGAGTCCCACTTGAGTTTAAATGCAGTAATGCATCCAGAGCTGTTCCACTCTCAGCTGTGGGCAAGGACTTAATGTGTAGGATGGTCTCACATGCTCCTGTGCAAGAGTGAGACCCTCAGAGTCCCATCCCATCAGTCAACTGAGTGACAGCCTCAAGCAATGACCACCTCCTGTGTCATTTTAGGTGATCTAAAAGGTACCCAGGTGACAAGGACCACCCTCAGCAAAATTCTTCCTGAGCCATTCATCTCTGATGAAATGAACTCTGATCTCTTCTAGTCTGGTTCTTTCCTCCTTAGCTCCACTCTTTGAATTTCTGAGTCCTTCTGCAAGGACTGTCAGCACCCTTTTGTGAGTCCCCAACTCTAGACCTCTCTGTTGCCCCTGCCATAATGTATCCTGCAAAATGCTCATGAATCAACCCGATACTCAGTTGCATCTTTCTGGTACTGACTGGCCTCAGCTGTGTCCTGTTACTGCCCAGCCCTGGTGACAAACCTCTTGACCATCAGTTATCTTAGAACAAGGAAGACTGAGGAAAGGCAATCATGCATGAAAGTGAGCATGGACTCCCAGGAGCTGCTCGGGGTTCCCAGCTGATGGTGAGGGATGCTGTAGACTGTCCTACTCCAGAGATTTGGGACCTGGGCTCGTACTCCCAAGCTACAGGCCATGTCAAGAATGGTCTTATCTGGTGCAGAGAGGCAGAGTAGAGGACTGTTACACGCATCACTGTATGACTGATTGGGAAGACACATATGGATCAATAGCCAAATGGAAAAACACTGTGGTTTTAATAAACTGGCAAGCACCCAGTACCCAATGCAAAGCCCTGGAAAACCGCATTGGCGACATCAACTTATTCCACCAGTCAGGTAACCCAACCCAGAGGTGGAAGTATGTTTTGTACTTCCTCCCTGAATCTAAGTATTGGTACCCATGCACTCAGAAGTACCTGTAACAGATGGGTATGACTGAGCCTGCAGAACGGATGCCGCTTCACTCCCCAGCCAGTGGTACAGATGGGGCAGAAGAGAGAGGAAGAGAAAGAGCATCTCCTAACACAAAAGGCCAGGAAGCTGCTGAGCCTGCGGGGGGTGGGGGCGTCAAAGATGAGCAAAGGGGTAGACTGTGCCCAAGCACTGACCTTTCCCACAATGACCCTGCCAGCAGCTGAGATGTGGGCCAGAGACCCTCAGCCCCCACCATCGAGAAAAGCACATGCTTCCCTTGGGGAGGAGCGAGCAAGGGATGAGAGAGGGCCTCAGGGATTTTGCTGGGGCTCCTTCCTCTGTGGGTCAACTGAAGAATATGGGAATAGAAGGAGAAATTCCCTCTTCAATGTGATTTTCATCCTTCAATTTCTACCCAAATTTAAGAGACGTTTCTAGACCTGAGGGGAATAGGAGCCGCAGTTGTGAATCCCTGTGTGCTCTGTGGCTAAAGTCGGGTTCTTCTCATGGGTGCTGCAGCCCAGGAAGAGCCTCCTTATGAGCCCTCTGTGTGTGTGCACATGTTTGTGTGTGGTTTTTTTTCCCAGAAAACCCACGGGAGTCATGTTTTGATCCTGGTTCCATCAAGAATGGCACGCGAGTGGGGTCTGACCTGAAGCTGGGCTCTTCCGTCACCTACTACTGCCATGCGGGCTACGAAGTTGAGGGCGCCTCGACCCTGAGCTGCATCCTGGGGCCCGATGGGAAGCCCGTGTGGAACAATCCCCGGCCAGTCTGCACAGGTGGTGGGAGCCCAGGGATGGGAGGGGTCTGAGGATCAAGGGCATGCCAGGTGCAGAAGGTGCTGTGGGCAAGGGAAAGGAGGGAGACATGGTCTTGGAGGGAGACATGGTCTTTAAGCCTTGATCTTCCAAGCCTGGCAAACCTGGGTTTGCTGTGGATATGTATAGAAGTGGCTTATAATTCACCAGGTATGCAGTTCCTGTCAAGGTGTCATCACAGTTCACATAGTGTCCCCACCCCCATTCACACAGATGCTCATGCCCTCAACAGAGGCCCCCAGACATGCCACAACAGGGAGCTCGCACCAGGGAGAAGTCATTTAAAGGTGGCTCCTGGACTAGTTCCTAGGCCTAGGGAAAATCACTGAGAGATCAGCTCTGTCGAAGTAAGGCCAGCAGAGTACACTGATTCCAGGTGGGTCTGGGTGACCCATGGGGTTCCTGACAAGAGGGATAGGAATGAGTATCAGGGCTTTAAGAGCATGGTGGCCACCCAAGTTGAAAAGCCAAGGGTACCCCTTTGTCATGGTAAGAGAGGCGGGCTCAGACCCACCCTTTGTGGAAATTGGGCATCATGGAGGGGAACAGAAGATGCCTGGGTCACATGGGCTGGCCGCCCCCCATGGGGTTCGTCCGTCTGGGGAAGCTTCAGCTCCCTCCTCACGCTGTCACTCACTCCAGGTGCAGATGTCAGCCAGGGGCAGCAGATCATTTCTAGGCCCCACTTGTAGGCAGAAGAGGTTCCTAATGTGCTCCCTAAGGCTGTGACTTCAGGGAGGTAATGCCAGTGTTAATAGGTAGAGGGCAAGAACTGCCACCTGCCCAAGAGGGCCCTCGGCAGCTTCAGGGCAAGTTTCAGGCCACATGCCTGGCCAGGGATGCATGTCCTTGGGCAGAGCAGGGCAGAGCAGTGTCCTCAGGACTTCCCTTCTATAAGCTAGGGGCCGCCCACCTCAGGGCAGCCCTACTGGGGCCAGAAGCTTGGGCTGGGGCAAAATGGAGGATGGTCACTGGTAAGAGGCCCACAGGGTCACCTGACTCTCTATCCGGTTTCTCTTTCAGCCCCCTGTGGCGGACAGTATGTGGGTTCAGATGGAGTGGTCTTGTCCCCCAACTACCCCCAGAACTACACCAGTGGACAGATCTGCTTATATTTTGTTACTGTGCCCAAGGACTATGGTATGGGTTTTGGTTGTTGTTGTTCATATGTTTTCTGACTCCTCACCCTCATTCCAAAATGGGCAATTCCTCAGGCTCTTCCTAATTATACAGCCCCATTGTGGGAATTGCAGAACAGTCTCCCAAAAAAAGGACAGCTGAGTACTGACTTTCCGAAACGGGCTGAGAATACATTCCTGACACAAGAGAGCAGAAGGGCACAGGTGAGCCCTGCCAGAACCAAGGGGACAGAGTTGATGAGAAACTGGAGGAGACAGAGGGAAGGCAGGGTGCCCCAGGGGGCTACCCAGTATGGCCCAGGTCTAAAGAGAGGTGCCGCAGATCTAGACCTGTTAGGAACCCAGGGATGAGTGGCCAAGGAGCAGGAGGGAGGGGATGGAGCTGGGCTTGAAAGTGCAGGTGAGGGATACCAGAAGCCACATCATTCTAGTGTCCCATCTGAGAACCAAAGCCTGGTCCAGGAGCTATAGG
Organism: Cebus imitator; assembly: GCF_001604975.1. Lineage (NCBI taxonomy): Eukaryota > Metazoa > Chordata > Mammalia > Primates > Cebidae > Cebus > Cebus imitator. The sequence continues at coordinate 11,245,655 of NW_016107366.1, read as the reverse complement.
TAGGACAAGCAAGAAAAAAGTGAGGAGCAGGCCAGTGCCCTGGGAAGACAGAGAAACTTCCAGATTCCAAGAGATGTGGGCAGAAAAAACCAGGCCCTTTACCTGGTTGGCGGTGGGGACATTGAAGAGTCCTGCCAGCCCTGGAGGCATTCACAAAAATGAAGGGCAACCAGGTGACCAGGCTGGCTTCTTTCTCCTTGGACCTCCTCTTTGTAGACTGACAACCATGTCTAAACACAAGTGATGTTGGGTGTGGCAAAGGACATCAGCATGTCCTGACCATCCAAGAGAGGAGAAGGAGGGAGTGAGCAGCCTGCAGAATGCTAGCTCCTTATTCCCAAAAACAGGGTGGGCAAGCACAGAGCAAGGCCTGATGCTTGAGGTGTTCACCAAACATTTAGTAAGCACCCATTGGGGGCCATGCACTCTACTGGGTCCTGAGGCTGCAGAGTCACCTCTGCAGAGAGACATGTTCTCTGTCCTCTATAAATTTCCAGTCTCATCTCTACCCGTAGCTCCAGCCATCAGTGCACCCACTCCTGCCCCAGAACAAGGACACTTATGTACAAGTGCACATACTCCCCAATATACTGAGGTGGCAGGAGCTTCAGACTTGCAGGATCACAGTTAGAAACATCCTGAAAGGCTGTCCAATCTGATCTACTACCCAGAGCAGAATCCTTGATAGGTGGGCATGCAGTTTGTGCATGAATCCCCAGTGATAAGGAGCTCGCACCCAAAATGAGCTCAGTTGGACTGTACACAGATCTCTGTATACAGTTTTCAACTCAATGACACTGACTAACTGGCCTTGGGGTTAGCCAACAACCTAACAAGGCCAGTTAGTCAGTATCACTGAGTGCAAACTGTATACAGAGATCTGTCCCAATGATCTTCATTTGCCAGTGATGCTGAGCCTGAGGATTAAGGGCAGATTTTTCCCTCCTGGTTTCAATGACTTGACCCCCAGCACAGATACCGGCTCTAGTGTCATCTTCTTAAAGATATTCCTTTGATCCCCTATCTAAAGTGGACTGCGACACTCCATCATTCTATCCCATTACACTGAGAATTTAACACTATGTGATATTATCTTGTCTATTTGCCTAAGTATTTATTTGAGGGGTAGGGGCTGACTGTCTCTTCCCAATAGAATATACACTCTGTGAAAACAGAAACCCTGTCTGTCCCTGTTCACCACTAATAGGGAGAGCAGGGAGCTCCCCCTGCCACCAGCCCTAACTCAGTATTCATTTTCAGGGTAGGGAAATGTACTCTTCCTCCTGCTCCTCTAAGCATGAGTTGAGAGCGAAGAATCTCTTGTTCCACTCACTACTATACATACCATTGCAAACAATTTTTAATCAGGCAGTCAACTCCATGGCCTGAGTCCCTCTCTTCCCTGATACACGAGTGTACATACACATACAACACATACAATGTAACACACAACACACACGTACACACCAAACACAACATACACACACAACACATGCACACACAACATGCACAACACAACATACACATACCACACATGTAACACACAACACATGCACATACAATACATACAACACACATACAATACACCTACAAAACATGCATACACACAACACATTTACACATAACACATGCAACATATACAATACACACAACACGTGCATGCACACACAATACACACAAAACACATGCACTACATGCACACAACATGCAACATAGCACATGTAACACATGCAATATACAACACATGCAACATATACAAAGCACAGGAGATACACACTCTGCAGACACCACACACAGCATACCTGTACAACACACAACACAGATGCATAACACACTTGCACACAACATACAACATGGACATACAACACACCTATATGCACATGCACACATAAACACACTGCACACAAACATATACAACACACAACATAAACACACACATCCTCCCTCCTACATGCTCAAGGCCCTGAGCCAATGTAAAGAAGTGTCTGGCCTGACTCTTGCCCTCCAATGCACCACACCACCTGGGAGGCCGGTGCATGCAGAATGAACCGGGGTCAGGCAGATAGCTGACTGGGAGCCATGCCCACTGTGGCCCAGGGTGCCCTAGCCTCTCAGCAGTGATTAGAAGAGAGGGGCAGCTGAGGAAACTCCCTGCAGTCCATAGCTGGCGGCCTGAATACCCATCAAATGGCAGGGCTCTTAGGCTGTCTCTGACTGGGGACTCATGAGGGCTGTGGCCCACTGCCTTTTCAGCCCCCATCCCAAACTAGCTGAGTGGCCTTGGGGAACTGTCTTAACCTCAGAGCCTCAGTTTCTTGTCTACGTAATACAGATAATATCTGGAACAGTCATGGTCAAGTACGGTATCTGGCACCTACTAGGTGCTTAATAAATATCATCTTCCCCCTTCCTCTGAGCAGCTGTTTGCCTGCTCTGTAGACGGTGGCTCTTTCCCTGGGAGCAACCTGCTGTTCACCCTCCATTCCTCTCAATGGTAGGAGATCTTGCACCCAGGGGCTGCCCTGGTCTGTTGGATCTTTGAAAAAGAATTAAGGGAGAACATGGGGTCCTGAAATCACATGGAGAATGAGGGATGGCCTCCAGTAGCTGCTGCAGCTGCTATCTGGGAAAGGAACAAGGTGGGCTCAGTTTCGCCTCCACCCACCTGACCTCTGGGTGCAGCCCTCCATGTTGTCCTGATTCTTGTGAAGGCCAGCCCAGCCTCCCCAGCTCCCCACCTCCCTATGCGGGGTGTCTGGCCACTGCCAGACTGCCACTGCGTTAACCAGTGGCAACAAGCCACAGCCCAGGAACCACCAGCTGCCCCAGGACTGCCCTCCTCCTGGCCTGGGCCCCCAGACCCCTAGATCCCCTCTCCTGCCGCAGCGTGCCTGCCTGCCCAGTCCCCACGCCGTGTCTCCTCCACAGTGGTGTTTGGCCAGTTCGCCTTCTTTCACACGGCCCTCAACGACGTGGTGGAGGTTCACGACGGCCACAGTCAGCACTCACGGCTCCTCAGCTCCCTCTCGGGCTCTCACACAGGTACTCGGGGCTCGGCCAGGGTGGGGACGGTTGTGGGCCTGGGCATCACGGCTGGCTAAGGGAAGGAGGCGCTAGAAGCACCCCATGGCCGCAGGTGGAACCCTAAGGCTCTGCCCGCAGAGGACAGCTCCTAGCAGCTCCAGCTAGCGGGGCCTTCAGCAGCTGCCCTCACCCAGGCTGAGTCTACACCGCCCCCTAGTGGTATAGCCTTCTCCTGTTGGTTAGTATTCAGATGCAACTTTTTTTCTTATTATAAATGTATTGCATTTTCATTGTAGAAAACTTAGTGACAAAACAAAATAATTGCATACAGAACCAAAATATAGACTACCCAGAAAGAGCCACTGACAAGATATAGTGGATTTCCTTCCAGTCTTTGTATCTTCTTCGATGTTTACATATTTTATTCAACAAACCAATATAAAGATTTTATTGAAATATTCACTGTGAGCTTTCCTCTGTCATTTTTTTCTTCTAGGATAGGATTTTTAAGTGCCGCATAATAGTCTCTCATATAGTTAGTTAAAATTTATGTAATGAATTCCCTATTACTGAACAGTTAGATTATCTGTAATGTTTTGTGCTTATGAATATTAATGCAATGTATTATACATACATCTTTATATACATTTCTGTTACTTTAGAATATCTAGAAGTGGAATTGTCAAGCTAAAGGATATGTGAGATCTTTAAGGCTTTTTATGCAGATTATCAAATATTCCTCTAGAAAGATCTTACCAGTTTGATCACCAACATGTAAGAGGGCATGTTTTATTCTCACAAAAACCAGGTGATTAAAAAAACAAAAGCGTCATCAGTTTGAAAAGTGAAAGTGGCATCTCATTTTCTAATTTGCCTTGTTTTATTACTAGTTAGGTTAGCCTTTTTGTAATGTGTTTATTGGACTGTGCATTTTTTATTTGTGAATTTATTGTGAATTTGTGTCAATTTTTCTATAAGCACTTATTTTCTTATTTACTGAGTAGAGCTCCATATTTTATGATATATATATATGTGTGTGTGTGTGTGTACATATATATATGCACTATAAAAAGCCCTCCTCTCCAGTTTGTCATTTGCTATATAATTTTCTTCAGGGTGCTTTAATGTCGGAATATGTAAATTTCCCATGCTATCAAATCTATCAGTGTTTTCTTTTATAGTTTTCTCCTTTGCTTTTATGCTGGTCAAATAAATATTCCTCTATGCCTTCTTTTACTTCTTAGTTTCATCACATCGCTTTAATACCTTTGAAATTTATTTTGATTTATTATTTGATATAGGGAATCTAAGCATATTCTTTCAAATGTAGTTAATCAGTTGCCCTAGTAGAATTTTCAAAATGCCAAATTTACATATACTAAATTTTTATGAAGTGTCTGTTCCTAGACTTTTTATCCACTTCTTTTAAGTATCTATTTATTCTTTATTCAGTTTGTAATTATTGTAACACTATAATAGTGTTTATGATATAATAATTTTAAACACATGGTACTCTAAGTCCCCATAGCCATTCTTTGTTTTGAATTTTTATTGGCTGTTGTTGCTTACTTTTGCCTCCAAATTATTTAGAAATATTTTGAAAAGTTAAAAATATTGCATCAAAATCTTGACTGGGGTTTAATAAAACTTACACATTAAATTAGGATGAACTCATATGTTTATAACGTTAACTCTTCTTCTTATCCAGGAACACATTATGTCTCCCCATTTGTTTATCTTCTGTAGCCCTGGGACACTGCTATAATTTTTATTTAGGCAGTATGCATTTTTTGTTAACTTTATTCCTAGATATTTCATGGAGATTTTTGTTGCTGTCATAAATGGGTCTTTTTCCCCTGATACGTTTTCTAGCTGGTCTTTCCTAATATATTCAAAGACCGGTATTTTTGGCATATTTGCTTTGTAAAGTCGTTGGACTCTTCATAATACTGCTTACACTGCCAGCTAATTCTCCTGGCTCCTCTAGGCAAGAAGTAATATCATCTGCAAATAAATTTGTCTCATTATTTTATCTCCTCCTTTTCAGTGGCTTTCTTTTATTTTCTTCCATGATTATTGGTCTATTCAGGGATATTACTCTAACATCAATGTTGATATTTTATCTTTTAGTTTAAAAACTCATTTCATAATTTTCTTTACATTTAGTACCACAATTTATATAATGTACTCTGGCGATGTTTACCCTGCTTTGTATTAGTGGTGATATTCCAGCACGATTCCTATGCTGCATCGTGCATTCATCATCCCCTTTTTCCCCAGCTGTACCAGGCGTTTTGTGTTTTTTGGGTTTGTTTTTTAATTTTTATTGCTGCAATTTATCAATTATTCTGCAGAATTTGCTGTTGTTGTTTTTTGATTAATCTCTGTCTTTTTATTTCATCATTTCCCTCCTTGTATTTTTCTTCCAATTATGTTGTTCTTGTTCTATCTTCTTGAATTGAGAGCTCTATTCATTATTTTCTCTGTGTAATAAAGAACATGTTCACAGCAATGTATTCACCTCCAAGCATCGTTTTGGCTTCATGCCATAAATTTTGATATATACCATGTTCATCATTACTTTCTAAATAGCTCATCAGGGTGTTGTGTACTCTTTTTGCCCAAGAGTTGGCTAAGAATATCTTTTCTTTTCCCCTAAAAATATAGATTTCCTTCTTGTTGCATTAAGTTTGTGTGTTAATTTCTATTTTTATTGCCATGTGGTGAGAGAATGTGGCCTGTACCATTTTTCCTTTGGGGATTAATTGAGACCCTCTCAGTAGTCGAGGAGCTTTTTCTTTAGTTTTCTAAACATCTAAGAAGGATGTGCATTCTCTCCGTAGGGTAGAGAAGTAGGACGAATGGGCTCAGGTTCTACAGTCACACCCTTCTTAGCTCTCCTATTTGCTTGCTAGGTGACTTAGGGCACAGTGCTTGACTGCTCTGAGCTTTGGTTTCCTCCTCTATAAAATGCAAAGAGTAAGAGTCCTACCTCCTAAAGTTAGAGTCAGGAGTAAATGAGTTTTGTAATTGCCACTAAATCAATCTTACTCAATTTTGTTATTCAGATCTATTATATCGGTTCTTCTCAACCAAATGATATTTTTGTAACCACCACCTCACACACACCCAGACAAGAGTGTAAATCAGGGACTCCTGGAGTAGGATGCCTTTTCAAAAACCTCTTAATTGATAGATAGATAGATAGATAGCTATGGATTTAGAGGTATAGGTAAAGGATCTTCAGGTAAAGAGAGATAGTGCAGTCTACATTTAAGACCTATAGATGTAAATATAGATATAGGTGTATAGGACCAATAGAAGAAGGAAGGGAAGAAGGCAGGAATGGTGGAAAGGAGAGAAGAAGGGAGAGAGGGAGGGAGGGAGGGAGGGAGGGAGGGAGGAAGGGAGAGAGACAAGAAGAAAGAGAGAGAGATGTATAAGACCTGTGGATATCAAACTCCTGACCTCAGGTGATCCACCCACCTCAGTCTCCCAAAGTGCTGGGATTACAGTGAAATCCCGTCTCTACTAAAAATACAAAAATTAGCTGGGTGTGGTGGCGGGCACCTGTAATCTCAGCTACTCTGGAGGCTGAGGCAGAAGAATCACTTGAACCCGAAAGGCAGAGGTAGCAGTGAGCCAAGATCATGCCATTGCACTCCAGCCTGGGCAACAGAGCAAGACTCTGTCTCAAAAAGAAAAAAGAAAAAAAAAAAAGACCTGTAGATATCAATATCAGTATATTCAGAGAGTTCCTTATTCCTCATTTAGAGAAACTGATAACGAGCCATTGGTATTGATGTGAGTGAGCTGTGTCCCTGTCCCTGAGTTGTGTTGGGTGGGAGGGGAAGCTTAATGGCCACTACTCAGCAATCTTCATTTCATTTTTCTACTTGGAGCATCAATGATTGTGAATGTTGCATTAAAGTATCTCCCACTACAATTATGATATTTTGTTGTCTTCTTGTATTTCTAGCAATTTTTGTATCTGTTTCCCTGATATATCTTCTCTCATTTTCTCCAAGTCTTTTTCTTTTAAAAGGAAGTTGACTTGTTTATTTCACAAGTGAACTATTTGGTCTGACATCTGCCACCATGTATTGTTTTTTCTGGGCTTCTGTTCATGTTGCTTTTCTTTTGCTTGTGCTTTCTCGCTTTTCCATACATACCTAATGCATCTCTAATTTTCAAGTTTTTCTTGTTATATTTGGACTTTTATATTAATGTTATAGTAATTTTTTAAATTGTAGACTTCTTCCCCAAAAGCAAATTTTTGCATTTGCATTTTGTTTTGTTAGCTCATTGACAATAGTTATTATACTTTTCTGGTTGTATTTATCCCTGCTGGGTCTTGAATTCTCTACTTCAGCTTTGGGGTTTTTTTTCAGTAGGGCTCATAACTGCAGTACTTTCGTACTTTCTGTCGCCATGCATTTATAAGAATGCTTTCCTTTTGACATAGGATATAAATCACAACGTGATTGCAAATCAAATTATGGGTCAAACTTTATCTTTCAAAACTGCAGTAATCGTTCCATGCTATTCCAACATTTACTGTTACAGACAAATTGGAGTCTAACATGATTCTTTGTCCTTGTAAGTAACCTGTGCTTTTCTGTCAATATGATTTTCCTTTTTTTTTTTTAATTAAAAAGCCCACTAGGATGTGTTGCGAGATCTCTTTTCACTAATTCTATCTTGCATATGGCAAATACTTCAGTCTGAACCTCACATCTTAGGAAAAGTGTCTTCTTTCT
>NW_016107366.1:10991873-11237806 GCF_001604975.1 Cebus imitator | reverse complement strand
TTGAGACCGAGTCTCACTCGGTTGCCCAGGTTGGAGTGCAGCAGCACGATCTCAGTTCACTGCACCCTCCACCTCCCAGGCTCAAGGGATTCTCCTGCCTCAGCCTCACAAGGATCTGGGACTCCAGGTGCACATCATCACATCCAGCTAATTTTTGTATGTTTAGTAGAGACGGGTTTTCACCATGTTAGCCAAGCTGGTCACAAACTCCTGACCTCAGGTGATCCGCCCACCTTGGCTTCCCAAAATGCTGGCATTACAGATGTGAGCCACTGCACCTGGCCTTAAATGATTTTTTCTCCTTCTGTTTCTCTGTCTTCCCTTTCTGGAATTCCTTGATATATGCATATGAATTTTTTTTTCATCTTTCATGTCACTTGTCATTTCTCTCATTATTTTAATCTCTTTATCCTTTTTCTGTGGATTCTGAGAGAATTTCCCAAATTTCATCTCCATTTCACTGTTCAGTTTCTGTGGAATCCAGCTGCTTGCACTAGCATTTCTCATCTCTTTGCAGCCTTTATTGATCTCAGATCCTTCTTCCTCCAACTTCACAGATGCAATTCTAGATTTAATCTCATGACAACCTTGACTGAACATCTGCTGAGAGTTTCGCCTACTCTTTGTTGTGGTTCACATAAAGTGTTTGCTTTGACTTCTCAGATTGACCTCCTTCCTCAAAACTTTAACTTTTTTTTTTTTAATGTCCAGTGATTTTACTGTCTGCCCTCCCTTGAATAGGGAGGCCTGTGTGCCTTCAGGGCTGAAGTTGACATGGGTTCTGTGAGAGCTCATAGGGTCCTTACCTACCTCTGTCAGGCCAGAGAGAAAAGTTGAGTTTCACTCTGCTCGTAACCATCAGGAGGAGGAGCTGGAGATAGCAGTGATAACAAAGGGAGACTTTGTCTTCATGAGTTTCTTTCTGCTTTGGCAGCTGTGTTAGCTGGGGCAATAACTTTCAGCTGGGACAATGACTCCTAGCCAGGATCAGCCGTCTGGGTCACATGTACATCTAAGCCTGCTTTGCAGAAGGCTCTCTGCTCCCATGTTGGTAGCATCACATGAGCTTCCTGGAAGTTCTGGTGGACCTCCCAGTAGCTCCTTTGTGGGTCCCAACTCTAGCCCTCACTGTAGTGGAGATATAGCCTGGTTCTCTGTAATCCCTACTTCCCTCCTGAGAATGGGAATCATTTAGGGTCAGCAGCCCTTCTTAGGGGTCCCTGAGGCTGCAGGGGGACAGCAGGCAGGGTAGCCATGCTGCTGCCTCCACCCATGTTCCCCCTGGGCTTCCCCAGCATGGTGACTACACTGACTGCAGGTCTAGTTGGTGCCGTCTCTCTGCTGACCCATCTGTACCTTACAAGCAGAAGATGTACCTCTGTCTTCTGCTACAAAGGCTGTCAGCCTCACCTGGCTTCCTGTACCCATGCAGGTTTCCCCCCGGTTTGTGTGTTATTGGCCAGCAACAGTATCTCCTGGTTTGCCTAGGAGAGTGGCAGCATAACTATTGATAGCACTTTCTTTGACTCTCAAAAGTTTTCTAGTCTGAGCAATAAATTACACCATTGTTCAAGTTATTGATCATTTCACAGGATGGTGGGAGAGTGTCTGGGAAAGGCCAGTTGCTCCCAGATGATCATATCATCCTCCTTCCCAGAAACCATTGCCATTTTTTAAAAATCAGATTGATGTCAGTTTTCCAAGTAAACCATCAGTCAGTGGGCTTGGTATCAGCCCCTTCCTCCATCCCTGTTGCTCCACACTTCTTTACCAGCTTTCTCCTTTCCGGCAGGTCATTTAATCTTTCTGGGCCTCTCTTTCTTTATTAAATGAGGTTACTGAACTCTGTCATGCCAACTTCACAGTGACCACAGGTCAAGTTAAGACCATGGATCAAAAAGCTTTCTATAAACTTTAAATTGTAAAGTGCAGTAAAAAATGTGAGATTTTATTTGAGGAAGGCCTGGATTATGGAAGGAGTTGCTGCATGGCATACTGGCAGCCCCTCCTTCCTGGTCAGGATTTTATCTTCTGGGCCCACCTGCTGGACTCACTGTTCTCTCCTCCTTGCCCCTTATCTTGGCAGGAGAATCACTGCCCTTGGCCACCTCCAATCAAGTTCTCATTAAGTTCAGTGCCAAAGGCCAAGCACCAGCCAGAGGCTTCCACTTCGTCTACCAAGGTATGGAGGACATGGGCACCGGAGGTGGGAAGGTGATCTCAGTTCTTAAGGGACTCGGTGACCGAAGGAACAGGGATCTTTGACCTCTAGTCTGAGTCTCTTTCTCAGGGTGTTTAGGGGGAGTTACTAGTTTGTAGGGCAATTCCCTGAAGTTCAGTTGAATTTCATACATTCATTTACTCTGCAGACATTTCTTAGACCAAGTATTATGTTCAATGAGGAAGGAAATCAGACATGGGAAGCTCATTTGTTCCCCTTCCCCACCCCACCCATTGTCTGGTGTGGTCCAGACAGCACTGAGGAGACTAGCCCAGGCCTCTGACCTAGACTCCCCTGGAGTTTGGTTTTGTCTGCCAGGCACAGCAAAGGTGTGAGGAAAACACAGGCTTTCAAGTGCCGTGGACATGGATTTGAATCCCACCTCCCCACCTGCCAGTTAGGCTCCAGCTATTCCAGGTCTCAGGGCCTGTTTGCTCAGCTGTAAGAAGAGGGCAATCACAATGCCTCACTGATAGGATTAAGAGAGAGTTTGGGGAAGTAGCTGGCACTGAACAGCCAGTCAGTGTTAGTTCCCTTCCTTACTGGCCCAGTAAGGCAGTTGGGAACATCCTGGCTTTCACCCCCAGGCTCCAACCTCCACTTGCCCAGGAGAACATCCGCTTCTGTAGGTCCCAGATTCTAAGCATGGTCCTGCTCATTCGACTCTGCCCAGGATGAACTGCGTTTCCCTGTGCCAGGGTGATCCTGCCACAGAGGAGGCCATCCCGGGGCCTGGGTGAAAGGGGCTCATCGGCCATTGTGGGCAGCAGGGGAGGGAAGACTGGGGTCGTGGAGGGCAGGGCCCTGGGCAGTATCTCAAGATACATGGGGAAGACAGGACAGAGGCTGGATAAAGGCGCTGAAGGTGGAGGAGGAAGGCCCATTCTCCTTGCTAGGGAACGTGGGACCCTGATGAGTGAGGGGCATCATTGGGAAGGCAAAGAACAACACTGGGCCTAAGGTGGGAGGTCCACCACTCTACCTCCCGTGCTTTCCAGGAGCGGTGCTGTAGCACTGCGTGTCCAGCTATGCTTCAGTATAACAGGAATCCTCCTAGTTAGCCCTCGAGCCCTTCCCTAAGGGAGAGCGCCCAGAGCCTCTCAGGGTTTCTTTCATCCAGACGGTCTTTGTTCCAGTCCCGTTGTGTGTCCATCCCTGGGCCAGTTTCTGGAGGGGTGAGGCTTGCCCCTCAGTGCCCTTGTCCCCCGCAGCGGTGCCCCGAACCAGCGCCACGCAGTGCAGCTCTGTGCCGGAACCCCGCTATGGCAAGAGGCTGGGCAGTGACTTCTCGGTGGGGGCCATCGTCCGCTTCGAATGCAACTCCGGCTATGCCCTGCAGGGGTCGCCAGAGATCGAGTGCCTCCCTGTGCCTGGGGCCTTGGCCCAGTGGAACGTCTCAGCACCCACGTGTGTGGGTGAGTAACCAGTACCTGGGTTACCAGGTAACCAGCACGTAGCCCTTTCTCCCTGGGGGAGGCAGCCAGCCCCAGCGATGCTCCACAGCACACAGCAGCCGCTTCCCAGCGCATGACTGAGGTGGGGTGTCCCAGTCTCCCCCAGTTTCTCTGCGCTGTGGGCGGTGCGAAAACAGCTGGGATGCTGGGGACGGGTCACACGTGGAGAGAGGAGGGCGGCCCAGGGCCCCGAGGAGGGTTGTATGGAGAGAGGCCATGGAGAAGGCACGAGGGCCACTGGAGACATGAGGGACACGTCCCCATGGGAAGGAGGACAAGCAGTGGCTGGAGGTCCTGATGCAGGAGTCCGCTTGGGGAGGCTCCCAAGGGATGCTGCAAAGCCTCTGACCCAACGGCCTCTCCTCCCAGTGCCATGTGGAGGCAACCTCACTGAGCGCAGGGGCACCATCCTGTCCCCTGGCTTCCCGGAGCCGTACCTCAACAGCCTCAACTGTGTGTGGAAGATCGTGGTCCCTGAAGGTGCTGGCATCCAGGTAAGGGCAAGGAGACACCTTGGTTGGGCAGGTGGCCACCTGCTCACAGGTAACTACTCACAGGTGGCCTACTGCAGGTGCTGACTGTTAGCAAGGCCTGAGCCACAAGGAGACATATCAGCCCTGTCCCTGCCCCTGCAGCTAAGGAGGCTCAGTCCAAGTGTGGAGGTGTGGCCCCCACACAGAAAACACAGCAGCTCCCAGTCCCCAAGAGCTTCAGAGGCGTGTGGTGAGAGTCGGGTGGTGCAGGAAGGAGAGGTGGGCATTGGCCCTGGCCAGGAGCGGAGGCTAAAAGAAGGAATGGGGCTGGAGCTGGAATCTGAAGTGTGGGGAGGATTTATATAAGTTGTTTCTCAAATGGCTACAGATTTTCTTAAGATTGTGAGGGTTAGAAGGGGAGGCATTGCTTATGAGAAGAAAGAGCAAACCACCCAGTGCAGCCTAAGCACGGAGAACCCCCAGGCACACACCTAGGGAACCACGTACAGCCTGAGCTGTAGAGGCTGAACTGGGGGCATAACTGGTGCCAGAGCTAAGAGCCAGGCAGAAGGAGGCCCCAGCATTGGTGCCAAGGCGGGGAAGAGGGCCAGGAGCCTGCACGGCCAGCAGAGAGGCAGCAAACTGGGACTCCAGCAGACAGATCCAGGCAGGAGTGAGTTCCGGGCTCATTGCTGCAGAACATCTGATGCAATCAAGGCAGGAAAGTAGGGAAACCCAAGGAATGTCCCAGAGATGAGGAGAGGGCCAGACCATCTCCCCACTTCCTGGAATTTCTTTTCCCCATTCTCTGCCTTGCAAAGTATCCCACTATCTTCTAATCATTTTTTTCATGTCTGTCTTCCCCACTGGACAAGGAGCTCTCAGAGTAAGAGCTGCATCTTACTTTTACTGGAAGGGCTAGCACCATGTTAGGTCCAGAGTAGATTCTCAACAAATTGAATTAACTATGGGAAGGACAGAAAGGGAAAGCAGAGAGGGGCGGAGGGACGCAGACTGCCTAACCAACAACTCAATCTTCTGCCTTCACAGATCCAAGTCATCAGTTTCGTCACAGAGCAGAACTGGGACTCCCTGGAAGTGTTTGATGGTGCTGATAACACAGTAACCATGCTGGGAAGTTTTTCAGGTAAGCTGGGTTTCCAGGGGCTTCAATTTGGAAGGTAGTGCTAGAACTCATCATCATAAACATTGTTATCATCATTATTATTGAGGTATAATTCATAGTCCATGAAATTCACCATTTTCAAGGGGACATGTCAGTGGTTTTCCGTAGATTAGAAAAGTCTTACAACCATCACTACTATCTAATCCCAGAATATTTCGACCACCCCAAAATAAACCAGGTACCCATCTGTACTCCCCTCCCCAGCCCACCCCTAACCTCTAGTAACCAGTAATCTACTTTCTATCTGTATGAATTTGCCTATTCTGGGCATTTCATATAAATGGACACCTTCTGCATTTGGCTTCTTCCACTTAACATGACGTTTTCCAAGGTCACCAGGTCACAGTATGGATTAGCACTTCATTGTAAAGACAGAGCATATTTTCTGTGTCTGTTCATCAGTCAATGGCTTGTTTCCACTTTTGTGCTGTTATGAATAATGCTCATGCACAAGTCTTTGTGTGAACACATGTTGTCACTTCTCTTATATACCTAGGAGTGGAATTGCTGAGTCATATGGGAACTCTGTGTTTAACTTTTGGAGGAACTTTCTGTTTTCCAAAGTGGCAACACCATTTTGCCCTTCTAGTAATGGACTTCTGACTGAGTGTGGTGTATAGCTGTGCCCAGTGGCCAGGGCAATGATCTGAATCTTTTAGGCCCAGAACTCTAGGCAGCCAAGAGATAAAGAGGAGTCGCATGCTTCAGATAAACTGTCCGCACTGCAGGACTGCCCAGAGAATGATACAGGTCAGAGTTACCCTGAAGATGGCTAGGAGGAGATCCAATTTATAGCTCACCCTCCTGCGGGCACAAGGCTCTGCCACTGCTCATCTTACAGGAAGCAGATTGGCATTTCCTCTCCCTCAGCCATTGGAGACCTAGCCCTCTGAGGGGCTCTAATCTGTCATTTAGTGAGTTTCATAATTGGGGACATGTGGGGGCCTTGGTAGCCGAATGCTAGCAGGTAGCAAAATCCAGAGGAGTGGGGAGGAGTGTAAGGGCCTGGAGGAGCCAAACTTAACCCCTGGTGTCCTTGCCATAGGAACAACTGTGCCTGCCCTTCTGAACAGCACCTCCAACCAGCTCTACCTTCATTTCTACTCAGATATCAGCGTGTCTGCAGCTGGCTTCCACTTGGAGTACAAAAGTGAGAATCCGGGGTCTTGGCTGTGTACAAGGTTCAAGGTGGGACCTAACAGTTAGCGAGTCCCTTCTGAGCGAGGGTTATATTGGAGCTGCATATTGTCCGTCCCACTTAAGCCTTCCCACAAGCCTGGGTGAGGATGCTAAAGCCCAGAGAAGGTCTGAAATCTCCTCAAAGCTGAGTTCTCATCCAAGTGTTTGTTATTTAAAAACCTATATGCCTGCTCAGTATCCACACCAGGAATGGAAAGGGGACTTGTGTTGGCCGAGGTCCCAGAAAATAATTGAGATGTAAGAAAATTGTGCTTTCCTCCCCCAGTTCTAAAACCTGGCCTCTCTAACTCCTAGTTCTATGATGTGATTATTTTTGAAGTTCCTCCCCTCATTGGATCCCTCACTCATTTTTTACAGATTTCTCACTGCAAGCTCAAACCCTTACATCCTGGCCTCTGGCATCCCTAAGTGGTCACTACTAAATACTCTAAACAGAAAAAGATTTGTGGATGTGCCTTCTGGGGAACAAAGAAAGAGGTTTCTAGGGAAACTGTTGTATACTAGGACTGCCTGCCCCACCCCCTTTCTCCACTGGGTACAGGAAAGAATAGATAGGCAGCAGCATTTGTTACACTTTTATTCAACAAATACTTATTGAGCATTTACAGTGTGCCAGGTGCTGTGCTGGGTTTTGCCAGGATTGGGAAAGATTAAGATGAGTTGGTCAGAATCCACTAGAGAGAGGTAAACATGTAGACAAAGAAGTACATGACAGCATTACAGGTACAGCTCTAGACGGCAGAGAAGTGGTTCAAGGGAGAGAATGATCACGTCTGTGGGTGGGTAGAGATGCAAATGTCATGAAGAAACATTGAGCACCTGCAACGTGCCATGCCCTGTGTTAGGTCCCCACGGAACAAAGGTGAATAAGACAAGGCCCCTCCCTTCAAAAGCACAACATCTACAGGGAGAGATGGACATGGACACAGTCATTTTAGTGAAACCTGAGATGCTAATAAAGTGCAAAGGAAAGGAGCTAAAGCTAGTCAGGTAAGGCCTTGCAGAAGGGGATGTCTGAGTTAGGTTTGTAATGAGAAGTGAAAAATGCAGGAAGGCATGGTTGGCTTGACCATCTGTGACAGCATAAGCCTGTGCAGAAAGAAGATCCATTTGGTGCTAGATGCCTGATTAAGAACTGTACGTTATACACATGCCCATCTGGGTCTGTAAAAAAAAAAGATGAACTTTAGCCAGCTGCTTTGGAAAGAATTAAATGGATTCCAGGGTGCTTATCACCTGAAAGAAATGAAGCATGCACCTGGAAAAAAAAAAAAAAAAAAAGGAAGACCCAGGACAGCTAGAAGCAGCCACTGCAGGGTACAGGGTAGGACAGGGACCTCTGAGACTCCTCCCTGCAGATGTCTAAGGCTTCACCCTCCTGGTGGAGTGAAATATCCTGGGTTTCTTGACTAAATCACATTTTTTTCCTTTTACCCCTTCTTCTCTGTTCTCTCCAGTTTTGTTTCTCTAACCAATGTTTCGAGTTCTTAAATCTTCCCTAGAATCTTCTCTGTTCTTCCTCCTTCCAAAGATACATATTCTTCCTAACTCACTTTGTCATTCTACTGCCTCATTCTCAGGCAAAATCCACCTCTTCTCAATTTTCTTTGTCCAAGGGGATTTGCAGTTTCTTCAGTAGCTAACGTTTCATGTGTTGTCCCCACATTATGGGAAGAGCTAGGGGGAAAAGAGCTTCCCATTTGGTATTTGGAGACTGGAATTCCTAAGAGCCAGGGTCCTGTAGTTATATTTTATTTTGTAGGATAATCCATAAAGAGCTCACAGATGATAGAGAATTAACTGCTATTGTAGAGGCAAATGGCTTTGAAGGGTACTGAAAAGTCATATCCACTGCTATGATTCATAATTAATGTTTATTGAATTTAAATGGAAATGGAGCAATATGCTTTCAAAAGTAATAAATTACATATGATAAAAGAAATTTTTTTCCTTTGTTGTAAGCATGGCTTAAATAAAATCAGTCTGTGCAGCATAAGAGAAATTAGAGTGGACTTTTCTATATGTCCCCTCGTTCTTCTGTTTGGCCTCGTCCTTCTCCCATTCCGTTTTTCTTCCCACAACGCTTTTTGTTCTCATTCTGCTCTTCTTCTTCTGTCCACCACTGGACAGTAAGCAGGGCTTTCCAATAAGCAGATCTACCTACTTGCGACCACCCCACTAAATAGTCAGTTTTGTTCTACTTGCAGCGTGGAGAGGAAGGGGGAGATATAGACAAGATCACAAATGAAGCTCTTGAAACTCCGTTTGACGATTTTTTTAATGCTTGTCCTTGGGGTCTTTTGTCTCAGCTGCTGGAATTTTTGGACAAGGCTCAAAGAGCTCTCATTTCCAGATTTCACACTCACATCTTAAAAGCACATGCAGGGCAGGAATTGCCTGGGAAGAGTGTGAAGGGATTTCCAGAGTGATAGCAACATTCTGTGGCTTTGACAGATGTTTGGGTTATAAAGGTACAGACATTTGCCAAAACTCAGCACATGTACGCTCAAGATTGCAATATTTACTTGATTATTATGTATAATTTGTGCATATTGTTATATGTGACTTTCCCTCAGAAGGAAAAAAGAATTAGGTGGTTATCAGAGTCTCATCTCTGAATGTGGCATGAGGACTCATCAGCTACTACATGGGAGATGGATTGGTGGCCGGTGGTCTAGGCTGACTGGTCCTTCCCTATTTTTTTTCCATAAGCCCCCCAGCTGCCTGCAGGCACCGGATACACATGGGATCCTTAGGGAGCCTGTATCCCCCAAGGGAGCTTCCAGGAGGGCCAAGGCTGCCATCTGCCACACTCAGATACACAGTCTGCCATCCTCCCCTTTCTGCCACCTTGATGAAGAAGACCACTTTAGAGTTGGTGGAGAATTCAGTTTACAGCTACCTCTCTGCCTCCTCCTGAGTCTTCTGACCCTTGCCCCTGGAGAAGTGCCCTCCAGGTCCAGTCCCGCAAGACACAGAAACGTATTAGTGCATCTGAAGTGCCTGCACCTATACAGGGACTCCTGCAGAGCACAGAAGAGGCAGGAAGCCCCGTGCTGGGAAATGCTACACTCCCGTTGGCTGTATGGGAGGCAGCCAGGGAGGGATTCAGAGCAGGATGGGGACCATTTTAGGAGGGGAAGCAAGGAGAGCAGGGGACAGGGTCAGACATGAGCTCATCTAGCCTCAGGGCTTAGGCTCCACTTGGCAGACCTGGGGTCAGACTGGACTTGGTCTGAATCCTGGGTCTGTGGCTGACTAAGGATATGTTTCAGGGCCTCCCTTGGTCTGGGTCCTCATCTGTGAAATGGGATGTGAAGACCTGCTTGAAGGATATGAGGGGATGCCCACACCCACGAGCCCTAGCCTTGCTCATGGGAAGTACTCAATGAGTGCTTCTCTTGGGGTGATGGTGTGGACAGGCAGAAAGGAGGAGGAGGAAGATTAAGCTGGATGGCTCTAGCAAAACATTATATGCAATGCCAGGCATGTAATGAGGAATACATGGACGCAGGTTGAATTCCAAAAGTCAAGAAAAAAGAGTGCATTTGAGATCCCATGGAGGTGATCTTGAAAGGGGACCAGGCCAAGATCATGAAAGTCCTTAGAACATCAGGATAAGAAAGTTGGATTCCATATGATAGGCCATGAGGACCTGCTTCAAATCACTGAGCAAGGAAGTCCCATGATTCAAGGAGAGATTTTAAGCAACACAGGTTGCCTGCAAGTGCAGGGCGGACTAGACTAGCAGTGGCTTGAGTTAGAAGTAGGGGATGAGGGAGAGCTTTACTGGGGCTGGTGCTGAGTGAGGCCAGAGCTGAGTGAGGTGAAGTGTGAGAGGCCACCAGTGATGCTCCCGGAAAGGGGCTGGCCTGACCTTGAAAACACAACAGGAGAGAGAAGGCCGTGGAGAGTTTTATCTGCTGGCAAACTTTTCTCAGAGTCTTGGAAAGTCAGACTCTAACTGAGCTCCTAAGCATCGCTGAGATGTCCCTCCCTGCTCTCCTTCCTTCTTGCCTTTCTCTCTCTCTCTCTCTCTCTCTCTCTCTCTGTGTGTGTGTGTGTGTGTGTGTGTGTGTGTCCTCTCCCTCTCTCTCTCCCCAGGGAGCTCTCTCTCTCTTTTAGCCCCTCTCTCTTAGCCCACAGGGTCTGTCTCCTTAGGATAAGGAAGACGGAGGGGAGTTAAGAGTAGAAAGCAGAGGGATGTGGGAGGAGACCATGCAGAGAGGTCCCCTTAGCTAAGCTCCCTAGCTAAGAACTCAGTGAGTGGACAGGACAGCCAGCATCCCCTGGGATCCCTCCTTCCCCAAGGGGCTTTGATCTGTTGAGCCTCTGTGCCGTGTAAATATTCTGTTTTTCTCTGTGTGCTGCAAGGTGAAGAGAGTTGGGAAGAACTAGCCTACAAGATGAGCAAAAGCACAAATTAGAAGCACTCCTTTTCCCTGCCACCAACATCATCCCAGCCTACCGCCACATTGACCTGCTAGGCTATTCCATTCTCCTTTCCCTCTGTCTCTGTCTTGTCTAGCGGTGGGCCTGAGCAGTTGTCCGGAACCTGCTGTGCCCAGTAATGGGGTGAAGACTGGCGAGCGCTACTTGGTGAATGATGTGGTCTCTTTCCAGTGTGAGCCAGGATATGCCCTCCAGGTACCTCCCCTGACACCCTAGAGCAGGAAACAGGTGTCCCCTGAGATGTGGTTGGCCCACCTTGCACCAGCAGAGCTACAGTCACCAAAGAACAGGGAGCAGCCCCCAGGTCCCCCAGGTACCATTATCCTCTCCTGGAGCTGTTCATGCAAAAGACAAACTCCGCTGACTTTAACAATTTGGCACAAGCCAGCCTCCAATGTGTTCCTGCAAATTTGGGTTTGATTCGGCTTTAGGGAAATTTAATTTCCCTTTGAAGTCCATCAGGGAATTTAGTAATTAAAGGAATCTCACAAGGAAACCTCTAGTAATGAGAATTCTTTAGTAATGGTTGTTAATAATTGTCCTTCCCCAAATTCTCTCTCCCTCTGCCTTACTCCCATCCCACAGTGGATCTGTGTGTCTTTGTGTATCTTGTTCCTTAACATGAGCCCCCTGACCCAGACCCCTGTATGGCCCCTGGTTGTACATAGAATTGTGCCCATGGGGACAGCTAGCCCACCCCTGTTCCTGATTCTTCCAGGGCCACGCCCACATCTCCTGCATGCCCGGAACCGTGCGGCGATGGAACTACCCTCCTCCACTCTGTATTGGTAAGAGAACCCAGACTCTACAACTCATTCCAACCCATTTTCTCCCAGGGATCCTAGCTCAGTGGTGTATCATCAAGTTCAAGTTCAAATCAGAAGAAAGTTTGATATTCTGGCTTTGTTCCAAGTCAGTAGCTTTAAACTGACGTTTTCATAATCTCAAACTCCCACTTAACACTGTCATGACTTTTGGAAACCTCTGCCCCACCAAATGGAAAGGTACAGGAGGTTTGCCCATTTGAAAACATGATGATGACTGTTCTGACTCCAGATTATCAACCAGACCCAAGATGGAATTTTTAGGCACTATAGGCTTCCCCCGTGACTTCTTGTGGGACAGACAGACAAGTCTAATAAAGAAATACTGAGGGTGGCCTGGTGCAGTGGCTCATGCCTGTAATCCCAGCACTTTGGGAGGCCAAGATGGGTGGATCACTTGAGGTCAGAGGTTCAAGACCAGCCTGGCTAACATGGTGAAGCCCCGTTTCTACTAAAAATACAAAAATTGGGCAGATGTGGTGGCGCACACCTGTAATCTCAACTACTCGGGAGGTTGAAGCAGGAGAATCACTTGAACCTGGGAGGCGGAGGTTGCAGTGAGCTGAGATTGCGCCACTGTACTCCAGCCTGGGTGACAGAGCAAAAAAAGAAATGCTGAGAGTTACATGTGAAACAAGGATTTGGCTTCATCCCTTACCCTGTGCTATGGCAGTGATGAGCAGACACAAGAAAAGACAGCGTCTCCCCATCAGAAGCTTCTGGTCCAGTTAGGCAAGGAAGAAAAGCATGTTTATTTAGTATCTACTATATGCTAGGCATGGAGCTTCGTATTTCCTCAGATCAGCCCTTCAGGGGAGTTTTATTACCCTCTGTTTGCAAACAGGAAATCCCAGTTTTTTAGGATTAAAAAGGAAGTGGCAAAGTCAGGAATGGAAACCTTAGGTTCTCTGGTGCCCAGCAGACTGTGAAGTGCCCCTCAAGGCTGACCTCGGGGTAGGAAGTGCATGGAGGTGAGGGAGTGACACGCAGGCACACTGGCATTTCTATTCTGTGGTTTCACCAGGGCGTAGGGCCTAGGCATCTGTGGAGCAGGTCAGAAATGTGAATGATCAGCCCAGGGCATTTTCCCAGTTAGAGACTACAAAGACCTTGCCAAGGAAACAATTCATTTAATGTCAGCTGCTGTTCATTAGGGGTTTTCTACATGTGCCAGCCTTGTCCCAAGTAAAATGCAGCCCTTTCTGCTGTGACCTCATAACAACCCCATTAGACAGTCACTAGCTCCATTTTACAGTTGTGGGAAACCAAGTTCTGGAGAGTTTTGAACTTTCCCATGGTCCCATCAGAAATGAAGATGGGATTGTGACCCAGTCAGTCAAGGCTGGAGCCCACTCTGCACTGTTTTGGGGCCTGTTTGCCAAGCTGCCCTCTCCCCGGAAAGCACTTGCCTGGACCTGCTAATCCCGCTTCTATGATCCTTTCTCTAGGTCTCAAAGACAGGCTAGCCCCTTTCTGTTCACACAACCTTTTCCTCGTAAGATACAAAAGAAATGATGTCGACCGACCATACTGCAGGGGTGCCCCAGCCCCTCATCCTCAAATGACTCTGAACTAAGCCCTTGGGTCACTCAGACAGCCTGGTGGTTAGCTCCTGTGGAATGCTGATCACAGTCACTTTTCTGAGGATGGGCTCCTGGTGAGCCTCCCCTGCTGGCTACCCTGCCCTCTGGAATATATATTTCAGAAGAGCCTGGCATGGTACTGGGCATAGGGTGGGGACGTGATGCATGCCAGTCCCCTTCCTTCATCCTTTCTCTGCAGTCTTGAAAGAGTGGATTAGGCAATGAGGAGAGGGAGATTTGGGGGATAGGGTAAGAAATGGTCGGACTTCTTCTGGCACAGAACTCTCTCACTTTTCCTGCACAGTCACCGGGGAACTGACCTGTGAAGGGCATGCTCAAGGTCAAGAGTCCATAACTGGGGTTTGTGGACTTAGTCTCTCCTGGAATGCACCTGCCTTCCTGAATGTACATACTGAATGTTGCCCATGGACATAGTCTTTTAAGAAGATTCCTTCGGATTCTCAAGGGGCTTTATGACTCATGAAAGCTTAAAAACTGCTGCTTGAAGGGAGCTTCCAAACATTGGCAGGGCCCTGTATGCCGCTTGTTGTTGTTCTGACCCCCTGTCTCATCTCATTGTCACAGCACAGTGTGGGGGAACAGTGGAAGAGATGGAGGGGGTGATCCTGAGCCCCGGCTTCCCAGGCAACTACCCCAGTAACATGGACTGCTCCTGGAAAATAGCACTGCCCGTGGGCTTTGGTAAGTCTCTACAACCCCCAGATGAGACAGGCTTTATGCCCAGGCCCCTGAGCTTAAAACCACTGTCCAGCTGGGCACGGTGGCTCATGCCTGTAATCCCAGCACTTTGGGAGACCAAGGCGGGCAGATCACGAGGTCAGGAGTTCGAGACCAGCCTGGCCAACATGGTGAAACCCCACCCATACTAAAAATACAAAAGAATTAGCTGGGTGTGGTGGTGAATGCCTGTAATCCCAGCTACTAGGGAGGCTGAGACAGGAGAATCACTTGAACCTGGGAGGCAGAGTTTACAGTGAGCCGAGATTGTGCCATTGCACTCCAGTCTGGGTGACAGAGTGAGACTCTGTCTCAAAAAGGAAAAAAAAAAAAAAAAACTGTCCACCAAAATCTCCAGCACAACTTTGGGCCAAGACTGTTTAGCACTCTGCCTCTCTATTTTCTCATCTGTTGACCTCTTATACATTTATGAAGACCAATGGCAGAGATATAGGGGGAGAAAAATCCTAGGGGTGGCCATCATTATTATTTGAGCCATAAACTAAAATCCAGGACGGTTATTGAGAAATTACTCAGGTTTTACCTAACACTGTATCACTTGATATTAAAAATAAATTACTGAGGAATGAGTTTTTAAAAAGGGGAAAAATCTGTCTTACAGAGACTGGACCTCAAGTTGTACTTTTAATCTGATGTCTGATTTATCATCCTAATTAAATTAAGCCAAGGTCAATGTGAAATCAAGTTTGCATTCACATGCACCTTCCAGCTGGCCTAGGTATTGGGAAGGTTTTTGGTTTTGTTGTTGTTGTTTGGGTGGGGGTGCTGGATTGTGCCATGTGTAGGAGGTTGTCAGGGTGTGGAGGGCATCAGTGTGGATACAAAATATAATTGCTGGTGATCCATGTGTTATGCACTGGGAATGTCATTTAACCCCAGTGTCTCTGTTGACGGGATGAGGGTTTTGTGCTTACATGGAACTGATGGGCTGTACACATGGGCCGCCTTGCCTAAGCCATTGCACTGCTTCTAGGAGTGAAATGCCCCAAGGCGATTATGCCCGCACAGCCCTGAATGCCAGTCTGTGAGCCTCAGAAATGAAGATCACCCATTTCATCCTTTATTATTCAGCCTGGAGTGTGATTAGAGATTAGAGAAGGGACCTTTGGGAGAAAGTAGTCTAACTGGCCTTCTCTAAATCTGGTTGGAGGAGAGGAGAGAGCCTAGTGACCCTCTGAAAGATGTTATTTTCTGTTCAGTACCATCTTCTGAAGGAAACAGGGTGCAAAGCGATGACACCCTCAGCAGCCTTAGGAGACTCCAGACTTTGAGACGTTAAGAGGATCTTGGAGACCCTATACCTCTGCATCCAGTCTTGGGGCAGAACCCAGATGATAGAAGATGGGGAGGGCAACATCCAAAGGCAAACAGAAGTTTAAATGAGGTGGCTTTCCCTGTAAGTCCTTATGGTCAGCCACCATTTTCATCTCTAAGTTCTGGGTGCTAATTCAGGCTTCAGGGAAGAAGCCTACTGCTGGGTACAGTCGCAGAGGCCCCAGATCCCTTGCTTTCAGGTTGTGTTGGATTAGGCCAAGGTTCCTAAGGCACCTGGTGTCAGCGTGTAAAGAGCTGCTGCAGCTACATGCTGCTCCACTAGATGGCGATGACAGTCCAGTTCTTTATGCAGAGCTCAAGTCAGAAATTCTGCCATCCTTGAAGAGCCCCTTCGGTGGGCATGCAGCTGGCAGTGCTCCTGTATAAGGGGATGATGCATGGGCAGTGGAATGGAAGGCACAGATTCCTCAGATAATGTGTGCAAAGATGCTCATCACAGAATTATCTGCAACTTGGAAACAATCTGCATGTTCATTAGTAGGGGCGTGAACTGTGTGGTTGGATAATTCATAAAATGGAATTAATTAACATGCCATTAAAATGAATGAACTATACTTTTGTATGTCAACACGGATAGACCTTGAAAACCACAATATTATGTAAAATAAAGAATGTATGTACAGTATAATATCGTTTATGCAACTGTTTAAAACACATAAACCCACATACATATTTAAGAATCCAAAACAATGAACGGGAAGGATATCTTCCAAATTCATGTGTTTGCTTCTGTGGAGGGAAGGAGGGGAATGGAACAGGGCAGGAGATGAAAGGTCTTCAACGTTAAATGTCGAGTCATTTTATTCTTTAAATGATCAGATGCAAAAAAAAAAAAATTACACTAATGTGCATATTCTGAGCTAATTAGATAATACAGATGAGCAACTTTTAAAAATGAAAATCCATCTATAATCTCATCGTGCAGCGATAATCAGTAATGGCTTAGTCCTCTGCCATTACCACGTAAGCCTCACAAAGACAAGGACCTTCTCAATCTTGCTTATCGTGTACAATGCCTAGCACAGCCCTGATGTCCAGAAAATGCCCAGCAAATATTCTTAGCAAGCGAATTAATATTCTTCTACATTTTATAATACAAGAATTAGAATTGTATCCAGCATACTATTCTGTCATCTGATTTTTACAATTAGCAATGCAGCATGGGCCTTTTCCTATGCTCAGTAAACACGTTTCTTCAACAACATTTTCCATAGTGATCTCATTTTGAAAAACCTTATCAGTAAACAAACATCAATGTTTCCAGGTTCATTTTTGGAAGAGTATATTATACATACATTAAGAACTTAATTAGATGTATTTAACCTGTCAGGTCGCTAGAAGGTCTTGATTAACTCACTAAGATCCTAAAGTGTAATCTTCATTTGGCTTCTTTATGGAATTGAGGGGACAGTGTATACTTCTAAGCCTTGGAAGATTATCATAAGAGCTCTAGAAAACAGCAGTATTGAAGATCATGTCTTTTGATTAAGTATAGGCAGTGTTGTTTTTAAATAAAAAGTTTAGTCTAGCAAAACTATATGCTGATATTGGACATATGAATCATAAATTAGAACAAGTGTTGACCCTGAACTTTGTTTTCAACAAAATAAAATGAACTCCAGTGGAGCTCTGAAATGACTGATGCCTTTATTTTTGAATGAATAATACACGTTTAAGTTCAGCCCTGTCAAAGATGAGAGACTTGGCTGGACTGGCAATTCCCAAAGCCTGTTCTGGAAGCCTTGGCTGGGTGGGAAATCAGTAGCAGGGGACTCACGGCTCTGGCAGGAGATGCTTTCATGAGGCAGCACACTTGAGGCAGGACTATGTTGCTTTGGGCACTGTCTGCCTCTGTCTTGCTCCCAGGAGCTCACATCCAGTTCCTGAACTTCTCCACTGAGCCCAACCACGACTTCATAGAAATCCGGAACGGCCCCTATGAGACCAGCCGCATGATGGGAAGATTCAGTGGAAGCGAGCTTCCGAGCTCCCTCCTCTCCACGTCCCACGAGACCACCTTGTATTTCCACAGCGACCACTCCCAGAACCGGCCAGGATTCAAGCTGGAGTATCAGGGTAAGGACAAGGAGCACCGCATTCACTTCTCTTTCTATCCCCATCTTTTGCCCCAACCACCCGCCTTCCCAGCTTTCCATGTGTGGGGAAGACAGAACACCAGAAGAGGTGAGTGGGGGTGGCAGGCCCAGCCAGGGAAGCTTCCTTTTGGTGGCAGATCTCTCCAGCCCCCAAGGCCATCTAACCCCATTTGGCAGTTTAAGTTCTCCCACAGCCTTTTCAACAGTGGCAGCCCAACAACACCCTCTGAGGCTCCCACTCTATACAGCATTCCCTGGGCAAGTGGCCCATCTGTGCCTTCTCAGGCACCCCCAGGTGTCCAGCCGGTCATGCCCCCTCAGGCTTGATAAACTTAATTACTTCCCTAGGGTCCTTCCTGCATGTCAAGCCCTATTACTCTCAGCAAAGCTCTTCCTATGACAGGATGGAGGATTCTAGTAACAGTCCCAAGCGTACCTCTAAGCCTTGCATAAGGGGCAGGTTTTCCTGTGAGGCCCAACCACACTCACCACAGTGCTACCTCCCTGAGGTGGAATTCCGTGACAGGCCCCACTCCTTCTGGGACATTCCCTGGGAAGAGCCCCATCTACACTCAGGTTCCCCTGTGTCATGGGCCATCCATCACCTGTGGATGTGGAGATTGTGCCCAATCTATGCAGCTATCGATGGTGTTCCTGAGTAAGCCCAGTTTCTCCCTTGGATGCTTCCCTTATTGTGACTGACCGAAGCATTTGTTCTAACCCCTTCCCCAGATTCTTCTACTGAATTTTAAAAAATATTTTTAGATTTTTTTCCCAATACCGATTCATGTTTATGAAAAAAAAAAATCTAAACACTATAGATAATTTTGTGAGCATATTGTTAGCTCTGGTTGCTGTAACAAGATACCATAAGCCAAGTGGCTTATAAACAAATTTATTTCTCACAGTTCTGAGGGCTGGGAAGTCCAAGATCACAGTGCCAGCAGATTCCGTGTCTGGTGAAGGCCCACTTTCTCATTCACAGACAGCGTCTTCTCACTGTGTCCTCACGTGGTGGAAAGGGCAAAGGAGCTCTCTCAGGCCTCATTTATAAGGGAACTAATCTTATTTATGAGGGTGGGCCACCAAAAGCCCTGCCTCCAAACACCCTCACATTGAGGATTAGGTTTCAACATGGGAATTTGAGAGGACAGAAATATTCAGGCCTTAACACCTATCACAGAAAGTCAAAATTCTCCCATAATCCCACCCTATCACCACCCTATGCAAAGACACACAATTCAATATATGTTTCAACAATTCAATATATATTCCCCCATTTTTCAGTATACACATTGTTATAGCTATATTTTTCGCCAAAATTGGATCATACTAGAGTTTTGCAATTTTGTTTTTTAAAGTTCATTTTTAATTACACAAACAATTTCTAAGCATATTTATCTTGTTTTTAAAAAAGAAAAGAAATAAATTAAAACCTTACAAGTAAGGCCAAAGCTCTCTTTGTAGCCTCCAAACCCAGGATTATTCTCCAGAAACAGCTGCTCTTGTTTAGGCGTGACCTTTCCAGGCCTGGATATAGATATGCTACATATACTTGTGAAAAATATGTAACATTTTATACAATTTTTGGCCATGTTTTTTATGTAAATAGTACCATCCTTTATGCAGCTTTCTGAGACTTGACTTCTTCATACTGGAAATAATGTGGTACGGATGGAGCTCCTTCCTTGCCAGAGCAGAATACTGATGGGGGACTGGGCTTATCATTTAGGGAAAGCCCTAAAGGGCATCCACAAGGTGGAAGCAATTGAATCAGTTCTGCAGGAGACTTCAGGCTTCTGGGGTTTGTCTCAGGGAAAACTTTGGTGATTGTGGCTGGGCCTGTCACCTAGAGGGAGCCTCAGGAGAAGCTGGGCCTTGCACCCAGGCAGAGCCACTTCACTGGGGTTAGCACAGCTGACGCGCCCAGGGAAGCTGTGTCCAGGCTCATCACAGAGGCCAGCCTTGCCCAAGGATGTCTGTGCCTATCATGTGGGAGGTGTGTACCTGTCAAACAGGTCATGACACATCGGATGGCCATGATGTCACAGGAGGGACTTGGTCCCAAATATGTCCTCTCAGAGACAGATGCAATGCCTTCCCCCAAAGCTTTCCTGCTTCTTAGTTCGTCAGGGCTGTCATAAGAAAGCTGGGTGACTAAAACAACAGAAAATTACTGT
Organism: Cebus imitator; assembly: GCF_001604975.1. NCBI lineage: Eukaryota > Metazoa > Chordata > Mammalia > Primates > Cebidae > Cebus > Cebus imitator. Next base: position 11,218,043 of record NW_016107366.1, on the reverse strand, counting down.
CCAAAGGCTCTAGGACTCGAAGTTCAAGATCAAGGTGTCAACAGAGTTAGTTCCTTCTTAGGCCCATAAGGGAGACTCTGTCCAGGCCCTTCCCGGCTTCTGATGGCTCATGGCAATCTTGGCATTTCTCAGCTCTCACAAGTATCACCCCGACCTCTGGCTTCATCTTCAGATGGTGCTCTTCCTGTGCCTCTGTCTCCAAATCCCCACTTTCTATAAAGATACCAGTCCTATTGGATCAGAGCCCGTCCTAGTGACCTCATTTTAATTTCCATAAGTTTGGTAAAGATCCTATTTCCAATAAGGTCTTATTCACAAGGAGTGGAGTCTTGAGCATATGAATTTTGGGAAACACATTTCAGCCCCTCGCACCCCTGCCAGGCCCAAGTACCCTCTCCCTGAGAACTTCCCTCTCTATAAACATAAGGAATGATGATGCCACCATTGTGCCAGGGACAGCTGCCCTGGGCCCATGCTGTGCACGGTGCCTTCACCCGAGACAACAGGCACAGCCCCGCCACTGAGTACCTGTGATGCGACCAACCACTCGCTGTACTCCCTGTGTGACAAGCCCACTTGTCCTTGTAAAGATTGTCCCTGTGTGGCCACGTCAGATTCTCCATTGACTCCCCCAACAGAAAAGGCCTAACTACCCCTCAGAGGCCTGGTCTTGGGCTCATTCTCCCTGCTCTCCCAGCCCCCACTTTTGGAAATGCCCCCACTCCAGCCACCCTGCACAAGGGGCCCAGCTGTCCCCCTGAGGCTGCCCAGACAACAAGCCAATGTTCTGGGCTAGTGTCCCTCCCTGTGATGGGCTTGTCTCTCCTGCTGAGACCTCACAGCCTCCAGAGGCCCAGTCCTCATCTGAGGACTTTCCCTGTGTAAGGAGGCCAGGGGGCAGCTGCCTTCAGACACCCAGCTCCTCCACGAGGAGTTGGCCCAACGTGTAAGAGGCACGACAACATCCAGCAGGGCTTCCACCCGGTAATGGGCCCCTCCTCCCACAAGCATGTGACCTTCAGGACTCGCCTGGTTGTTCCCCTTCAGTCCCAGGCCCAGCTACCCACTCAGCGTTCACCCGTCTGCCCAGTCCCAAGGACTCCGGTGGAGCCACACGTGGCACCGGGGCACCTGCTCCTTTTAGACTTGGGCTCCACCTCTATTAAGGCTTCACGTTTGGGGCGATCCCAACCTCTCGGGCTAGGCTGTCTCTAGGGCCAGAGGCCTAAGTACTCCCACAGAAGCCTCGTCATTTGTGATAGGCCCTAATCATTATCCCTGACCGTAAACGCACACTCTCCATTTGCACCTTCCCCTGCCCTATGGAACTGACCTTGTAAGCAAGCTCTGACCACTCTTCCCTGGTTTATCCTCTGGGGAAAGACCCAGCTTCATAAACGAGCCATTTGTCCCCACCGAGGCTGTTACTGTCAGATGGACCTAGCTCTCCATGGCCCCTCGACTTTCCTTAGAAGTCCAACGCTTTACTCTTTCTCAAAATTCCTCCAACTGATGCTCTGCACTTCCTGTGCTAGGGTCTTCCTTTCTGTCTTCGAGTAAAGATTCCCATCAAGTTGTTAGTGGCAGCATAGAGAGCTCCTAGCCAGGCCTCCCGGTCTGACGTGCTCAGTGTATTACAGCACACGTCCTCACGAGGGTTCTATTTATAAAGAACTTAGCAAAATGACCAAGACATACGATTGTCCCCCAAATGCTAGGCATCACCATTATTAATGTTTTAATATAATGGCATTTTGGTTAGAATTGTGCCTACCTGATTATGACACTCTGTTTGGAAGTATGTTCCCACTGTCGCCAGGTATGCCCCTTTAGAACAGACCCACCTGCTCCCCCTGAGGAGTCCTTCTTTGGGGAAGTTCATGCTTCCTCCTCTTAGGGTTTATTTCTGCCTTATATGCCCAACCTATCCCTTTGAAGCCTCTTCCAGTGGAACAGGATCTGAGGATTTTCCCAGTGTCGAGGTACTCTCACTGAGAGGAGAGGTACTCTCACTGAAGTGCCTTTTTGAAGAGCCCAGATCCTTCCACAGGAGATGATTCCTGTAGGAGAGGCCCAGCTGCTCTCATCAAGGCTGTTCCTGGCTTCTCACACACAGCCACTCCCTTCATTCTCTCCTCATCTCTGGGTCCACGTGGTTACCCCGGGCCTTTCTTTAAAGACCCAACTCATCCCATTTGGTTGCCTCCCGGGGCAAAAGCCCCCTGCTTCTGCTAAGACTTTCATTGCCAAATGGCCCAAACCCCCATGCCGCAGGCCCAGGCCTGTCCTGGGGCGGGGCAGCCACCCCACCCATGTGGCAGCTCGATTTTGGGTCACCCAATTACCTCAATGATTTCCCAGCAATACCTGCCCAGTTCCTCCTCCGAGACTTCCCTGTGGGGTACTGAATGGAAACATGACATAGCCACCATCACCGCATGAGTGCTCAGGAAATTTTAGCTTCAAGATGTGCATTATTGATGTTGTTATGACGTATAAGAAACACGCCTACATCCAAGGAGCATCCATCTGGTCTCAACTACTTCCACTGAGAACTTCCACTGTAGGAACGTTCTGTCTCCTCCCACTGCCAATTTCCTGAGTGGAGAGGGCCCGATTACTGCCATGAAGGCTGTTCTGTGTTCTGTGGACCCAATTAACCAAAGGCCTTGCTCAGGAATCCGTCAGAGGCCTCTCCCCAATGGACTGGCCTCAGCTGCTTCCATGGAGGCATCTCCTGTAGAGTCGGGTCACCCACTCTCATGGAAGCAGCTTGCCTGCTCTTTGGAGGGACTTGCTTTATGACAGTCACACATCCCTTAGCCCAGCTACTCCCTCTGAAAAGCTTCTCTACTTGCCACAGATTTGACTTACTTCTACAAGATTTCTTCCTTTCTGAGAGGTTCTGATCTCTCAGAGTTGGAAAGAACTGACTCAGTTTCTCCCTTTTCAACTCCTTCCTTCACTGCTTCCTATGCCTGGGATCTTGATCCTGATTGTGAAGTTTCAATGAGATACACAACATGAAAGGAGCTCGGCCAGCGCCTGACCCCCACTGGTGTTCAGCGAATAGAGGTTCAGTTAAGCAATGTCTTCCTTGAGCCTCCTTTTCCTATGGAATTACTAATAATAGATACTATTTACTGAGCTATCACCATGTGCCAATACTGTACAAAGAGCTATGTATGTGCTTTCCTACTTAGTCCTCAATATAATCAGTCTATACACAGGAGAACTGAGGCGTACAGAAGGTGAATTACTTACCCAAAGCCAAAAACTTGTACATGACAGAGGTCTGTTTGAGTCCCAGCCTTGATGCTTCACCACTCTGCTCTCTGCCAGTCCTATATTCTGGCCAGAGACAACAAAGAGAACAAAATCATTTCTTCTGACCTTTTTCAGCCTATGAACTTCAAGAGTGCCCAGACCCAGAGCCCTTTGCCAATGGCATTGTGAGGGGAGCTGGCTACAACGTGGGACAATCAGTGACCTTCGAGTGCCTCCCAGGGTATCAATTGACTGGCCACCCTGTCCTCACTTGTCAACATGGCACCAACCGGAACTGGGACCATCCCCTGCCCAAGTGTGAAGGTATGTACCTCCCTCATCCCCAATGGTTCTTCCTGTGGTGATCATGGGCAATCCCATGTTCCACCTGCCTGCCCTGTGGGATCTCCAGGGCTGGAAGTCCAGACCAACTGTGGCCTATCCTGTTTTCACATGGATATGGTCCAGCCTAGCCAGGGAGAGGGTCCTGGCAACAGGGCTCTGGGCCAGCATTAGAGAGGACCTGGAGGAGATGTGGGCCACAGCCAAGGGGAAGACAAACCCAGCCCTTGGGAAGATCTGCCCTGACAGGCTGGAGGACCCCCACTGGAAGGGAAGGCTCCGTGTGAGAGAGTGGGAGCCCAGAGGTGAGCTGAGGGGTAGAGAGGTAGAGTTAATCCAGGCACCGGCCCAAAGGAAGAAGAGAATGAAGCCTCTTTCTAAGAACTCCCTTGCTCCCCTCTTCATCTTTCCCCTCCCCGCTCCATTATACTCTCCTTCACAGGGCCGTAGGCACCTGAGTTGATCTGTCAGGGAGCTGGAGGTGGCACTTCCTTGGGTCATCTTCCTTACCCAGAACCGGGATGGAAGGTGACCAAGAGCTTGGGCTGCCTCCACCTTTATCTGCACACTTCCGTTCCATTTTCCTTCCCTTTTCATTCTGGCAGCCCAGGATTTTCCTGGAGGAATTTCCTGGAGGAGGCAGGAATTTGTCTTGAAAAAGGAAGGTTTAGCAAGGGCAACAATCCAGGAAAGAGTGTCCCAGCTCTGGGATCAAACCACCCCAGGCTGCAACTCAGACCCCTTTGCCTCTCTGAGCTTCAGGTTCTTCCTCCATAAAATGGGACTTCTCAATCTCTATTTCACAAAAGTTGGAGGACTTCACAGATGGCTAGCTCTCAGGCTCAAACTCTAAGTTTAACTCTCGATGGAAAGAGGGACCTTGTTTGTGAAACTGAGCCATTCTGGTGTTGGAGCGTAAAACCATGATTTCTAAAACTATCATAGCCTCAGTTCATTTTTCATATTTTCAGAGTTCTGCTGTGCATAACCAGTTGGTCATTCTGCAGTTGTTGGCCCATAACGTGCTGTGCAACAAGCCTCACCGTGGGCTTTCTTCCCTTCTTACGCCTTGTTTTTCTTTTTATGGCATCACGGGAGAGAGAAAAGAGCAGCGCTTTCTCAGTCTGCTAGCTTAAGCCAGAAGCTCTTCTTCCTCCCCAGAAGCCTCCTTCCCTTGGCTCTTCACTCTCTTGCTTTCCCCCATGTCCCTTACAGCAAACTACAAGTCCCTCTGTATAGCACACATGACCCTTAGATTAGAGCCTAGTCCCTGCTGGCTTCCCATATTCTCCACTCTCATAGATTTTATGTTCCAGCTAAGCTGAAATTCTTTGTTTTTCCAATGTGCCATGTTTTCGTGCCTTTGGGTCTTAGCATATGTTGTCCTTTCTCATACAGCATTCTTCTCTCTTGCCTACTTAGCCCTAGTCATCCCTTAGATCTGAGTATAAATGTGAATCCTACTAGGATTCCTTCGTTACTCTTACAAAACCAGATGCAGGGCTCCCCCAAGCACCCCTCTGGCATTCACAATGATGACATGGTCCAGCCTGTGCTACAGATGTTGGTGTATTTGGCTGTGTCCCAGCAGTGTGCATGCCTAGGACAGAACTGAAGTACCCTGCTCCCCACTGTCTCCCAGGCCGTGCCTGGCACCCACGAGATATTCAGCTTATGTAGGAGGGATGGCATGTGCCTGCACACCACTTTCAGGATATACCTGCGTTCACAGGACCCCTGGCCTCTGCTTGCAGTCTGTTGGGATTCTCTCTCCTCAGTCTGGTCTGCCCCATCCAGATGTCTGTTTGATGCCCCATGTCAGCTAAAACACTCATTATTCTGGACCATGGTGTTTGGGATTTTTGTCCACCATCCCTGTCTATTCTCCTCCCCAGCGACTGACTCTGAATACCATGGAGATATCAAGGTTTCTTCATCCTCCTGCCTGAGGCCTAAATCAGTGAGACTAAAATTGAGTTTTGCTTTTAGGGAACAGGAAGATAAGGAGAGAGGGTCGTATCTATGTAGCCAATGCCTCCTCTTGATCTGGGGCCTGGGCTGAACATGTTACCTGCATTGTTGCACCTCATCACCACCACAATCCTGCGGGGGAGGTATTCTTAGTCCCATTTTACAAGTGAGGAAATGGAGACTCAGAGAAGCTAAACTACGTATCTAAGAGTATCTGCTTAATAAATGGTTCAGCTATGATTTGAATCCAACCTTAGCCTCACCATGGGAACCCTCAACTTGAAGTCTAGACCACAAATACCACTCTAGAAAGAGCAAATCAAAGAGAAATAAAGAAATATTTTGCCAATTTCTTAGCTCTTCCCAGCAAAAGCACTGCAGATTTTGACCCTAATATCTACTCCCTCCCATTTCTGGGAAGGGAGAGAGGACAGCTTCAGTGCATCCTTTCATCTTGGCAGTTCTCTTCCTAAGAAAGAGAAAGAGGGAGGCTAAGGCAGGCCCACAGAGGGGTCTGCAGTGGAGATTTAGAGCCAGCCGGGGTGTGCTGTGTGAGGACTGGTGGGTAGAACTAGGTGCAGCCATCCTCAGCTTGGCCTCCCCTCCCGCATCCCACCCGACCTTCCTGACAGGATGATTGCTTCTAGGAGCTGGGAGTTCCTTAGGAAGGCATCTCAATTCTCAGGTGGGTATTGAGGCCCTGCACTTATGTTTGTGTTCCTCCCTGGCAGTCCCTTGTGGCGGGAACATCACTTCTTCCAACGGCACCGTGTACTCCCCAGGGTTCCCTAGCCCATACTCCAGCTCCCAGGACTGTGTCTGGCTGATCACCGTGCCCATTGGCCATGGCATCCGCGTCAACCTCAGCCTGCTACAGACAGAGCCTTCCGGAGATTTCATCACCATCTGGTATGCCAGGTGCCATGTCAATAGCCAATTAGAAAACAGCATTGGTGGGGTCCTATATTGGGCTACCAGTCAGTTACCTATTGGTTTAGAAAAACCAAGAGCTGATTGGTTTTAAAGGCTGTCGGCCTCCTGGGTTTCAAATAAACATAGTGGAATGTTTAGGGGTTCAGCTGCAATTGGCCATTATGGCTCCTTGAAGGGAGAGGAATGGGAGGGCAGTGGCTCCCAGCCTACAGTCCTGCCAGGGCCAGGGAAAGTACCAATGGGTGTGTTAAGGGGAGTAGGTGTGGGTACACAGACTTGCCTCAGTATTTCCAGAGTTCAAATCAACATTCCACATGCACCGGGGCTAAGCCTTCCAGACTAATGGAAGAGATTTGAGGTGGAATTTTGTGATGTCCTGTTGGTCACTTGGTGCTGAGCCAGCACTTTCCAGCAGAACTTTCAGCAGTGATGGAAATGTTCTATGTCTATGCTGCCCAATATGGTAGCCACTGGCTACAGAGTACTTGGATATGACTGAGGATCTGATTTTTAAATGTTATTAAATCTTAATAATTTAAATGTAAACAGCCATGTGTAGCTGGTAGTGACTGAACTGCACAGCTCAGCTTTGAGTTATATTCTTATATATTAGCTAATTTTAAAGTGGGAATACAGATTAGCATTTGATATGTGCAATTTCCTGGACAGTTTCTTCCCAAAGCACTGGATCTCTGGAAGAACATATAATTTTAAAATTCCTTTGTTTGGTGTTATTACTGCCATTCTGGGAATCATCAGGGGTTAGGAGAATTCTTTTCCAAAGTTCCCAGGGCTTGGATAACTGCAACCAGACTGACCTGGGTTAATTTCCAACATGATTTCCAAGCAATGACTAGGAACAGACAGGAGGGGTTAGATAAGGTTTCAGGGAAGAAAGCCTTTGCCCCAAAAGGCATTGTGAGTATACTCTTTGCATGGAAGACAAGGAAATGGAGCCGGTGTGCATAGCAGCAGGTTTCTGCACCAGCTCCTCAGCCCTGTCCTAGAGCTTCCCCAGAGAGAGAGGACCTGCCTTAAGACCCACATCCTTACTCTATGGAGCCTGAATCTCCCCAGGAGCTCCCCAGGAGCTGGTGAAGAATCAGGTGAATGAGGAATCAGTGTGAGTGTCACCAATTCTATCAACTATGTTGGGAGACCAAGTTGGGAATGGTTGGGCGAGGTGTTTAGGGCATGGTGTGGGGACATGTTGGTGCAAAAAGAATCATGGCCCCCCAATCCAAGTCTGTCTTAAGGCCACCAATGGCACCAAGTGGAACAGGCAGCCATGGTGACTAGTGGCATGCCAGGATCTTGTTTCCCACATACAGGGATGGGCCACAGCAAACAGCACCACGGCTCGGAGTCTTCACCCGGAGCATGGCCAAGAAAACAGTGCACAGCTCATCCAACCAGGTCCTGCTCAAGTTCCACCATGATGCAGCCACAGGGGGAATCTTCGCCATATCTTTCTCCGGTCAGTATGGAAGCCTGGCCTGGTGGGAGAGGCCAGGCTTTCGAGTCAAGGCTGAGCTTGACTCCTGGCTCCACCATTTGCAAGTCATGTGACACTGTGTGAGAGCTCTCGGTACAGGGTTCTGTAAATGCAAGTTTTCCTCCTATTCCACGTTGCCAGGACAGAGAGGCACAGGTTCCCAACCGTTGGTGCCAAGTCCACTCATTCACATCAACTCACTGGCCGGGTCGTCCCTCTACCTGTGCCCCAGCTTGTCCCTTAGCACTTTATGGCAGGCTCTCCCTCTCCAAAGGGATCTAGGGCCTCTGCTGGCCTCTCAAGGAGCACAGTGTTTTTGTGCACAAATGAAGGCATTGTGATTTCAAGTAGGAAGAGTATGAACAATTCAGGGCAGGCATGTCTTTATTGGCAGCCTGTTTTCTTCTACGGATCCCAAGTAAGGGGTCTGGATATTTCCTCATTTTTGTTATGGAGGAATTACGGAGAGAAACTTATAGAATGTTCTCTGTGGACTTGTGCCCATCTATGGAATGATGCACATGTTTGCAGCTTACAGATCATTGCAGATATTTGAACCAGAAATCAGGAAAGCTGAATATTATTCCCAGCTTCACCTTGGGCCAGGTGTGTGAAACCTTGCACAGGTCCCTTCCCCACTTGAGACCTCAATTTCTTCACCTGTAGGGATTACAGACTTGGAGTTTGTGACCTGTAAGAATTCTGTGAGGTAGTATGGCAAATATTCTAACCACCATTTTACAAATGAAGAAATGGGGCAAAGGAAGGCTCAAGTACTTGCCCAAAACCATGTGGATAGAACTTGGAACAGAACCCAGCCCACTCAGTATCTGCTCTCAAGTGTTATGACATCATGTGTGCACTTGCAGAAACACATTAAGACTGTGAAAGAGGTAGTGAAAGAAACAGAAAGAGACAGAGAGAAACAAGAATGTAAAAAGCCTAAGCAACTGTGACTGCCATTCCCAGGAGCTGTCATCCAGGGTGAGTGCAGTGTGAGAATGAGACTCCACCCTCTCCATCTGCTCAGTTCCCATGCCCCTCTTATTGGGCACACCTGTCCTTCCACTAACAAGATGCAGGCTTTAAGGTTCTGTCATTTTGACTTGTGACTTTCCCATAGAGTGCTAGAGTGTGGACTTCAGAGTCACAGACAGGTTTAAACCTTGGCTCTAACACGTACAAGCTATGTAATTTTGTCATTTCACCTTTCTGAGCCTCAATTTTATTATGCACAAAATAAGAATGATGAGTACGTAACCTAACAGAGTTAAGTGAAGTGATGTTCGGAAATCCTTAGCTCCAGGCACAGGGTATAAAAGGTGCTCAATCAATTTATATTTTCAATAGTCATCCTTGTCATGATTACTTTTATTATATTTAGATATTGACAGGCTCGGTGTGAAGTTACCCTGGTGATGGGCCGGGTCTCTTGTTCCTGCTCCTGAGCCCTCACCTGTACCAAAACCAGGTAAAGGAGGCTCAGTGAGAACCTAGCTCTAAAAAGAAAAGAAAAAGAATCATTCATGTAGAATACAGTTCATTGATTTAGAGAAATATTTATTTTACATTGTTCAGGGCAAAAAAGCAGGTGATTTTTAAAACTCAGATGATGGTGTCACCAGAAAATACAGTGACTATGGACTGCCACCTACCTCACACTCACCCCTCCTTGTGATGTTCTTGGAAAAGAGATACAGACAAGGAACAAAGGCTAGGGAAGGCATTTCAATATTAGCTGGGCATGGACCCCAAATTCAAAAGCAGAGCCCTGAGTCTTTTGGTAAGCTCAAATGAACCATATGAACCCACATTTTTTTTTCTAAGCTAATTTGGTTTTAAAAGCTTCAAACGAGGCCAGGCACAGTGACTCACACCTGTAATCCCAGCACTTTGGGAGGCTGAGGCGGGCAGATCACCTGAGGCCAGGGGTTCGAGATCCGCCTGACCAACATGGAGAAACCCCATCTCTACTAAAAATACAAAAATTAGGTAGTCATGGTGGTGGACACCTGTATCCCCAACTACTCAGGAGGCTGAGACTGGAGAATTGCTTGAACCCAGGAGGCAGAGGTTGTGGTGAGCCGAGATCACGCCATTGCACTCCAGCCTGGGCAACAGAGTCTCTGTCTGAAAATAAAATTTAAATAAATAATGCCTCAAATGCAAGGCCAATCCAGCACACTCAGCAGCTTGAGGAAGAACGTTCCCAGGAATACCATGGGGTCCATTGCTCGCAATAGCTGCTGATGAGCCAACTGCTGCTTAAAGCAACTGCCTCTACTGCCCACCAGTTAACATGTTCACACGCCAGCACCCGGCTAAGCGCTCTCAACGCCTTACCCTCTTCCTCACAGGGGAAGAAGGAGGGTATTCACAAAATGAAAAGGAGGAGTCAGCCTTGTATGTCCCCTGCCCTAGAGTTCTGTAGCAATAACATGGTAGATACGGTGGGATACCAACAATGTGGTAATTAAGAGTGTGTGTGTGTGTGATGGGAAGCAGGGAGGGTGTGTCTGTAAAAGACCCAGGTCCTACAGCAAAGTTTTCGCAATGCTTATGCCTAGGTGGTGTGAATTCTGGGAATTTTTGTTTTGTTGCTTTTTAGTATCCCATAAGCTTCCTCCAGTAAAAGGAAATTTGTAATTTTATGGCCAGGCACAGTGACTGACACCTGTAATCCCAGCACTTAGGGAGGCCAAGGTGGGAGCATCACTTGAGCCCAGTAGTTTGAGATCAGCCTGGGCAATATAGTGAAACTTCATCTCTACCAAAAAAAAATTTTAATTAGTTGGGCATGTTGGCATGAGCCTGTAGTCCCAGCTACTTGGGAGGCAGAGGTGAGAAGATAGCTTAAGCCCAGGAGGTCAAGGCTGCAGTGAGCTGTGATTGTGCCACTGTACTCTAGTCTGGGTGACAGAGCAAGACCTTACAATAAATAAATAAATAAATAAATAAATAAATAAATAAATAAAGTAGTTTTAAAATGTAATGGAAAATCACCCCAATCAAAATAGTAATCACAAAATATCAAGTACCCAGGCTGTATTTAATTGGGGATATGTTTTTATTCATTTTTTTTCCTGGAAAAGTTTAGTATGCCTTAGAAGTTTTAAAGATAAGTATGACACAGAGAATGGAAGGCACAAATGTTTTTTAACTTATTAAGAAAAATTATAGTTGGCTACAGAAAAATGTAATACTTCTACAAATCAAGAGTGCTGTAAATAAAACTAAGCAAATGATAAACTGGGAAAATATAATTAACTGTCTAAGGTCAACCTTGAATATTCATAGAGTTCTTCAAATTTATAAGAAAAATGGGGGCAAAGGTCTTTCATAGCTAGAGCTTTCTGTCTAGAGTTTTGTAATGTCTCAAGCTGCAAGGTATCACAGGGCACAGGATATTTATGGTACAGTATGCAACGCACAGAGGCACTGTTTTGTTATGCCATATTGTTGGGTGATCATGAAGTGATGTTTTAAGTGTTTAACTTCTAACATAATGACTTATTGCATATAGTTAGATGTTTTACTTTGTCTTAATTACTTTTTGGATTTGGGGTGGAAGTACAACACAGTGTAATTTTTTCCCACTTAAAATAATGGGATATAGGCTACTAGTGAATATCTTTACACAGAACATTTGATTTCCAGGAAGGGATTACTGACATTCAGCGGGAGATGTCTGTACTTTCAAAAGGGCCATGTACTTGAATCCTATCTAGTTAAAAAAGAAAAAGAAAAAAACCATAAAAGATGCATGTATAAAAAGGATTTCATTGCAGTTTTATTTTAAATTGCAAAACTTTGGAAACCTAAATGGTTAACAGGGTGTCTGTTAAATACCTTCTAGTAAATCTGTATGATTAAATCTTGTGAAGTCATTTCAACTATATTTTTGAAGACATTTAATTATATGGGAAAATTCTTCCAATATAACAGTAAGTGTCCAAGGATCAACAGAAGATATATAACATATGATGCAAGTTGTGTAAAAGAAAAATATTTGTATATGCAGAGAATAAACACTCCAAGAACATAATATAATTGGTTAACAGTGGTTGTCTCTGAGAGCGCAGTGGATGAGTTTTTCTTCCTGTTGTTCTCAGAGAAGACCTCAAATTTTCTTTAATGATAATATATTTGTATTTCTTAAAGAACACTTTTTAAAAAAATATAGCAGGGATTGGGGTGACTGGAAATAGTAACAAGAGTAACAACAGCAGGTGCAGCAACAGCAGCTAACACTTCTGTAGCACTTGACTCTGGGCCAGGTAATAAAAGCCAAGTTATGAGCCCACACTGAACTTTGCCTGGGTAAGCAGCATCCTGCCTCTAGCATCATCCAGTCTCTGCCCATAGGGATGAATTCAAGTCTAGGAAATTTGTGAAGCCAGAAGTATCTGGTCAAAGATCAGAAGAGTCAGCTTATTAGCCGACTCCAGTGGGTACTCGCAGAAGCCACATGCAGTATGTAGAGGTCAAGTGGTGGGAGGAATACAGGGTTTGTGGAGCAGCCAGACCTGGATTCAAATCCTGCCTGTGCCACTTAATTCCTGTGTGACCTTGAGGAACATACTTCACCTTTCTGAATCTCACTTGCTCACAAGTAGAATAAGAGCACCTCACAGCGTGGTCAGATGTTGTGAGGGTTAGAGCGGCAGCCTGTAAAACACCTAATATCCACGAGATGCTCAGAAAATACTCCTCTCCCACCCTTTTGTGATGGTGATGGTGTCACTGACTTCTTCTTAGATTGTCCTTCCTTTGTTATTATTAATTTCAATAAGGATGGCAGAAGATAAGCAAAATGACTTGGCTAAACTTGCCCCATTGACACATAAGTACTCATGAATATCTATGTGTGAATAAATGAGGGATGAGAAAGTGAAGAATTGAACAAATGAATGACAGCATACCTAGAGAACGATGATCTTACCCTGACTTGCCTGCTTTTCCCTTTTCAGCTTATCCACTCACCAAATGCCCTCCTCCCACCATCCTCCCCAATGCTGAAGTCGTCACAGAGAATGAAGAATTCAACATAGGTACCACCTCCCAAGCCTGGGAAAGGAAGGGAAGGTGGCAGTGGGAGCTGTTGGGACAGTGGGGCTCATCCCTCCCTCCTGTCCCTGGAGAAACAGTAGGCCCTGTGCCAGAGGGTTCTGTCAGCTGAGTTTGCACCCAAAATAAAATCAAAAGGAGAGCCAGAAAAAAGTTTTCTTCTGTGATTCAAGTCAGCATCTTTTTGAGAAATAAATCCATGCAAGATAATATAAAATGCCCTGGAATACGAAACAGTCCTAGGCTCAGGCAAGGCTGAGCTGTGAGACGGGAGCAGGTGTCTGGGCCATTTGATGAGAGCCGAGCTAGTTATTTAAGTCTGAACAGAATATGACCCACCTCTGATCATCACCTAGAAGTGAGTTCAGGCCCATCTGCCCTGTCCAAACTTCTGAAGGGAGTCCTCATGTTGGTTGTTCTTTGACAGGTGACATCGTACGCTACAGATGCCTCCCTGGCTTTACCTTAGTGGGGAATGAAATCCTGACCTGCAAACTTGGAACTTCCCTGCAGTTTGAAGGCCCACCGCCAATATGTGAAGGTAATTACATGGAGCTGCATCCGTATGGGGCCTAGAAGTTCCTCCCAAACAAAGCCCTTGTTTTGCTTCTCTTTCTATTCCCAGTTTTCAGCTCAGTCACTACCCCATAACATGAAAAGTCTCTTGATAAATGTCCGATGAATGAATGAGTACCTGAGGAATGAGTGAGCAATCACTCTAGATAGGTTCTTTGCCCTCTTCTGATGTCTGAACCTGTGAATTGGCCACAGTGGCCACATTTATTTCCATCTTCCTTTTTTTTCTTTTCTGGGAATTTCTTGGAATTGCACACTGAGCAATGGAAGCAGGAAGTCCCTCCCTGGGCCCTCAGAGAAGGGCGGGCTCACACACCAACCCTGCCTTAATGGTGCTCAGATGCACCCAAGGTCCTGTGTGCCAAACCAGGCAACTGAGAGACCACAGCAATCTTTATTCCAGTGTACTACGCCTTGACAGAAATGAATTTGCTTCACCTAGTCACCCCAACTAAGATCAAAACATATTCTCTACTCATCAGGCATCTGACCTAAGGCAAGGTACCTGATTGTCTTGCCCTCAATCTTCCCTGCTGTAATGGTAGTACTTATGCCATGGGGTTATTCGATGGATTATTAACATAAAGCAGTTTAGAATGATGCCTGGCATGCAGTAATTGTTCCTTGTTTACTGTTAATATTATCGCTAGTGTGACTACCGTTTCTAGAACTACTGCTGCCTGCAAATATTCAGTAGCCTGTGGGGAAACAGGTCAGCCTTTGCCCCACCCCTGGGAAAGCAAGAGCAGGCAGCACCTGCAATATGGACTGTCCGTGAGGAAGAGCAGACCTGGTAGAGGCAGGAGTGGACGACGAGGCCTAAGAACTTAAATATCATCCCATCTCAGTGCCCTGTACTGGTCATCGGATTAGTGAAATCAGGAGCTTGTCAAAAGCTAAGCAAGTCTCCTCCTAGAAGACATTTGTTTTCCTTCTCTTCTTAAAATTAAAAAGGAAGCTCTATCAGGAAAAGTCAGTGAGTACCTTTCAAAGCTACTTGGGAAGAATCCTGGATGAGTCCTGTGAAATTCTGGGCCACAGCAAGACTCTGTCTAAGAGCTCAGCCCCAGTGCTGAATACCAAGCCCCACTTCTCTGAAGGCAGAGGTGAGATGGGTGGACAGCCCATGGCAGTCTTCTACGCAAAATAGCATTACCTGAGATTGTAATTTAGGGATTAATTTTTGGCCTTGCAGTTCCAGAAACTCCCTTATACCAGTGTCCCAGAATCCAGCAAACCTAAGAAGCCTGTCTAAAGGCACATCTACTGCAAAACACCAATTTCTCCATGTGCAATGATTGGAATATAACTATCATCAATGCACACCTTTGTACTGAAAGCACAATGTACTGAAGAAGTTGATTTAGTTCTCAGAACTTTGCCTTGGCGTCTGCACCAAGCAAATGGAGGTGGATGGCCCTGAAATTGCTTTCATGCTGTGATGCTTGCTGTGCTCCAGAACAGAGTACCTCCTCAGTGCTGGAGAAGGGCCTCTCTGAACCAGCAGCTTCCCACCCACTCATGAGGACAACAAACAACCCAATCCTGCTCCTCCAGCTCCTCCTTTTCTAAGTTCCAAGCTCAATGTCTTCTTTAGAATGACATTTTTTTCTTTAGCTATATTAATACTACTAATTAGGCCACAGCCAAGTTCTGAGACCCTTTCTGTTCAAGATGCAGTTATCATCATTCTCTCTACAGTTTACTGAAGCACTATGTTGCATGCTTTACATATATTATTTCAAAAACAAATTTTTTTGAGACGGAGTCTCACTCTGTCTCCAGGCTAAAGTGTCCCACTTCTCTGAAGGCAGTGGGGCTCTCCAGCCTGGCGACAGAACGAGACAGAGTGGTACAATCTCGGCTCACTGCAACCCCCACCTCCCAGGTTCAAGCGATTCTCCTGCTTCAGGCTCGCTGGCAGCTGGGACTACAGGTGCACACCACCATGCCAAGCTTATTGTTGTATTTTTAGTAGAGACAGGGTTTCACCTTGTTGGCCAAGATGGTCTCAATCTCTTGACCTTGTGATCCACCCACCTTGGCCTCCCAAAGTGTTGGGATTACAGGCGTGAGCCACCACACCTGGCCTGTAATCTTTTATATAACGCTCACAACAATCCCGTAAGGTCCGTGCTAGCTCTGTGTTGGCGATGGAGAAGCCATCACACAGAGAGGAGATAATTTGTTCAAGACCACACCTGTAGTAAGTGGTAGAGGTGGGCTATAAATCTAGGTGTATTTGACTCAAAATCCCATGTACTTACCTCTGCCCTATACAGTACCATCTTTGTTGAAACAAAACCCATTTTATAGATTATCTCCTTTGGATTTGGGGATGCCTTACTATTGTCCATATGTATGTTTCATCTTTCCCTACCCAAAGCCAAGTAGTAGAACCCACAGCTTAGCTAGGAAGTAACTCCAACCAACTGACCAAGCCTAAGTCCAAGAAATATGGCAATATCAACACAGGGTCTAAGGCCACCTCACGTCATGGAGCAGTACAGTGATGGATGTGGGATCTTATGTGAATATGCTCAAATACCGATTTTCTAAAGATTGCCTTTTGTATTGGGAAAAGCAAATGTGTTTGCCATAGTTCCATTCCACCTCATGTTACCTGGTGTCTCTCTTTCTTTCTCCAAGTGCACTGCCCAACAAATGAGCTTCTGACAGACTCCACAGGTGTGATCTTGAGCCAGAGCTACCCTGGAAGCTATCCTCAGTTCCAGACCTGCTCCTGGCTGGTGAGAGTGGAGCCTGACTATAACATCTCCCTCACAGTGGAGTACTTCCTCAGCGAGAAGCAGTATGATGAGTTTGAGATTTTTGATGGTAAGTCGGTCAAATGCTGCATACGTCTCTGCTGCAGAAAACATGGACTCGCTCCAGAACCCTAGGAGTCTGTGCTGCAGTTTTCCTATCAGGGCTTGCCAGAACCTCCATAGGATGTCCTTCCCTACCACAGCATCCCCAAGGCCATGGGACCTGAGGGTGGCATGGCCCAAGCAGCAGGGCTGCTTGTATTACAACTTGAACCTGTTACCGAGCCTTTTCTTACTCTAGCTCCCACTCAAAGTCATTCCTGTTAATGTCAACAGATAAATGGGTCATAGCAGTATTCCCAAGTGAAGAGTGTGCTTCCTCCAAAACCCAGAGATCTACCAAACATTGTGCTGCTTCTTTGGCTTTAAGAGAGAAAAGGTACAATAATTTGCTCTTTAATTTGGAGGGAATGTCTCAGCATGCTTCAGACCACTGGACCCTAAAAACTTAACAGCAGACTTGGTAGGATTTCTCTCTTACCCTCTGGAGCACATGTGTCCTGCAATGGCATCTTGCCAAAGCACTAACTGTCCCTTCTCACTCATCAGAGCCGATTAATATGATGTCCTCAATAGAGTGAACCAATACGTTATATTCTGCAAGACGTCCAGATGGTCCACATCCCTTTATACTCTATTCTGACAGAGAACAAGAGAAGTAACACAGCTCTGGGGGAAACCATGAATGTATACTGTTGTATACCTCATGTGAATGTAAACTGCTTCTGATGCTTCTGTCTGAAGGGTATGGAAAAGACTACATGGCCAGATCAACAGCTGCATTCCATGTATCTAAGGCGGTGTTAATCTGTTCTAATAAAGATGTGAACCTTACACAGCTGCTACAATTGAGGCTCCTACGTGGTTAAATGTGTACTGTGAGACAGACCTGGGCCAGGACTCCATTTATTCCCAACCCCAGTCTTCATACACCCCTGCTGTGACAGGGTAGCTGTGATAGTGCTTTGGGCCTCCCCTCCATCAGCATCAATTAACATCCTGTATCCAGAAGTCTTTGATATATCTGAACATTCCCTTTTCTATAATATTCAGTTTTCTGAGTAAACAGTAGTAGGTCTTTTGGGGGAAGAACTGTAGGAACAACTACTATATATAATTGTTGTCATTGTGCAGGGTTTTTTTCATAGGGACCCGGCCTCTTGAGAAATGAAACCTGGCTTAAGTCTGCAAACTGGGCAAGGGATTGCACCTTTCCGCTGGGGGCAGCTTTTCTCACCCTGCGGTTATCTGCTCATGATCTATTTTGTTTATATAGTTGTTTTGGCTGCTCTTTTAGGCTTCCTATTTACCTCACCCTTAGGAACATCATGTTCTATGAGCCATCTTTGTAGATCCTGTAGGCCAGGCCCTCACAGCTGCCATTCCAACCTCACTTTCCATTGTAGTAATTATGCCAACTTTGCTTCTGACTGTTAAGTAATTCCACTGGCCTCTGTATTCTAGGACCTTCTCATCCCCATTACTGCTAGGGAGCCCAGCACCTCTTCCCATCAGTTTTGACCCACAGGAGATATCCATTAATTACTCAGCAATGCTGGTCCTCACCCACTCCAGGAAGGCTGAAGCTCCTCACCTCCTGATTGCTTTAATAAATGGTGCGTCCTCCAGGTCTTCCTGAGAACTGTGGTCAGCTAGTGGGTGCTCTGCTCTTACACAGTAGACCCAGCCCAGCATGCCACTTCTCTGAGCCTTTCCCTTTACAGCTGGCCATGGCAGTTCTGGTGGCTCTTTGTTTAATATGATCCATTACTTTTTCCAAGCTTCTAAGAGGTGTCTCAGTGGCATAGTAGAGCCATCACTCAGGGAATTTTCCAGGGTGATAAATCCTGTGTTATGGATTATCGAGCTTTATATTCTGCTCCCCTTCAACCAGACCACTGGGGATACAATCCCAGGCACTTAAGGTAGGACAAAAGAAGAGGGAGGTCTTTCTCAAAGTGCCTTCAAAAGCAATATTAGGGAGCTCTTACTTATGACTCGGACATGACATTTTCATCTAGCTTTATTACTATGTATCCATTCCATAAATATTTTTTCTATATGGCAGGTACTGAGGATTTTTGTTTGTTTGTTTTGAGACAGAGTTTTGCTCTCTTGGCCCAGGCTGGAGTGCAGTGGTGCAGTTTGGCTCACTGCAACCTCTGCTTCCTGGGTTCAAGCAATTCTCGTGCCTTAGACTCCCCAGTAGCTGGGACTACAGGCATGCAACCACCATACCCAGCTGATTTTGTTGTTGTTGTTGCTTTTCAGTAGAGGTGGGGTCTTACTATGTTGCCCAAGCTGGTCTTAAACTCCTGGGCTCAAGTGATCCACCTGCCTCAGCCTCCCAAAGTGCTGGGATTATAAGCATGAGCCATGGTACCCAGCCTGAGCTTTTTTAAATACACCAAGAGAAGAAGGGTGGCCAAGTGGAAGAAGTTCCCCAGTTTGAAAACCAGCTCTTCCCTTAACCAGCTACTTGACCTTGGTCAAGTCTCAAAATGCAAATCAATTTCATCTTACCTGCCAGCTCCTATAGGTAGGCAGAGACTTCCTAGAGCACTGCTTTAGAGCGAGGCTCAGGAGAAAAGAGCACCTTGAGCAATGCCTGTGGATGCAGAGAGAGGAGGGCAAGTACAGATGATTTTGCTGACTCTGAACAGATCACCCCACCCTCTGAGCCCTGAGGTGTTCCCTGGAGGCTCCCTGTGATGGCTCCGATGGTCTGTAATCCTGAGTCCCTCTCACCCCAGGTCCCTCCGGACAGAGCCCTCTGCTAAAAGCCCTCAGTGGAAATTACTCAGCTCCTCTGATTTTCACCAGCTCAAGCAACTCTGTGTACCTGCGCTGGTCATCTGATCATGCCTACAATCGGAAGGGTTTTAAGATTCGCTATTCAGGTGAGTTAAAACACACACACACACACGCACACACACACACAAATAAGCCATCGGCCCTCTCTTTATCAAAGCTGCAAGCTCCTCGTGAAGACTGGCCAGCTGTTCCCCTCCTCTAAATCTCCCTCACCTGAAGCTAAGTGGTCTTTGCCATTTCCCTATCTCCTATTCTTCTATTTTATTCCCCTCTTTTAACCTCTTCCCTCCCTTCTTATACAGCCAGCCTATGTCTTCAGGATAAGTTTAACTATTACATGTGATCTGATAATGCCTAACAGTGATCCTATCCCTTTAGGAAAGTTAGGAAATGCTAACTTTAAGTTTCCTTAAAACTAAAAAGCCCTAAAGCATGGATTTCCGACTGGCAGATGTTAAGCAGGCGGCAAAGGATGGGCTATATTTCAAGGCCAGGTACCTTTCTTCTGCTCTTTAAGCTGTATCTTATAAACAGAATCAGATCAGAAGACCAGGCCAGCCCAAAGACTGACCCAGGGAACAATCTATAAGGACTGAAAAAATATTCCTGGGAATATAATGAGATGGAGAAAATTGAATTTATCTGATCTCCTGTCATGGGAATTACTGTCTGTGGTTGGAAGGAAACTTCACAAGCTGCTTGCTGCCCACTTTGAAGGGGAGTGGGTTCAGTGAACTGCTGGCTGGGCTCCGCAAGCTTGGAGACAGAAATGAATTACTTAAGACCATGGCTGGTTCCACCACACAGTAGTTCCCTTTCTGCACTCTTTCCCCTGGCTACCTTTGTCCTACATTCCAAGCAAATGATGGACAAATTTCTAAAGAATCTTGGTTGGGGGCCAGGTGTGGTGGCTCACACCTATGACACCAGCACTTTGGGAGGCCGAGGCAGTTGGATCACCTGAGGTCAGGAGTTTTGAGACTAGCCTGACCAACATGGTGAAATCTCATCTCTACTAAAAATACAAAAATTAGCCAGACATGGTGGCATGCACTTGTAATCTCAGCTAGTTGGGAGGCTGAGGCAGGAGAATCGCTTGAACCCGGGAGGCAGAGGTTGCAGTGAACCCAGATCATGCCGTTGCACTCCAGCCTGGCAACAAGAGTGAAACTCCATCTCAAAAAAAAAAAAAAAAAGAAGAAGAAGAATCTTGGTTGGAAGGGATGTCAAATTATAACTGGCCTGAAGTCCCTCTTGCCACAGTCCATCTTCATGGGTCTCCTGCTTGCAAGACCAGCCCATACTTGGAGGGTGAACAGTCTTAAAGAATGCCTGGGTGTGGTTTTCAGGGAAAAGCCAACCAGGGGAAGCTGAGGGTGCCTGGGAAGAGATGGGTCTTTATTGTCTCAGAGCACATATCCTCTGCAGAATCTATCCAACCTCTCCTTTCCCTGGTGCATGGAGGAGTGGTCTGGGCAGCTGCAATGACTGTATGCCCCAACGTCAGTGACCAGCTCTCTCACTCACTAGCTCTGGGATTATTAGGCAAGGCACTTAACTACTTCAGGCCTCAGTGTCCATAGGATGAAAAGAAACCTTAAGGTGCCTCTTAGGGATGACTCAGGATGAGTACCTGGCAGCTGCTCACTCAAACAGGAAATATAGCAGTTTAGTACCATCTTACTATGCTGTTTGCTAAATTAGGCACCGAACACTATGAAGGAATTACCCTTTCCTTGATGTTCTAAAGACTAACATGCTTGGGGATAATGAGTCAGCTGTAATTACAATACCTATGCCATGTAGAAAATAAATTAATTACATGGTGCAACAATTAGTCCTTAATAATTCAGATATAGTAGACGAGTGTAATTTGCACCTGCGTCTGTCACTGTGACTAGGTATATTTTACAACTGAGATTCTTATTCCTGAGGGAGGTAACCACGTAGATATGACACACATAGAGCACAGGGGGCAAAGCAGGAGTAGAGAAACAAATCCGGCTTGGAAAGAAGCTATTTAAAATGCTAATATCACCAGCAGAAGGACGTGATCAACAAAAAAAGAGGCCAGGGGATCTCACCGTGGGGCAGCTGTGAGTAAGGGCCCCACACCCGAATCCTGCCTTATCCATCTCTGCCTGCAAGACCCAAGCAGGGACTCCTAGGGCAAACAAAGATCATTATCTGTCTGGTCTTTTGGTCATCCCTCTTTCCTGGCCTCACAGAACTCCCCTGAGGATCCCTGGCAGGGTTCGTAATGTAAGTCCTTTAAACTGGGATTTTTGGGTGTGTGTGTGTGTGTGTGTGTGTGTGTGTGTGTGTGTGTGTGTGTGTGTGTTTTGAGATGGAGTCTCACTCTGTCACCCAGGCTAGAGTGCAGTGGCAGGATCTCAGCTCCCTGCAGCCTCCACCTCCTAGGTTGAAGCAATTCTCCTGCCTCAGCCTCCCAAGTAGCCGGGACTACAGGCACACACCATCACACCCGGCCAATTTTTTGTATTGTTAGCAGAGATGAGGTTTCCCCAGGTAGTCCTCAAACTCTTGGCCTCGTGTGATCCACCCACCTCGACCTCCCAAAGTGCTGGGATTATTGGTGTGAGCCACTGCACCTAACCCAGGCTGGGATTTTGGTCTGTTTTCTTCATTGTTGTATTGCAAGCACTTAGAACAACATCTGGAAGATAATAGATACTTGATATCTGTTGAATAAATGAATGAAATAAGTTGAAGCCATATGTGGAGGGGAAATGAGCACTGTAGGGAAACGTGTGTCCCAAGTTGCCACAGGTCCATCTCAGTGCATTCCCCTACACAACACGAAGAAGAATGACCATTTAATGAGCAATGAATAACGAGCACCCCATGCTGTGCTGGGGGCTTTATGTATGCCGTCTTTATATACAACTTAAATTGTCCAAAGTAGGAATTACTAGTCCCAATTTACAGGTGAGGAAATTGGAGCTAAGTGATTTGTCCCAAATTACAGACCTGGTAAGATCAGAAATGGGACTTGAGCCCAGGCCTGACTAACGTCAAAGTTCACCCTCCTGCAATCACACCTTTCTGGAACCATCCCCACTGGGTTCTACTTTCTAAGTCTGTTTGGGAGCTGAAGGGATTTGAGAGCCTGAACTTAGCCATACAACCAAATCTGCCTTTGGACCACAAAAGGGAACCAGTGCTTCATGAAGCGGGTTTTTTTTTTCTTTGTTTTATTTCTGCTTTATTAACCTGGCTGGGTGTTTTCCAACATCCACCACTCAGACCTTCCTCAGTAGCAGAGGGCGTGGCAGTGGCAAAGACAAGGAGATGGGGGGAGAAGAAAGGGGAAAGGGCCTGCACAGAAGACCATGTCTGCCTTCCTGCCGTGACTGGTTCCCTGAACCTCATCTTCTTGTTCAGCCCCTTACTGCAGCCTGCCCAGGGCTCCACTCCATGGCTTCATCCTAGGCCAGACCAGCACCCAGCCTGGAGGCTCCATCCACTTTGGCTGCAACGCCGGCTACCGCCTGGTAGGACACAGCATGGCCATCTGTACCCGGCACCCCCAAGGCTACCACCTGTGGAGTGAAGCCATCCCTCTCTGTCAAGGTGAGAAGCAGGTGGAAAGGGGGCCACAGGTAGCTCGGATCCAACTCACATCTTGGGTTTGTCCAGGACTATTCACTTCCAAATGTGGGTTTACTGTTTGATAATTAATTCATTCTTTCCACCAGCATTTACTGAAGATCTGTAGTGCATAGCAATCTCAGTGTTTTGAGATCCATGGGGGAGATGGGTATGTGAGCACATCGATGCAAGTGACAGAGGAGGGAAGTGTTGTGTCATGAGCACAATCAGTGTTCTAGGAGCCCAGAGGTGAAAAGGCTTCTCCTTCCTCCTGGCTAGCTGGGGAGGGCTCCCAGCTGCGGAGATGCTGGGGCTTGGGCTCGTAGAGCAAGCGGGTTGATCAAACACTTGAAATGTACCAGTCAGTTTACATGCACTACCTTTTATATTTTATGAGTTTTTTCTGTTACAGTAATATACACTCAAACTAAAAATCTGAAGAAAAAAACTGTAGATAATGCAAAAGAAAAAGGTGAAAATGAACGAAAAACCTGAGATCACCATTATTAACATTCCGGCACATTTCCTTTGGTCTTTTATACCTTGATTACAAAAATTGGATCATCCCTGTGCAAAGCTCTTATAGATTTTGTTTCCGATAATGCTGTGTGACCATTGAAAATAATGGTGAGGGAGTATATTTAACTATATATTATTACATATATTACATACTATTATTGTTGGTGGGTTTTTCTGGTTGTTTTTTGGTTTTTGTTTTTGAGATGGAGTCTTGCTGTGTCACCCAGGCTGGAGTGCAGTGGCACAATCTCAGCTCACTGTACCCTCTGCCTCCTGGGTTCAAGCAATTTTCCTGTCTCAGCCTCCCAAGTAGCTGGAACTACAGGCGCCCGCCACCACGCCCGGCTAATTTTTTTATTTTTAGTAGAGATGGGGTTTCACCATATTGGTCAGGCTGGTCTCAAACTCCTGACCTCAGGTGATCCACCTGCCTCAGCCTCCCAAAGGGCTGGGATCACAGGCGTGAGCCACTGCACCTGGCCTCTGTTGTTAATATTATACTTCCTCACCATTATTTTCAATGGTGGCACAGCATTATGAGAAAACATTCATTTAAGTATCATTCTATGGCCATTTGAATTTCTATATTCTTTGTGACTATAAACTTATAATTCTATCTTTATGAATATTACATATTTATTTCCTTAAAGCAAATTCCCAGAAGTGAGATTGTCACATCATATGTGATTGACAGCTGTCAATACTGATTGCCCCCCAGAAAGTTTTGTCCTCATGTATAGCAGTACATGAGAGCTGTCTTTTCTCTGGCAGTCTCAATGTTATGCACTACATTTAAAAAGAAAAAAAAAAAAAGAAGTTATTGCCAACTACATAGATAAAAACAGGAAATCACATTGCTGTTTGATTTTTCCTTTGGTTCCCAGTAGTGGTGAAGTACTCTTTAATGACGTCTCTCATCTCTAATCCTCACAACCTTCTCGCCTGTGCCTGGGCTTTCTCAAAGAACAAAAACAATGTGCTATTAATAATCTATTTTAGCCTTAAGCAAAGGTCACAGTGAACTGGCTGTCCACAAATGGCAAATGGCATTTGGCTTTGGTCTCTGCGTCTCTAACTGCATTAACATGGACAAGTCTTTTTTCCGGAGAGCCAGTTGGAACCTACCAAGCCTCTCATTTCTGTTACCTTACATCACCACCCAAAATTAAACTTCCCCCAGGCTTTGATTCACCCATCTTCATACTACTGTGCATGTCTCCTCCCTATGCCACCCCTACCATGCCTCCCACTGATGCCCTTCCTCTGAGCCTCCCCTGGCATTCTCTGGAATCCTAGTTCCATGGCCAGCAAGCATACACCCTCAGTCCATACCCAGCAGGCTGCCTTCACTTCCTCCCTCCAAGGAGACCATGGCTGTCCTCTGAGAGCGCATATGCTGTGGCCCTTTCAAGTAGCATGTTAATCCCCCTCCACCCACCTCCTACTTCCCGCACAATTCTGGGCCAGGAAGGGCCTGGCATTCTTCCAGTTCTCTACTGCTGCTTCCAAACCATGATTTCTCCACTCCTCCTTTAGAGACTCTGTGCCTCCTAATGCCTTCTCTCTCCTTCCCCATCCATTCTCTCACCCCATGTCTCTCTCCCTCAGAGATCTTATTCCACCACAAGCCTCAAATACTTTGTGATTGTATCCCCTCCCCTCTTACCCACAGGAAGTGTCCCTCTTACCACTGGGTTTGGGGACCTGCATTTTGGCATGGAGATCATGAAACACAGGCTGTTAGTATCTCAGGCTAGAGTATTATCTTCTGTCCCCTCAGTTATTTATACAAGCGAGACCAGGCTAGGGCCTATGAGAAGTGGCTGCTGCCCGCTTCCTTCACTGGCCTCCCTGGGTTGACTCTCCATGCAAGACACCAGTGGAGATACAAGCATTTCTTCCCTACAGATTCAAGGAAGCTGTGTAGATAGTTGATCTGATATGACAGTTTGACTAACCTAGAACCAGTGAAGAAGCCCAAAGCCTTTCTGTATAGTCATTAAGAGTCTCATGTTTACACACTCCCTGATTTCTCATTTCTTCTGTGTTCCTGATCCTCCTCTTCTGGAGGGTTCCATGTCTAGACCCTTCTTCCATCTTGGTATTCCAACTTCTCTCCCTCTAAACAGTCTACCCTCCCCTATTCATAATGGAACCCCAGCCTGATGCCTTTATTGGTTCTGGAAATTCTTGTAGCATCAAGCATCTTGTTAGGCAATCTCAATGGGACTCTGCCCAAGCTTATTCTGGCTCTGATAGAAGGAGGTCTGAGCTCTAGACTAGTTGCCAAAGGGGATAGTGGATGGAGGCAGTAGTGGGCACTTTGACGGATTAGTCTTTCTATCTGTAATACCCTCCAAGCTATCAAAGGGCAAGGATGATTTATAAGTATTATTTTCTTTCAAAGACCAAATAATCTACTCTTTCCTAAGTAATTCATATTCCTCCTATAAACATAATGTCAACCCTACTCCTGATAAAATAATGACCCTGGTCATGTTGCTGCAGACATTTCTCTCCTGAGTTGCCACTTTGAGATTCCCTTTCTTTGTATTCCTGAGTTAGTTCTGTCATTTTTTATATCCCATATCTTGCCCTTTCTTGGTTTTCACCCTTTTTCATGGGGTATATCCTTAAGTAAATTCCTTAGAAAGAGTTCATGAGAGGTACATTTTCTGTGACTTTACATTTCTGATAGTGTCTATCTTTTTGCCCTCTCACATGCTTGGTCAGTTGAGTAGGCAAAATTCTAGTTTACAAATCATTTTCTTCAGAAGTTGATTTGTTCCATTATCTTTAAACACTTAGTGTTGCCAATGGGAAGTCTTATGCCAATTTGTTTCTTCTTCCTTCACAGTTATGTTGTATTTTTTTCTCTTTCTAGGAACTTGGAGGAATGCCTATGTGTCTTTGGACTTCTTAGATGCACAAAATTCCATGATGGTGAATCTAAGAGTGATTCTCTTTGCATTCCTTTGGCTCCCTTTCCATCTGAAGACTTCTGTCTCTTTTCAGCTCTGAGAAATTTGCATCTATGATAATTCCATCCCATCCGCTTTTGGGGTTCTCTCTTTCTGGAGCTCTGAACAGCTGGACGCTGGACCTCCTGTATTGAGGATCTATCTTCTGTGTTTTCAATCCTTTTCTCTCATTTTCAGACTCTTTATTTTCCTATAGTCTAAGAAATTTACTTTTGATCTGCAACCTTTTTATTTAATGCTTATTTTGGCAATCATATTTTTCAATTCAAAGAGCTCTTCCTTGTTCTTTTTGTTGTTTTTTTCTTCAGAGCACACTGATTTTATTTTATGAGTACCATATGTCACCTTGACTTTCTCAAGATACTACTGATCAGAAGCTTAAAGATTATATATCTTCTGTTTCCTAATTCAGAAACATTTCGTAACACTGTTAACATTTCAGCACATTTCCTTTGGTCTTTTATATCTTGATTACAAAAATAGGATCATCCCTGTGCAAAGCTCTTATAGATTTTCCTAATTCAGGAAACAGAAGATATATAGCAGAAGGAAATTAGGAACAGATTTAGGAAATAGAAGATATATATTCCTAAGGGGATGTTTGTTTTAAACCTTATCTTGGTTTGTCTTGTTCACACTGCTGATTTTCTTCATCTGTATAGTGATTCTTGATCATATTTTAAGAGTAAGGGCCAGGTTGGTTTTTCCAGGTATGAGATGTGGATTACCTTTGTTGTTTTTATATACAGGTATCCTGGCCCACTAAGTGTCTCCTATCAATGAGAAGTTGAGTTGAGTATGTGGTAGACCTGGGCAGGCAATGGGGCAGTCTTTAGGCCAAGAGACCATAAACCCTAGAATTAAAAGAGCTTTCCTCTGGGATGCCAACTCCCACCATAGCAGCCCTAATTCATGCTAAGAGAGTTCTCCTTCAGTGGGAAAGAAAATCCTCTCTTTTGTTTGGAGTGTAGTTGCTTGAATGCCTCTACACTGTGTTTGTGGGAACAGATAGCAGAGAACTGGTTTCACCCTGAGGCTCCTTCCCACATATTTTGAGCTACAGCTTCTTTGCACTTTTATTTTCATTTCTTCTTCCAAACTTAAGAAAAAAAAAAAAAAAACACTCCTCCACTGATGATCCTCCCGTTTTCTTTTTTATTATGAGACTTTACCCTTTTATTAGTTTTTACTACAATTTTATTGGGACCTTGGGAGGGGAGGAAGGATAAAATAGTTTCTCAGAATACCATCTTAAGCCAGAAATGCTCATGACATTGTTTTCCTTTTGCTAGCTCTTTCCTGTGGGCTTCCTGAGGCCCCCAAGAATGGAATGGTGTTTGGCAAGGAGTACACAGTGGGAACCAAGGCTGTGTACAGCTGCAGTGAAGGCTATCACCTCCAGGCAGGCGCTGAGGCCACTGCAGAGTGTCTGGACACAGGCCTGTGGAGCAACCACAATGTCCCCCCACCATGTGTCCGTGAGTCCTCGGGCAATGGAGGTGGGTGTAAGGAAGGGTTAATAGGCAGCTGGAGAGATTCCTACAAGGAGAGAACTAAAAGCACCATAATGAGGAAAAAACCCATGGAGATGGGGATGATTGGGGGATTTCAGAAGAGGAGGCAAGTACTGAAACTGCTCTCCGCATTGATGACCATTGTGCCCTGGTGTTTCCGCAAACCACCACGGAACTTAAGAACAGCCTGGTCCACTCCCTTTTAGATGGAAAACCTGTCAGAAAGTTTGCTTGAATGTCCCTTGATTCCAAAGCTCTAAAACGACAACTTTTAGGCCAGATCATAAAATGGCATGATAATGTCCAGTCCAAAGACAGAGGATTTGGTTTTGTTGTGTTTTTTGGCCTACATGGTGCTTTATAACAAATTTTGAATTACTTCACAATATTTTAAAATCAAGACATTTTACATTAAAATCCATATTTATCTTCTCTTGAAAGATGAAAATCTAACCACTCAAACATTCAATAATCAACCTCGACTGGACACTAGTTCCCTTTTCTTATTTTTAATATTTCAGCAGAACTGTACTCCCCAGTTTGCCACATCCCCACCAAACCCACTCTGTTCACTTATCAAACCTGCCTGAACTGAAGATGTCTGGATTCTTCGTGATTGCATTAAGGTCTCCAAGTCCCTAGATCTGGGTTCTTGCAAGATCTTCCACGATTAATTAATTAATCCTCCCTGTTCCTCATTTCCCCAGCTGTGACCTGTCCTGATATCAGTAGCATCAGTGTGGAGCATGGCCGATGGAGGCTTATCTTTGAGACACAGTACCAGTTCCAGGCCCAGCTGATGCTCATCTGTGACCCTGGCTACTACTATACTGGCCAAAGGGTCATCCGCTGTCAGGCCAATGGCAAATGGAGCCTCGGGGACTCTACGCCCACCTGCCAAAGTAAGCCCAGGAGGGGAGGGTGGGCAAGTCTGGCAGAGTCCCTCCTACCTAAGCTGTCTCATGCATGAGGTGGACTGGGGCGAGGGAAAATGGGGGTACCACCAGGGACTGCAGTGTACTGCTTTTTAGACTCTCATCTAGTAGAATCAAGAGCTGGGAAAATGCCTACTCCTTTAAGGAAGTATTTCTTAGCATCTTCTCATCTTATCAAAAGCTGTCTTTGTCCAGATGAGCATCCACTAATTCATTTCTTTAATATTCATTAGGCTTTTACTGTATGCCAGACACTATAAAGGTATGAAGATAAAAGATTTTGGTTCCTGCCCACAAGGACTTTAGAGTCTGCTGGAGAGGCAGACACATAAAGAAGCAATGATAATGTGGTGTTATAAGACCTGAAATGGGAGTGTATGTGAAAGGAATGATGGTAGCATAGGGGATAGGTCACCTAAACCTGCCCGCCTTCCATTGTCAATTGTTTTTCTTTGGTTCTTTAATATAGTTTCAAAGGTCGGAGTCTCTGGGAAGAGACTGAGACAGAGGCTTATTAGAGGGTGCTCTTGAGAGCACCACCTGCAGAAGAGAAAGGAAAGGAGGGAAGGAAGCAGGACTGGGCAGAGGGAGAATTGAGCTCTGATGCAGTATCTGTGAAACCCCCAGCTGACCCCCCAGGGAGCTCTACAGCTGGGATGGCCCTTGAGAATTGTCACAAGTTGGCGCAACAGAGCCTTTATACTACCACACTGACCAGCCATTCGATGCCAGGCTGTTCTAGGAAGGGGACATGACCTGCCTAGGTGGGAGGATTCTTCAACCACAGCAATCTGAAAAGGGCTGACAGCCAAGGGTTGTTTGCCAGCAGCTGGGGAAATAAGTCCTTCTTCAGTCCTAAAACAGGCTCTGAGTGGCTCACCACGGCATGCACTACAATAGGAATATCTCCCACTACAATAGGAATATGCTCATAATATTTATGTGACCAATGAGGATGTCATAGAGGAAGCAAGTGATTTAAAGAGGTAGAAGGAAGTGGTCTGTGAGAAGTGGGAGTTTGAGACTGGGCAGGAAGAGGAATGATGTCTTCCAATGCTTGTGACCCAGGCTGGGCATGGATCCCAGCACTTTGGGAGGCTGAGGGGGGTGGATCACTTGAGATCAGGAGTCCGAGATCAACCTGGCCAACATGGTGAAACCCCATCTCCACTAAAAAAAATACACACACACACACATTAGCCAGCATGGTGGTGCCCACCTGTAATCCCAAGTACTTGGGAGGCAGATGTTACAGGGAGTCAAGACTATGCCACTGCACTCCAGCCTGGACGACAGAGTGAGACTCCATCGCAAAAAAAAAAAAAAAAAAAAAAAAAAAAAAAAAAAAAAAAAAAAAAAAAAAAGGCTAATGTCAGTGATCCAAGACACTGTTGTCTTCACACACTGGTGCAGTCTGCACAGTGGGATGTAACCACATGTGTGGCAGAGTAGTCACAAGCATTTGACAGTCTCACTACAATGCAGCCACTCATATTTCAGTGCAGCCTTGGTGATTAGGCCTCACCTCATACATCAGCCAGAGGCTCTCAGCAGTGCTCTGTTGGAAAAAAGTGTGAGGCTGCTGCAGGGCTCATAAAAGAAGGGAAAGGAAATTGATTAGCAGCGTCTTCCCAGGTCACTAAGGAGCATACCACAGAATCGCCATCTCTTCCTAACCACAGTGCACATCTCAGCCCCTGAGAAGGATTTAAAAAGCACACAGGCTGGGGCCCTATCTCCAAAGCCGGTGAGTCAGACACCTGCAGCGGAGCTGGGCATTTGAACACCCCTCGGGGGCTTCTGGAAACACCTCCAGTTGAGATGCCACATCACCTAAGTCAGCATCACAGCCCATATTGTGGCCAGGAATTCCAGCAGAGTAAGGTTAAACAGGTCTTGTTTTTGTCACGATTGTTGCTAAGCAGAAGCAGCCACGCCCCTCCTCTTGGGGCTGGCTTACTGAGCATCTTGTGATCATTGTAGTCATTTCCTGTGGAGAGCTCCCCATTCCCCCCAACGGGCACCGCATCGGAACACTGTCTGTCTACGGGGCGACAGCCATCTTCTCCTGCAATTCTGGATACACGATGGTGGGCTCCCGGGTGCGTGAGTGCATGGCCAATGGGCTCTGGAGTGGCTCTGAAGTCCGCTGCCTTGGTAAGTGACCTCTCCAGGCCTAACCTTCCCAGTTTTTCTCCTCGAGATAGAACAGATCTTTCCAAAGCTGGGATCCAGTCTTTGAACAGGATCATTTTGCCTACTGACATAAAATGCTTAATCCGATCACCAACTGTTGGGCATCAGGCATGACTAAAACCCTGGAATAGCTTCTCTTGGGCCACCCAAAGGAATGAGAACTTCAGATCTAAAGAGACAAGCCTTTGAGGGTTTCATTCTGGTTAGAAAAACAATCCCTTCCTATTGGCCTTTATATAATGAGTATAGCCCCAGTCTCCATTTTTGGCAAACTTGCAGACACATTCCTGTAACATGCCTTAAGTACCTTTCATATTATCTATTAGCAAATTTTACACAAAATATAGCAACATATACATATATACTAAGCAAATGACAGAAACATAAAACAACCTGGCTTACAAAGGACAAATTTATCCTTTTCTCCATGGCTAATCCACTCTCTGGTTCTATGATTCTGTCTCCTCTTACACCTTTCTTGGACCCCTAGAGGCTAAAAGAGGGCCCCAGCCACATAAACCTCACAGGATAGATTGGATGGTTTGTCCTGGGGTGAACAGTGCTGTCTTGCCCATGTCCCAAGCCCGCTATTTCCACAGAAAGCCAACAGAAACTGGTGGAAATAACCAGGAATATACTCTACCCAAATCCCATATAATAAAAAGAACTCACCTAGGTGTTACTCAAGGAGAAGGAAGGAAAGATGAATTTAGCCAAACCATCTGTTTTTACACAGTTGTTTCAACACAGCCAGGTTTTGACTGCCTTAATGTAGACAGTGGTGCCCTCCATGCAGCAGATGCTCAGTAAAAAACAAGATGTTCAGTCCTGGCACTGTGGCTCATGCCTGTAATCCCAGCAATCAAAAGCTGCATTGTCCAGATGAGCATCCACTAATTCATTTATTTAATATTCATTAGGCTTTTAATGTGTGCCAGACACTATAAAGGTATGAAGATAAAAGATTTTAGTTGAGACAGATCACTTGAGGCCGGGAGTTCGAGACCAGCCTGGCCTCTACTAAAAATACAAAAATTAGCTGGGTGTGGTGGTGTGTGCCTGTAGTCCCACCTACTCGGGAGGCTGGTGAATCCCTTGAATCTAGGAGGTGGAGGTGGCAATGAGACAAGATCGCACCACTGCACTCTAGCCTGGGAGTCAGAGCAAAACCCTGTTTTGAAAAAAAAAAAGAGAGCTGCTCTTGAGTTTGGGTTTTTGGGTGTACATATATATATGGCTTTTTTGTATCTGGTTGGTAAGAAAAAGAGGGGGATGATACTGGGGGCAGGGAGGCAACAGTGATTATTTTGCACACACCTGTGTAGAGACACAGAAACTGAAACTTAGAAGTGAGTGGTCATTTGGGATACAGCCTTAGGATTTGGGGTGCCAAGTCCTCAACATTATTTCTGTCATGTCGAGGGTTCCTGAAGTCACTCCTGAATTGCTACTCTCGGGGAGAAGTGGGAAAAATGATGAGTGATGCGATAGTTCGTCCTTCTCCCCACCATCCCTGTCTCTCGCCACCCAGACCGAGCTCCACTCCATTTTCTGTAAGCTCCTCTTTGATGTACTCTCTTCCCCGTCCCTCACCAAAGCTGGACACTGTGGGACACCGGAGCCTATCATCAATGGACACATCAATGGGGAGAACTACAGCTACCGGGGCAGTGTAGTGTACCAGTGCAACGCTGGCTTCCGCCTGATCGGCATGTCTGTGCGCATCTGCCAGCAGGATCATCACTGGTCGGGCAAGACCCCTTTCTGTGTGCGTAAGTATGTCATCCACTCTCCCTAGTCACGGGGCTCAGATTCAACATGGACTTTCTCCCTCTCTCTCTTAATTAGATTAGCTAGAGGGGTTTTTTTTTTTTTTTTTTTTTTGGTATGATTGCGAATTTTTTTTCAAAATTTAAATCATTGTCAATCTAATATTTTCAGTTCTCTGCATTATTAATCACTGTTTTGTCTTTTATTATTTCCTTCCTTGTGATTTCTTTTGGTTTATATTTTTGTTCATTTTCTAGCTTTTGAGTGGGAATTTAATTCATTTATTTTTATTTCATTTCTACTGAATTTTATTGCTATAAGTGCTTAAGACTATGAAATTTCCTGTGATCACTGCTTTAATTGTGTCCTATAGAGTCAAATAATAAATGTTCATTATTTATTAGAAACTCTGTAATTTTGGTATTGAGTTCCCCTTTTACATAGAAAATTTTTAATAGAAGGATTTGTTTCTAGGTGGAACGTCCTTTTTGTTTTCAGTATGTTATTAATTTCTAATTTTTATTGCATTGTATGTAATATTTCTACTTCACAGAATTTACCAATGCTTTCTTTGTGACCTAATAGTTGGTCAGTTGTTATGAATGTCTCATGTGTACTTGAGAAGAAAGGGTATTAGGATGTCATCATTTATTCATATGTCCATGAGATATATCTGCTTGATTATGTTGTCTATGTCCTCGACATTCTTACTTTTCACCCACTGAATCTGTTTTATTCTGAGAGATGTATTTAAAGTTTTTTATTAGTAGTATGTTTCTTTTCCTTGCACTTCCTGTTGTTTCTGTTCTATAAAGATGGTTGCTATGTTATTTGGTGCATAGATATTCATAACTAGTATCTCCATTGCACATTGTGGTTTTTAGCCTTTAAAGATGACTTTTTGTCACTTTTAATATTTTTTACCTTGAATTGTACTTTGCTTCATATTAAGCTTACAACTCCTACTTTAATTATTTTGCCAGTACATCTTTGGCCATTTATTTTAGCCTTTTGATTCTTAGGTGTGATTCTTGTATGCAGCATAAATTGCCTTATGAGCTATCTTGACAGTCTTTTTCTTTTAGTTGGTTAAACTCATTCACATATATTAATATGACTGATATGTTTGGTCTTAATTCTGCCATCACCCATTTTGCCACTTCTCCACCCCTGATAACCACCATTCTACTCTCTGTTTCTATGAATTTGACTTTTGGAATTATAATATTAATTTAATTCTATTTTTCTTGTAGGTTTTTTGGTGATTTTTTGAGGTTCATAATTATTTTTCCCTTTATCCTAAAGTCTAGTATCTTTACTAGGACATGCTTCAGAGTTAATTATTCCAAAACAATTTCCCCAGGCATTCTGTGGGTCTTTGAACATGTAGATTCAGGTCTTATTTCTAACAATTTTTCTTGGATTATGGTTTGAAATATCAGTATTGTTTTGTTTCCCACTGTTTTTTCCTCCTTCATCAGCTCTGATTATGTGTGAGTTGAATCTTCTTTGCCTGTCTTCTTTCTCAGCCTCTTTCTCTCTCATTATTTTTACCTCTTTATCTCATTTTAATTCCCTTGAATTCTTGCCTGACTTACTTCAGTAACTCTTATTAAATTATTATTTTAGAATAGTCTTTCTTGGGCCTCTTATATATATAGTCTTCATTTCTCAGATGGTTTTGTCTTTTTCTTCTCTTTAAAGCATACAATCAGTTTTCTTTTATTTTCTTCCACCTTCTGTCCATTTGTGCTTTTAGCTTGGATTTTCTGATTTTCATGGTGGTTTTTAAATTACTTAGAATATTTAGTTCAGTTTAGAATGCTGCTCCAGTTTTCTTATGCTTCATTTGTTTTGTTTTTGGTGAGGAGGTTTTCATCAGATGAAATGCTTGAATTCTTTTCTACTTTTTTCTTAAAATAACTTTGTATACATTTAGGTTGATGTTTTCTATTCATTTTACGGCTTTAGTGTGCTTTAGTAGTACCCTCTTCTGTCGGTGTTACAAAGTCTTTCTCTCTGATCAGTTTTCCTTCTTTATTTCATTTTGACTCCCTTGGATGTTTGCCTTTGTTTTTTGGTTTTTGGTTTTTTTTATTTTAAATATAAGGCTTTTGTGTGTGTGTTTGTATGTGTGTGTGTGTGTGTGAGAGTGTGTGTGTGAGTGTGTGGTAAGGGAAAGATTGAGTGTCCTTCATTTTTGTTTGTTTGCTTGTTTTTCTTTTGTTTTGCAGAACCCCAGGTTTTCCAATCATTGCTTCTTTTTCTCTTTATCACTCAGAGGATGTCATTTTATTTTCTTCCAGGAGCAATGAGGGAGAATCACACACATTTTTATGTCCCTTTTCTGTAGTTGTACATGGACATACAAAGATTTCTTTTCAATATATTCACATATAAGATGGATTTTCTCCTTCTAGCAGCAGTGTTAAGCCCTTCACCTGCTCCTCTCTTCTCTTTCATACAGTTTGCTCTCCACAAAAGCTTGGAACAGAAGGACGAGAAGTAACTCTGCCTGGGCTTAGGGTGTATTTCTAACTTACATGTAATTTCAAGTTTGTAGCACTCTCTAGCTTCTAGTTAGTCTGCAGGCCTGGGTTTTCTATTATTTGTTCTTCTGGTTAATCTGAATTTTTCATATATATATAGTGTTTTAGGTTTTGCGGTACATGTGAAGAACATGCAGGATTGTGGCATAGGTACACACATGGCAGTGTGGTTTCCACTGTTATCCATCCTCAGCTGCCTCGAAGTAACTTGGAAAATTCTTCACTTTGAAAATTTCCCTAAAGTGAGCCTTTATGTAAAGTGCAGGTTTTCCTTCTTCATTTTTGTAAAGGAGGTATTTTATTTTAATTCTTCTTTTGGCTTTTTATATATGAGACAGGACCATAAAATAATGAGAATTTCTCAATAAACAATACATGAAAATTAGTCTTAATTACTTCTTAATGTTTACAGAAAGCAAGACCCAAGCCAGGTACGGTGTCTGATGCTTGTAGTCCCAGCTATTCAGTGCCTGAAGTCGGAGGATCAATTGAGCCTGGAAATTTGAAATGAGCCTGGGCAACATAATGAGACCCTATCTCAAAAAAATAAAAAAAATAAAGATCCATCTATATTCAGTCACTTGGATGTATCTAAATAAGACATATTTAGTTTTACCGAGAAGATGACCATTCAAATGCCCTCAGGAAATTGGTGCCCAATGTGTATAAGGAGATTTAGGTAATAAATAATAGAAACTCTTGGGGTCTGGATGGAGAATGTTTGCCTGGCTTAAAGACATTGAATGTTAGACTGGACCATATTCAAAGTCAGTGAGTAAAGTAATTAGACACTCAGGTGTAGACCCAGATTGCCTGGGTTTACATCTTAGCTCTACCACCAGATATCCTGTGGCTATGTAACTGTAGGTAGGTTGGTTTATAATACTCACTAGGTATTAGTCTTCTCACCTGTAAAAAGCAGGCACCTCAAAGACTACTGGGAGCATTAAATAAATTAATACACATAAGATGGTTAGGCCAGTGCCTGATCCAGATGTTAAGCAGCAGTTGCTGCTACTGCTGCTGTTGTGTGATGATCATGATGATGGTAATGGTAGTGGGGGCGGTAATGCTGCCACCATCACATCACAGAATTCAGGATCACTTTTTTTTATTGTACTTTAAGTTCTGGGGTACATGTGCAAATCATGCAGGATTGTTGCACAGGTACACAAATGGCAAGGTAGTTTGCTGCCTCCATCCCCCCGTCACCTATATCTGGCATTTCTCCCCATGTTATCCCTCCCTAACCTCACCACTCCCCCACTGTCCCTCTCCTAGTCCCCCCCAACAGATCCCAGTGTATGATGCTCCCCTCCCTCTGTCCATGTGTTCTCATTATTCAATACCCACTTTTGAGTAAGAACATGCAGTGTTTGATTTTTCTGTTCTTGTGTCAGTTTGCTGAGAATGATGGTTTCTAGATTCATCCTACAAAGGGTACGAACTCATCATTTTTTATGGCTGCATAGTATTCCATGGTGTATATGTGCCACATTTTCCTTGTCCAATCTATCATCGATGGGCATTTTGGTTGGTTCCGTATCTTTGCTATTGTAAACAGTGGCGCAATGAATATACATGTACATGTGTCTTTATTATAGAACGATTTATAATCCTTTGGGTATATACCCAGTAATGAGATTGCTGGGTCAAATGGAATTTCTATTTCTAGGTCCTTGAGGAATTGCCACACTATCTTCCACAATGGTTGAACTAATTTACACTCCCACCAACAGTATAAAAGTGTTCCTATTTCTCCACATCCTCTCCAGCATCTGTTGTCTCTGGATTTTTTTTAAATAAATAATGAATTTATTATATACTCCTTTATATAAAGGATGTAAGATAAACACAATTCATAATATCTTCAGTTGCAGAGTTCATAGATGATCACCATTCTAACTGTTGTGAGATGGTATCTCAATGTGGTTTTGATTTGCATTTCTCTAATGGCCAGTGATAATGATCATTTTTCCATATGTTTGTTGGCCTCATGTATGTCTTCTTTTGAAAAGTGTCTGTTCATATCCTTTGCCCACTTTTGAATGGGTTTGTTTGTTTTTTTCTTGTAAATCTGTTTTAGTTCTTTATAGATTCTGGATATTAGCCCTTTGTCAGATGCGTAGATTGCAAAAAATTTTTTCCCATTCTGTTGGTTGGCAGTTCACTCTGATAATTGCTTCTTTTGCTGTACAGAAGCTCCAGAGTTTAATTAGATCTCATTTGTCTGTTTTGGCTTTTGTTGCCAATGCTTTTGGTGTTTTAGTCGTGAAGTCCTTGCCTATGCCTATGTCCTGAATGGTTTTGCCTAGGTTTTCTTCTAGGGTTTTTATCGTGCTACGTTTTGTGTTTAAGTCTTTAATCCATCTGGAGTTAATTTTAGTGTAAGGTGTCAGGAATGGGTCCAGTTTCTTCTTTCTGCACATGGCTAGCCAGTTTTCCCAACACCATTTATTAAACGGAGAATCCTTTCCCCATTGCTCTTTTTTTGTCAGGTTTGTCAACGATCAGATGGTTGTAGATGTGTGGCATTACTTCTGAGGCCTCTGTTCTGTTCCATTGCTCTATATCTCTGTTTTGGTACCAGTATCATGCTGTTTTGATTACTGTAGCCTTGTAGTATAGCTTGAAGTCAGGTAGCATGATGCCTCTTGCTCTGTTCTTTATGCTTAAGATTTTCTTGGCTATGCAGGCTCTCTTTTGGTTCCATATGAAGTTTAAGGTGGTTTTTTCCAGTTCTGTGAAGAGGGTCATTGGTAGCTTGATGGGGATAGCATTGAATCTATAAATTACTTTGGGCAGTATGGCCATTTTCACGATACTGATTCTTCCTAACCATGAGCATGGAATGTTTTTCCATCTGTTTCTGTCCTCTCTTATTTCCTTGAGGAGTGGTTTGTAGTTCTCCTTAAACAGGTCCTCTATATCCTTTGTTAGTTGTATTCCTAGGCATTTTATTCTCTTTGTAGCAATTGTGAATGGGAGTTCACTCTTGATTTGGCTCTCTGTTA
Source organism: Cebus imitator (assembly GCF_001604975.1). Taxonomy (NCBI): domain Eukaryota; kingdom Metazoa; phylum Chordata; class Mammalia; order Primates; family Cebidae; genus Cebus; species Cebus imitator. The sequence goes on along the minus strand of NW_016107366.1, from coordinate 11,179,660 downwards.
GCTGTTATTGGTGTATAGGAATGCCTGTGATTTCTGCACATTGATTTTGTATCCTGAGACTGAAGTTACTTATTAGTTTAAGGAGATTAGGCTGAGACACTCAATCCAGAGCCATTCAGATTGCTTGTCTTTGTAGGCGTGGGACCCGTGAAGCCAGATCACCTGACTCCCTGCTTTCAGCCCCCTCTTTTTCAGTTTAATGGGTGGTTCTGTCCTCCAGCTGTTCCAGGCACTCGTTGAAATAGCCACCTAGATTTGTGTGAGTCTTTGTGCGTAAACCCACAGTGCCAGCTGAAACAGCCATGCTAGATACTCATGGCGGTGTTTGGCCTGGGAATCTCCTGGTCTGTGGGCGGTAAAAACTCCTTTGGAAACGTGGTGATCACCCACCCTCTGCATTGCTCTCGCTGGGAACCGCACTCCAGAGCTGTTCCTATTCAGCCATCTTGGATCTCCTCTCCCAGAATCTCTTATACTAAGCCCCATTCTTTCTTAGAGCACAGAGCCTTGGGAATTATCTGGAGGAGGAAAGCAAGAATAAAAGAACAAATATCTGTGGTGTTTACTCTGTGCCGGGCACCATGTTAGCTACCAATACTTATAAAGCCAAGGTTTCCAATGTCAACCAGACTCTCAAAACTTTCCAGCTGCCCTCTTCGTTCCTCCATCAGCCCCCTTGCCCATTCCCCACACAGCTGTTTCACAAGTCTCCCTCCTTTCTGAAGACTTATATTCCATTATCCCTACCTATATTCTCAGAAAATAACTAAATTAAACAGTTAAGACAGCCTGGAATCAGAGAAGCTGTGTTCAAAACTCAGATGAGCTGCTTAGAAACTGTGACCCTTGAACAAGTCTCTCGTGTCCTCTGAAATTCTGTTTTCTGTGGATATAACAGTGGTGCCTACCTCTTAGCATTGTGAGGATTAAGTGAGACAATGACTGCAAGCCCCAACTGTTGTTAGCTAATCATACAATACCACTTTCTATTCTGCAGAGATGATAGAAGCCATCAGACAATAGCTTCTCCTACTTTCAGCTTCCCCACTCACACATCTACTCTGTGTACAACTGTCCTTGCCCCTTCTCTCTCACCTTAGTAGAAGAATCTCTCTCCCAGCCCACGGCTAATCCCTCCACCAGTCTCTGGATCTCCTTCCATGCTGCCCCCTTAGTGAGCTTAGTTTGTTCTTAATCCTCTTCTGTGTTGCCATGGACCTTCCCTTTCTGTTTCCCTCAGCTTCAAAGACCATATTCGAGAAAGATTTCCTTAGAGCCTACTACATGCCAGACCCTGTATTCGGTATTGAGGATAAACATGAATGTGTCATACATCATTTCTGTCCTTAGGAAACTAGGTCTAGCTGTCCTGAAGTGTGCTCAAAACCCTATTAAGTGCTCAAGTCTCATCAGGACCTCTACTTTCCTCCTGGTGATGCCTTATTCTTCTGCCTGTGGCAGCCTGTATTAGTTCAGGGTCCTCTAGAGAAACAGAACCAATAGGATGTGTGTGTATAGAGAGTGTGTGATTTATTTTAAGGAATTGGCTCACGCAATTGTGGAAGCTGGCAAGTCCAAAATCACCAGCATAGGCTAGCGGTATGAAGACCAAGGAAAGAATCACAGTTCAAGTCTGAAGGCAGGCTGCTAGCCAAATTTCCTCTTCTTCCAGGGATAGCAGGCTGCCTTATCTCTTGAGGCCTTCAACTGACTGGATGAGGCCCACCCACATTATGGAGGGCCTCAGAATCTATTTCACTCAAAGTCTCCGGATTGAAATGTTGTCTCATCTAAAACATACCTTCACAGAAACATCTGGAATAATGTGCAATAATGTTTGGCCATATGTCTAGGTATCATGGCCTAGCTAAGCTGACACATGAAACTAACCATCACATGACCATGCTGCTTGAGAGAATTCCCTACACTAATTGCTTCCACCACTCCCCTCTCAATAGCAGCAAAGGCCACTACTTATCTGCTCTAGCCAGAAAGAACTTCCATCCCAGTCAACAGGACCTCTGGTCCTAGGCCATGTTCTAAAATGCTCAGAGCCTCTGCTTCCCAGGAACTGCATGGCAGGAATCTGAGAGGTGCCAGCCAAAGCTTTCCAGCAGCCAGAAAGCCTGGGACCTAAAGAGAACATGAAGAACTTACATGGGGGCATCAGAGATGATGCCTGGTGGCAGCAGCTTCCTCTGCTGCTCCTGGTCCAGGGCCTGTGGCTTGGGAATATGTGAGAAGCAGTGGGTAAGAGCTCAAACCAGGCAGGGGACACTTCAAGTCACCAATGGTCCTATTGATGAATCTGAGGGACAGTTTTTCATCTTTATCTTATTTGATCTATCAAGTGTGTCTGACAATTCTTGAGGCTCTTGGCTGTATGACACTACTCCCATAGAGCTTTGCTTTACACCTTTTTGATCACTCCTAGGTTTCCTATAGGTTTTTTTTTTTTAAACATCTGCCCTTCAAAAAGTGATATTCCCAAAGGTTTTTTGTTTATTTGTTTGTTGTTTTTTAAGACAGAGTCTCACTCAGCCACCCAGGCTGGAGCGCATTCTCAGCTCACTGCAACCTCTGCCTTTCAGGTTCAAGAGATTCTCCAGCCTCAGCTTTCCAAATAGCTGCTATTACAGGTGCATGCCACCACATCTGGCTAATTTTTAAATATATTTTTAGTAGAGACGGGGTTTCACCATGTTGACCAGGCTGGTTTCCAACTTCTGACCTCAGGTGTTCCGCCCACCTCGGCTTCCCAAAGTGTTGGGATTACAGGTGTAAGCCACTGCACCCAGCCCCAAAGGTTTTAATCCTCAACACTATTCTCTTTATATGAGTGATTTCTACCCCCAGGGAAGGGGCATCATGACGTTTTCCAAATCTGGTGAAAGTAATGGATCCTTTCCCAAACTGGCTGCAAACACCCAGGGCCTTGCATATAATTTCAGGGGTTCACAGATGCTGTGATGCTTATCCCTGCTCTCCCACTATCTTCTTAATCTGACAAAGCCCTATTCACCCTTGAGACCTAGATCAGACCTCATGCCACTCCCTATGGGACCTTCTTTGGCCCATCTCTACCCAGTGGAGGGTAGAAGCCACTCCTTTGCACTGGTCTCTATCTCAGTACCAGACCCCTGGGCTTAACACTGGCTTCCCTGCCTGTCTCCCTACGAGTTTGTGAAATGAGCTTCCTGAAGTCAGAGAACATATCATGTTCTTCCTTGCGTATTCTACTCTGTAACAGAGCACCTAGCTCATAAAAGGCACTCAGTAGACATTTGATTATAAGTAAATATGTGAATTGAATCTGTTTTCAAAGCAACCCTGTGAAATGCATATCAAAATTCTTACTTTGCAGCTATAGAAACCAAGCCTCAAAGTGAATTATCCTCAAACCCAAAGTCAGGAAGGGGCAGAGTGAGCTGGAAATCCTGGTCTGGTGACCTTCCTAGCCCATTCTCATCTCACCAGGCTGCTTTGAACCCCTGTGGTCCACTAACAGCATGTCCCCTGCTCTTCCCGGCCCCCTCCACTAGAGTTAGGGTTGCCACTATTGAGATTTACAAAAGAGAACTAGCCCAGAAAACACCAGATCTGGCCACAGCAAAGACTAGGTGCTGCCTCATCTTACAGCCCCATCCCCATTATCATCATTTAGGTCTTAGGTGGGATCCTCGTGGATTTAAGTATTGGGCAAAGATAATATCCCTTGTGGTTCCTCATCTTCCCACAACTAAAACACAGAACAAAGTGAGAGGCTTGGTAAAAGCATCATGTGAGACTTTAACCCCATGAGACCTTGGTGCCAGGCAGGGACAAAGTAGAACTAAGGACTCAGGATCAAAGCAGAAGCCCAGGCATCCATCCATTCATGCACTTACTCATTTGCTGATTCACTCAGCAAAAATGTATCGTGCTCGTGCTGAATGTCAGACACTGGTACATACATCAAGGATGTAGGAATAAGCAAAACAAAGTCCCTGACCTCAGGACCTTGCATTCAGCTGAGGGTGTTAAGCAGCAAACAGATATGGAAGCGGTATGGTGTGTTAGTTGGTGACAGTGCTATGGAGAGAGGTTGGGAGGAGCAAAGGACCTGACAGTGCTGGCCCACTGGGGACTAAAGAAGGCCTCACTGACATGGTTAATTTGAGGAGAGACCTGAGAAGAGAACAGGAGTTAAGGGATATCTGCAGGAACAATGTTCCAGGCAGAAATAAAAAGCAAATGCAGAGACCCTGGGGCAGGAACTTGCTTTGTATATTCATGAAGCCTCCAGGAGACCAGTGCAGCCAGGTGGTGTGAAGTATACCACTGGGAGGAAGGGGGAATCAGTGGGATACAGGGGTAAGCATCATGGCCTGCAAATACCACATCCCTTTTCTCTTCCCTGCTCATGTCTGAGCAAACCATTAAACAAAACACGGTGGTAGGTGGAGGACCAAATATTACCTTGATTACTAATAAAGGCTAAGTTGGAAAATGGAGCTTAATGTGAGAGCCAGATGGAGGCTGCTGCATGAACCCAGAATGAGATGGGTTCACCCACTCACAGAGGCAACGCTGCAGTGGGGCATGCAGCCCTGCAATGTTGGGGATAACCTGCCTCCCCAACAGCCAAGAGCAGTCGAGAACATTGCTCCCTGCAGACAACTAGGTCCCTCAAAGAAGAGGATGCTGAGCCAAACATGCCAGCTCATTCTCCCCAGGTTGCACAGATCAAGGTGCACTAACTGAACTCCCTTCCGATGGAAGCAGTGGAAGGTAGTGGGTTCTCTCCAGACAGCAGCTCTGCTTCCCCAGTTTGCCTGGGCCATTGGTCTAGCAGGGTGACTGAACTCTGCACCAGGCTTGGTTAATATTCATTCTGGTTCTACAAGGTTGGCTCAGGAATGAGGATGGGCCTAAATCAGCTTATGGGTGGCCATAAGTATACCCAGCAATTAAGAATGGATCTGGACAGCTGAAGGCATCATAGGCAAGAAAAATAAGATAGGACTGACCGCTCAGACCACGGAGAACCACAGTTCAGGTCTAACACCCTATGGAAAGTCATAGAATGATTGATCTCAAGTCTTCCAAGCTACAGACATGTCTTCAAGAAGGACAGAATATTCCCCTGACAATTTCAGCTTATAAAGCTTTTACAGCAAAAGAAATTGAAGTTAGACTTATAGTTGAACTTTGCTGATGTGCAAAAGAGATGCCTGGTGAGAGGTGGATAAATTTTGAGGGGTATGGAACAGTAGGAGGGCTTACCTATCTTCTGTTTTGGTTACAGCAATTACCTGTGGACACCCAGGCAACCCTGTCAACGGCCTCACTCAGGGAAACCAGTTTAACCTCAATGATGTGGTCAAGTTTGTTTGCAACCCTGGGTATATGGCTGAGGGGGCTGCTAGGTCCCAATGCCTGGCCAGCGGGCAGTGGAGTGACATGCTACCCACCTGCAGAAGTGAGTCACCCTTTCTCTCCCACTCTACTCCCCATCATCTCTGCCGTATGTGGTTCTGTAGCTCAAAAAAGAAGCCAGTGAACTCATTCTGGCATCATTCTGACCCAGAGAGGGAAGATGAGGCAGAAAAGGGTCATAAATGAGGACTTTCTCAACCCTTAGATACACCCACATAAAATTTCATCATCATGGGTTATATAAGGAAAGCAAAACTTAGTTTTATCTTTCAGATCTTCTTATTTACATTTCATAGAACAAATAATGCATCATTATCATATAAAACCCCATTATTTTTTAACAGAGGCTTATGTTTCTCACATAAACAAGAAATCTAAAAGTAATATTATTTCTGCAGCTGCTCAATGAGGTCAGGAGCAATATCTTGGTCTTTCCTCATGGTTGCAAGATGGCTGCTGCAACTCCTTTGGAACTACACTTAAGACATCCCCATTCTTGAAGAAAAAGCAGAGGATTGAAAAGCAGAGAGTCTAAAAGTTGAGATAAAGGGGGTGAGGGCTAGGGAAAAATACACAGAGAGGAAGCCAAAGGCTCAAAAGGCAGAAGGAAGAGAGAATGTTCTGGCCCCATTTGGAGCATTTAGGAAATAGCTTCTAATGCTTTTAGAAGCTTTTGACAGCAGTGAAGCCTCAGAGAGGCTCATCAAAGGTAAAAATCCTTAAAGGCTTAGGGATTTTAAAAAATACCTTCCTGCCCACTTCATATAATGAGGTTGAGTCTCAGGTAAGATAACGGATTTGAAGATGTTTGGAATGAAAAGTACATTCAAGCGTTATGGATAATATTGTCATTATTGTGAATAATATTGTCATTATTCTAAAGTCTTACCCTGATTTTGAGTTAAGCTGCTTTGGAAATGCTTTAATATTTTAAATTCAAATTTATCCCCCAGGTTATTAATGTGTTCCTGAAATATTCATAAAAGTGATAAAAACCATTTTCAAAAGAGCCCAACCCCTGTGCAAGTCAGTTCCAACGCGTCAGTTTTAAAACTTACTTGCTTTGCTGTGGGAGGCACATGGTGCCAGGATGAGACACACGGAGACTCGAAGTTCATGCCCTCAAGGGATTCATGTGTTCAAACAAGTCACAGCACAGGCTGGTAAAGTCAGCAATAGCGATTTGTGCCAGTGAATACCGGAGAGGGGGTAATCAGTCGGGGAAGAGGCAGGAAGGGTTCTCTAAGGAGGTGATGTCTAGCCAGACATGGAATGATGAATCTTCTGACCAGGCAACCAAGGTGAGGCAACAAGTCCAGCAACCTCAGAACCAGCTCACCCTCCAGATAGGGTCTGCTTCATTGCCTAGTTTTGCTCTGAGGATTTTGCTATACTGGGAATCCATGTCTGTTTGGACTTCTGTTCAATTGCAGTCATCAACTGTACAGATCCTGGACACCAAGAAAACAGTGTTCGTCAGGTCCATGCCAGCGGCCCGCACAGGTTCAGCTACGGCACCACTGTGTCTTACCAGTGCAACCATGGCTTCTACCTCCTGGGCACCCCAGTGCTCAGCTGCCAGGGAGATGGCACATGGGACCGTCCCCGCCCCCAGTGTCTCTGTAAGTAGATGTCACCTGCTCAAAATGACAGATGGGGTGGCCCATGTCAAAGAGCAGTCCTCCCCTCTGTGCGTGTGTGTGTGTGTGTGTGTGTGTGTGTGTGTGTGTGTTGTCTTATGGAGATAGTCACTCTGGCTACTCCTGAGATTTTAGATTCCTTCTTGAATTCCTGTTGGGTGACTTACCGTACCAATTTTTGTGTTCTCACTTTCCTAGCTAGAGGCCTGGTCCTTTTCCTGTCTAGAGTTTCTACCCTCTTCAGCTTACAGAATTCCCTTCTTTCAGAACTGGCCCTTCCTTGCCTTTCCAGAAAGACAGCACACAAACCCCTTCCCTTTAAAGGACTAAAGCAGAAAGGCTACAGACTCTGGAGGCAGACTACCTTGGACTGAAATTCTGGCTTTGCCACTGAACAAGTAGTGTGGTTTGGGAAAAGTTCACTATCCTCTCAGAGCCTCAGTTTCTTTTTTTTCTTTTGCCTCAGTTTCTTCATCTATAAAAATAATGCCAGTACCTATTCCATAGGGTTATTAGAGGATCAAAGAAAAAAACCCTATAATAAAGTGCCAGCATAGTATCTGGTACATAGTAGCTACTCAATAAACTGACTACATTAATTATTGTTAGGAAAAGATATTGGGACATGTTTTTTAAAAGGGGTTGGGGAGGTGCTCAGAATCCTGATGTACTAATCTGTTCTCCCACTGCTATAAAGAACTGCTCAAGACTGGGTAATTTATAAAGGAAAGAGGTTGAATTGATTCACAGTTCTACAGGGCTGGGGAGGCCTCAGGAAACTAACAATCATGGTGGAAGAAGAAGCAAACACGTCCTTCTTCACATGGTGGCAGGAGAGAGAAGAATGAGCAAAGTTGGGGGAAAGCCCCTTATAAAACCATCAGGTCTCGTAAGAACTCACTCAGTATCATGAGAACAGCATGAAGGTAACTGCCTCCATGATTCAACTACCTCCACCAGGTCTCTCCCACAACACGTGGCTATTATGGGAACTACAATTCAAGACGCAATTTGAGTGGGGACACACCCAAACCATATCACCTGACATCTGGTCACTGGCCTTACATATCCTATGAGAAGAGGAACCCCTTGGTCTCCTGCTCTCCCCTCTGTTTCCTAAAGGTGAATCCACATAGATTTCTCTCTCCCCCATCTTCCAAGTAGCAGAGGTGAAGATGCACTCCAGGTGGAGTAATGGGTATGCAGTTAAGGCCATTCAGCAATTCACCTACCTTTGGCAGATTATATACATTTCGTAGGCCCTCCAGTCTGGGCGACTGCATTTTTTCATGCCTTCATGCCTGTAGGTCTAACAGGAGCCTGGTATAGCTGCTCACTGCTTCTATTTTCCTTGTTTAAGAACTCTGGCCTGGCCATCCAATCCCATTTTTGACCAGCATATTGTTTATTGGTCAGAAATGGACACTACCTATATAAGGTGGTACCAGCTGAGACTCAGAGCCCCTAATGGGCTCAAATTGTTTTATCTTCTGGCAAAATACAGCTTTTATCAAAGTGACCCTATCCATAGTAACTTTTTGTCCCATTGCTTGTTTTATCTGAAGCAGTCAGTCACATCTTCAGGCTCCACTTCTAATTCTAGTTCTCTTGCTGCTGCTTCAGTGGAGAAGTGACCTCCTCACTGAAGTCTTGAACCCACCAAAGTTATGCATGAGGGATGGAATCAGCTTACCCCAAACTCCTGTTAATGTTGCTATTGATATAATTAATAGGTAACTATATTCATATACAGGCATACACTGGAGGTATTGCAGGTTCAGTTCCAGACCACTGCAATAAAGCAAATATCGCAATAAAATGAGTCACACAAATTTTTTAGTTTTCCAGTATAGTCTAAGTGTGCAATAGCATCATGCCAAAAAATATGCATGCCTTAATTAAAAATACTTTATTGCTAAAAAAAAAATACTATCAATCATCTCAGCCCTCAGCAAGTCATACTCTTTGCTGGTGGAGGACTTTGCTTCAGTGTTGATGACTGCAGACTGATCAAGGTGTTGAAGGCTGGTGTGGCTATGGCAATTTCTTGAAATAAGACAAGTGAAGTCTGCCACATGGACTGACTCTTCCTTTCATGAAAGATTTCTCTGTAGCATATGCTGATGTTTGTTTGATAGCATTTTACCGACACAGTATAACTCCTTTCAAAACTGCAGTCAGTCTTCTCAAATCCTGCTGCCACTTTATCAACTAACTTTATGTGATGTTCTAAATCCTTTGTTGTCATTTCAATAATGTTCTTGGACTTTTCACCAGGAGTAGATTCTTCTCAGGAAACCACTTTTTTTGCTCATCCATAAGAAGCAGCTTCTCATCTGTTTGAGTTTGATCATGAGATTGCAGTAATTCAGTCACATCTTCATGCTCTACTTCTAATTCTAGTTCTCTTGCTACTTCTATCACATCTGCAGTGACCTCCTCCACTGAAGTCTTGAACCCCTGAAAGTCATGCATGAGGGTTGGAATCAGCTTCTTCTGAACTCCTGTTAATGTTGATATTTGGACCTCCTCCCATGAATCACAAATCTTCTTAATGACATCTAGAATAGTAAATCCTTTCCAGAAGGATTTCTATTTACTTTGCTCAGATACATCAGAGGAATACACCATCTATGAAAGCTATAGCCTTATGAAATGTATTTCTTAAATAGTAAGACTTGAAATTCAAAACTATTTCTTGATCCATGGGCTGCAGAATGGATGTTGTGTTAGGAGGCATGAAAACAGCATTCAATTCCTGTACCTCTCCAGTTCTGATGTACAGGATATCTCCATCAGAGCTCTTGGGTGATCAGGTGCATTGTCAATGAGCAGTACTATTTTGAAAAGAATCTCTTTTTCTGAGCAGTAGGTCTCAACAATGGGCTTAAAGTGTTCAATAAACCATGCTACAAACAGACATGCTATCGTCCAGGCTTTGTTGTTCCGTTTATAGAGCACAGGCAGAATAGATTTAGAATAATTATTAAGGGCCCTAGGATTTTCAGAATGGTAAATGAGCATTGGCTTCCACTTAAAATTGCCAGCTGCATTCATCCCTAACCTGAAAGTCGTTCAGTCTTTTGAAACTTTGAAGCCTGGCATTGACTTCTCTCTAGCTATGAAAGTCCTAGATGGCAACTTCCTCAAATAGAAGGCTGTTTTGTCTTCCTTGAAAATCTGTTGTTTAGTGTAGCCACCTTCATCACCTAGCTTAGCTAGATCTTCTGGATAACTTGCTACAACTTCCACATCAGCACTTGCTGCTTCACCTTGCTCTTCTTTGTTATAGAAATGGCCTCTTTCCTTAAACCTCATGAACCGAGCTCTGCTTGCTTTGTACTTTTCTTCTGCAGCTTCCTCCATTCTCTCAGCCTTCATAGAACTGAAGAGGGTTAGGGCCTTGCTTTGGATTAGGCTTTGGCTTAAGGGAATGTTGTGCCTGGTTTGCTCTTCTATCCAGACATAGCTACTTTCTATAGTAGGTGGAGCCAAGGATGATGCTAAGCATCCTGCAATGCACAGGATAGCCCCCTATAATGAAGATTTGCTCAAACTTTCTCCATATCAGCAATAAGGCCATTTCACTTTCTTATTCATGTTTTCACTGGAATAGCCCTTCTAATTTCCTTCAGGAACTTTTCCTTTGCACTCACAACTTGGCTAATGGTTTGGCTCAAGATGCTTAGCTGTAGGGCTGTCTCGGCTTTCAACATGCCTTCCTCACTAAGCTTTCAATCATTCCTAGCTTTTGATTTAAAGTGAGAAACACAATTCTTCATTTCACTTGAATACTCAGAGGACATCATAGGGTCATAGGGCTATTAATTGACCTAATTTCAATATGGGTACATCTCAGGGAATAGGGGGCTGAAGGAGAGGGAGACAGACAAGGAATGGCCAGGCATCGTAGCCGTCAGAACACACATGACATTTATCAATTAAGTTCTCCATTTTATGTGGGCATGGTTCATGGTGCCCCAAAACAATTACAATAGTGACATCAAAGATCACTGATCACCATAATGGATACAAAAATAGTGAAAACATTTGAAATATTGTGAGAATTACCAAAATGTGATGCAGAGACACAAAGTGAGCACATGCTGTTGGAAAAATGGTGCTGTTAGGCTTGCTTAATGCAGGATTACCTAAAACCTTTCATTTGTAAAAAAACACAACATCTGTAAAGCCCACTAAAGCAAAGCACAATAAAACTAGGTGTGCCTGTAACTTATAACCAGCTTCCTTCTTTTAATATTGGCATGATGTATTTTTCTTTCATTGTATTTTTAACTACTCTCTATCTAAAAAGCATGTAATTGTGATTTTTAAATCCCATCTGACAATCTTTTCTTTCAGCTGAAACCCATTTGCATTTTTTTCTTTCTTTTTCTTAGTGAAATATAATTCACACACCATAAAATGCAATTTTATTTATACGATTTTTTGTATATAATTTTTTGATGTATATAATTCAGTGATTTTAGTGTATTCACAAAGTTGTACAAGCACCTTCACTGTCGAATTCCGGAACACTTCCATCATTCCCAAGCAGCCCTTCAAAGCCACCTCCCATTCCCCGTCCCCACCCCAGCTCCTGGCAACCTCTAATGTACTTTTCTGTCTCTATGGATTTCCCTGTTCTGGACATTTCATATAAATGGAATTATATGTGTGTCTTTTGTGTCTGGCTACTTCCACTTAACATAAAATTTTCAAAGTTCATTCATGTTTTAGTATACATCACTACTTTATTCCTTTTGGCCAAATGCTATTTCATGATGTGAATATACCACATCTTGTTTATCCATTCAACAGTTGACGGATGAACTGAGACTATTATGAACATTTCCACTTTGGGACTATTATGTTTTCATTTTTTGTCTATTATGAATTACGCTGTTTTCAACATTCGTGTATAAATTTTTGTATGAACATATATTGTCAATTCTCCTGGGCATATACTCAGAGGGAAATTGCAAAGTCTCATAGAAACCCTGTGTTTAACTTATTGAGGAACTGCCAAACTGTTTTCCAAGTGGTTGCACCATTTTCCACTTCTACCAGCAGTGTATGAGAGTTACTATTTCTCCGTATTCTTTCCTACGCTTGTTATTGTTCATTTTTGTTATAGCCATCCTAGTGGATGCAAAGCACCATCTCACTGTAGTTTATATTTGCATTTCTCTAATGACGTATGGTTTTAAGCATCTTTTTATGTGCATACTGTGTAACAAATCATAGTGACTTAATGCAGCAGCCATTTTCTTGCTTACCATTGGGAGTTCTGGCAGGGTTTAGTGGAGACAGTTCATCTCTGCTCCACATGTTATTGGCTGTGGTGGCTCAGGTGGGCCTAGAAGATCCTAGATGACCTCACTCACATCTTGGTGCTGGCTGTCAGCTGGGGTAATGTGATTGTTCTCCACATGGTCCCTCCCCTATATGAGTTCTTGTCATTCAGTAGTCTATGCCAGACTTCCTTACATGGTGGCATAGGACTCCAGACAATGAAGGTAGAAGCTGCCAAGCCTCTTAGGATGTAATTTGGCTCAACATCACTTCCACCGTGTTTTGTTATTTGAAGCAAGTCACAAGGCAAGCCTGATCCAAGGGGAGGGGAAACAGACTCCACCCCTTGATGGGAGCAATTGTTAGTATCAGCAGTCTTTGCAGATATTCTACCATGAGCATTTAGAACAATGTTTGACCCACACTAAGACCACACTGAGAGGTGAAGATACCTAACACCCATTCTTACCATCCCAGTACCTACCAAAATTCATCATCAGGGTCAGCACTGGCCCAACCCAGGTTTTACCTCTTGATCCCTTGTCGTGGTCTGCCTGCATGCTATGCCCTGTGTCCTTTCTGGGTACAGTGACTTCAGGAATCTCCTACCAGACTCCCAGACTTCGTCCAACTCGTTATCATCTCTCCTTGAACTCTTGCAACAGCCCTCTCTTTCTTGCACTACCAAGCCCTTTCTCCACACAGTGGTCAGTATAATCTTGTCAAAATATAAATCAGATCCTGTAACTCGAGTGGCTTCCCAACATGCTTCTAATAAAATCCAAATTTCATGCCATCATCTGGCTTGTAGTGGCCTCTCTACCCTTGTCTTCTTCCGTTCTGCCCTGGCTCATTCCAGTCCAGCGTCCCTGGCTTCCTTGCTAGCAGTCTCTCAAACACAGCAAATTCACCCTGGCCTCTGGGCCTTTATACCTGATGTTCCATCCCTGACAATACTCTTCCCCGAGATTTTGCATGGCTGGCCTCATCACATCATTCAAGTCACTTCTAAAAGTCACTTGATCTTCCCTGATGATCCTATTCAAAAACTGTACCTTCATCTCATCCCACAACACTCTTTTCCTGACACGGCTTTTCATAGCAACCCCTGGAATTACCTACTTATTTTCTTACTTGTAGTCTCTCTTCCCCCGCAAGAATATTAGCGTAGACTTTGTTCTCTCAAACACATGGAGTGCCTAGCACATGACAGGCACTCAATAAATGTGTGCTGAGTAAATGCGAGAACCTTAGGATCAACTTGTGACAAGATCAATGGGAAGGCCAACCCCAGCGATGCTGAAAGCATTGCCCTGCCCTCGCGTAGACATCTTAGTTCTGGTGTTCTAATCTTGTCACTTATTTTCAGTTACACTTCAGTGTTTTAGTAAAGGCAACTTGCATACCGTAGGGGATAGGTTGGGGACAACTGATGAGGGAACTATAAGATGCAGTTAGAAAAGGCCTATAACTGGCTCCCATTCTGGAATCTGGGGCCAGTGAAGACAGTCCTAGGGTGGCAGAGCTCCCATTTTGTCTTATGTATACTCTGTGTAACACCTTCCTGCCCAGAGGTATCTTGAGCAGGAGGAAATAGGGAGAGGTAAGCACAAGAAGCAAGAAAGAAAAACATCTAATGTTATTGTGTATCTGCTACCTGCCGAGCAGGTATTATTCTTGATTTCATAGGTACGGAAACTGTCCACTGAGGTGGGTGGGCATTGTCTGCCAATACCAGGTGGGTGTGCCAGCAGGAAGTTTGCTTCCATAGACACCCTCAGGTTTCTCTTCTTCCCTGCCTCCTGCTTCAAGACGCCTAGCACATATTATATGATGGTGATCCATCCCTGTGCAGTCACTGAGATGTTTGTTCTTCCCCCACAGTGGTGTCCTGTGGCCATCCAGGCTCCCCGCCTCACTCCCAGATGTCCGGAGACAGCTACATTGTGGGAGCGGTGGTGCGGTACAGCTGCACCGGCAAGCGGACTCTGGTGGGAAACAGCACCCGCATGTGTGGGCTGGATGGCCACTGGACTGGCTCCCTCCCTCACTGTTCAGGTACGGGCCATGGCACTGGGGAAAGGGCTCCAATGGAACACTTGACTGATGGGATATGGACAAGCCCCCAAGGTGTGAGCATGATTGATGGATGGGAGGAATCAGACCTCAGAACCCTTGTATCTTCCCTCAAAGGTAGAGAGCACAGCGAGACGAGGTCCCATCAGAACTTCAGCCTTTGGCAGGCTGAGCTGAGCTTTATCCCCTTAGTCAGATCTGGCCATGCCCAGGGATTGCAAAACTAGAAAGGGGACAACTTTTTAGGTCAACCTATGGCCAGAGTCCTGTCCAGACATTTGATTTTATGAGTTCCTGGGGACAGTTCAAGTCTTCCTGTCGATCAGCTCAGGTCCAAGCCCACTCCCATGTTCTCTCTTCAGACTCCTAGGTCCCACCCTGTTTCCTGCTTCCTTTTCTTATCACTGCCCCTCAACTTGTCCTATGTCCCAGCCACCTAGTGGGGTGCAGTCTTCTTCCCTATTGTATTGAAACACGAGTCCCCAGACTTTTCCTGTTAAGTTCATTTTATTGCTAATGAGGACACTGATAGATGCTATCAAAACAGCAAATGTAGAGAACTGCCAAAGGTCCCATGTGCATAGTATCCAAACCAGAAATGAATGTGTAATGTCGTATAACAGAGCAAAATATTTACAAGTGAATTGTCCCGCCAACAGCAGAAACCACCAAGCTAAAATATCACAGCCTTGCAGCTTTGTCTTCTTTGAGAGGGTCCTGCCTGGCCCTGGGAAGGGATTCCATGTTGCCCGCAAGAGGGCAACTGCTCATGTAGCTTGATGTTCCTCAGGGGGCCCACCTTGGCATTGAAATTAACCCCTAGCCCTTCCCAGGCCAGATCCCTTCAGAGGAAAGGAACATGACCTCCTCCTAATACAGAAGCCTTCTCCTTGATGTGGGACCTTATCCTTAAGATGTGCCACTGTTGTTGCAGTTTGACATTCCCAGTGAGCCTGCCTCCCAAAAGTCAGGGCACCGCCAAAATATTTAACAAGATATTCGTTACATCACTCTAGAAAGTAGAGAGTCCCAAAGCCACTGTTTCAAAGGGCTGTTGGTTACCCAGGAAATCCCAGAGACATCATTCTATATGATTATCCAGGACTTTGGCCTCTCACCCCTATTAATCTCATTAATCACCTAATTAAGGAACTGGGCAAGACTGCATAGGAGCCATGAGGACTCATTTAAGCTGGGCTAGAGGAAGTCCTGTTATCTGTGCCCTGGCTTCCTTCTGCTTGGACCTCTGACAGAAGTGATGGGCAATACAGCATGGGAGGACAAGGGTCATGTACATTGCCCCTCCAGCCTTCCTGGAGCTCTCTGAAAACAGAATGAGAATGGACTCAAGCAACACAAAGGCTGAATAGTGAGTTAACCTTAAATGCCTTGGAGGAGAACATGAGGGATTAGAAGAATAGGCGATTAGGAAGTAACAGTAGGTATATACCACATATCTAGAAATGGTTCCTCCCTTCCTGAAACAGATGTCATCTTTTGCAACAGCATCTCCTGTCAGTCCCATGAAATACACATTCATGAATTCCAGGTCAAAGTTTTGAGTCTCATTGTGTCCAAGCAGTGGACCCAACTGTTGCACCACAATACCTCCTGAGTCCTTGAGTCATAAGCCACTGGGCCACCAAGGCTATGGAGAGATTTCTGGAGTTCGAGACCTACTTCAGGAAGTTCACCCATAGCTCCACTGTCATTCTCTTTGCCTCTTCAGTAAATAGTTGCCATCTATCTACTCTGTCCCCATAGTGCCATATCCTATCCATACTCCCTTCTTTCACTGAGCTAGAAGCCTCCATTACTGTAATGGGGGCCATTCTGGCAGAAAAAGTCCCTAAGACTGAACACCCCTGTATTAGTCTGTTCTCACTCTGCCAAAAGACATACCTGATACTGGGTAATTTATAAACAAAGAGGTTTAGTCAGCTCACAGTTCTGCAGGCTGTACAGTCTTCTGCTTCTGGGAAGGTCTCAAGAAACTTACAGTCATGGCAGAAGGGGAAGCAGGCACACCTTCACACAGCTGGCAGGAGAGACAGCAAAGCAGGGAAGTGCAACACACTTTTGAGCAGCCAGATCTCACGAGAACTCACTCACTAACATGAGAACAGCAAGGGGGAAATCCGCCCCATGATCCAGTCACCTCTCACCAGGTCTCTTCCCCAACTTGGGGATTACAATTCAACATGAGATTTGAGTGGGGACACAGAGCCAAACCATGTCAACCCCCTTGTGCCTAGTTTACAATTGTGTTGGCTCTAGCTGAGGTCAGCTAGCCAGTATGTGGAGTTGAGCTGCTCACTATCAAGATTGTTTCCAGGGAGACCCAGTTCTGCCTGTTGCATGAATTACATCCTGGAAACCTTCAAAAGATAAGAAAACCTAGCCAAATGTGATGGGCTCTCTTTTATTAATGTTTACATTGAAGGCTAAATGAATCCCCCTTCCATGGTGGGAAACATAATGGAGAACATGTGGTTATGTAGTGTCTCACAGTCTGAGACTAGACAAGGAAAGGGAATAATCCCGAGGTTGAGAAGTAGAAGAGACATAAATGGAAAGTGGTGGGGTACACATGACTTAAACATTTACTGGCTCCAACAAACTAGATGTGGTCACTCATATGTTACCATTTGATACCCACACATGGTTACATAAGGAGATAGATTCCATGACAGTTGTAACTATCTTCTCACACAGTTGTCATTTATTCTGTGACTTTTCTGTCTTTCCTCATGTTTACCATGGCCCGGACTGATCTAAGGACATCCCCTGCACATTTCTGTATCACAAAATGTGTTGGCCTTGCAGGGTGGACCATAGATCTTGTGGCTTTGTCTCCTGTTCTCTACCCTTCTTCACCCCTTGGTTCCTTAGAGCTCTCTTGAGTAGGCTTGTGCAATACCAGCAACCAGAAAAATGCAGGAATGTAGCAAGAGGCAGGGGGTGGAGCAAATATGAAATGAGGGGGTCTGAGATGTTTAATCTAGAGCTCACCTGTATTGCATAATTCGTGAGTAGGGAATCCTCAGTGAAAGGCCCAGCATTGGTAACTTTGAATATTTATCATTTCTTTGTGGTGAGAACATTTAAAATTCTCTCCTACAGTTATTTGGAAATATACAATGCATGCATCAAAACATCACCTCGTACCCCATAATATATACAATGATTATTTGTCAATTAAAAAGAAAATGAAACTCTTTAAAAAGTAACAAATAAATAAAGGCCCAGGATCAAGATTCAAGCCAGGCTGCTGAGACATGAAGCTGTGCTGAGGAGTTTGGACTTTATCCTATGGGCATTGGGAAGCCAGTAGAGATGTTTCTGCAGAAAAAAAATATTTGAAGAAAAAAAGTCAGATGGTTAGTGATTGTTAAGATTAGAGGACAAAGTAAAAGATGGATTAGAGAGATAGTTTACAAGGAAGGGACATTAGTTGGGAGGCTCTTGCAGTAGTTCTGGCAAAGAATGTTGAATGTCTAAGCTAAGACAGTGGCACGGGAGAGGAGATGGGACTACAGAAACAGCAGGTGTTCGTAGGAAAGGGGAAGGGGAAAAGGAGGACATGTGGCCAGTTTGAATCACTGAAATTCCAGACTGTTGCAGGCCACAGAGCTTTTCCTCCGCCTTCTTGCTTCCCCTCCCTGTGTGGTTCCCAGGGACTTACCCAGGACCTCAGATCTTTGTGTTCTTCCACCATTGTGTAGGAAGGCAGGAGCACGTGCAGGTAACTTGTTCTAGGCTCAGTCAGGTGTCACCTCCCTTATTCATGGGGCCCACTGCTTCCCCTCCGTCACATCCCAATATCTTTCTCCCCCACTTCCCCACTCCCTTTTCTTCCATGAAAAACAACTGGGTTTGTGTGGCTGTGGTCCATAGGAACCAACATGGGAGTTTGCGGTGACCCTGGGATCCCGGCTCATGGCATCCGTCTGGGGGACAGCTTTGATCCAGGCAGTGTGATGCGCTTCAGCTGTGAAGCTGGCCATGTGCTCCGGGGATCGTCAGAGCGCACCTGTCAAGCCAATGGCTCTTGGAGTGGCTCGCAGCCTGAGTGTGGAGGTAATGTATGTGACCATTCTGCTTCTCCCCTTTGCCCAGCCCCAGAGCTCGCCCTTGCTCCTGCTCTTATTCCCAGGCACCTGCCTTCACAGAGAAAACCGTGGCCCCATTCGAACCCTCAGCCTGGTGTTAGGGACTGCAAAAGATAATTCATGTGCATTTTCATTAGTAATTGAAAGAAAAACATATTCCCACCCTCATCTCAAAAGGGAAGAAACCAAAAAAGACTGAATTTGACCCACTATTTCATTCATTTCCCATATAGTTTCATTCAGCAGCTATGTGCCAAGTGCTGTGGAATGTGATGGAAACACAATAGTGACCAAGATGGACACTGCCATAGTGTGAATGTTTGTGATCTCCCAAAATTGTATGTTGAAACCTGGTCACCCAGTGATAGTATTAGGAGGTAGGGCCTTGGGAAGTTATTAGGTCATGGAATGGGATTAATGCTCTTATTGGAAAAAAAAAAATCCCAGAAAGCTCCCTTTCCCTTCTGCCATGTGAGGACACAGCAAGAAGGCACCATCTCTGAGCCTGAACAGATGGAGACACACATCTTGCCCTCCTGGGGCTTACAGTAAGGGAAGAGGCTACATTAGACAAATATCCAATGTGCCAAAAGATATACAAATCCAATTTTACAAAACCCTTTTGAAGTAATCTAGGCCCTCAGTGGTGTTGTCTGAGGTAGCACCAATAGGAGAAATTATTATTTTTCCATATGTTCCTAAGTTTCTGGGAAAAAAAATTTTTAATCTCTCTCTCCAAAGTCCAACCTTTTGCAGCTGGTCCCCAAATCTCTGTCTCTCTCTTTCTAAAATACAGCCTGAATAGTACTCTCCTAGGCAGGAAGCAGGTTCAGCGGCTGAGAGTAAGGTTGAGTGAGAAGATGTGGAAGAGGAAGATATGAAATAATCATCTAGCAAGATATGAGTGGAATGGAATTGGGAGGTGTGGGATGGCCAGGTGGCACTGAGGGCTCACTTAAGGTGGGGGATCATTAATTTAAAGTGAGAGCAGTCAGCGTCAGACTGTGTCTTTGTTCAACCTCATTTTCCTACCTAGGTGTGGGCACAGGGCAGACAGTACATTGGGTACAGAGCTGGAGATTTGCCAAGCAATGAAGACATTGGCAGAAGCAGCAAGGGAAAAGAGGGTGAATGTGAGGCAGAGATTAGATACCCAGCTTGGCATCTAAGCTGGGTAAGGAGGGAGCAGATTTTTGAGTGGAGTCAAAGGCAGTGAGAAAGTGATAGGATCAATGGATTATAGATCCCCATAGTACTAATCACCAGGAAACAAATCGCAGAGGGAGGGAGCTGAGGGAACAGGAAGCAGTGGTTAGAGAGCAGGCTGCTGGAAACTGAGCTTGTGGAGTAGTCCTGCAGAGCAATGGGAGATGCTCTAGCCTGGGGGGGTCCGATCTTTTGGCTCCCCTGAAACACGAAGAATTATCTTGGGCGCTAAAAAAGAAATCACAAAAAAGTCTCATAATATTTTAAGACAGTTTATGAATTTGTGTTGGGCCATATTGAAAGCCATCCTGGGCCACATGCGCCCAGGGGTTGTGGGTTGAACAGGTTTGCTCTAGTCCATCACCATCAGGAGACTCCTGCCTAGGAAATAAGACAGTGGAATCAGAGCCCTCTCCCATTTGTCTTCCCAAAGTCTTGCCTTTCTGGTCGTGCTATTTGCAAAGTTTGTTTCTGTAGAATTTTGCAGGCATAGCAAGATAGGTTTGTGGCATTGGGAAAGTGTAATGCAAGGGAGAATTTAGTATATTCTTGTGTATTCATGTGACCCACATCCCCATCCATACTACCAAGATGCCAGGTGGAGTCAGTTACCATGTCAGTTACCTGAGTGTTCAGGGACAGAAAGTGGATGGTTATGAGTTTGGACCCAGAAGTGAATGTTTGTTAAATGAAAGAGAGAGAATATACATATGCACGCTCAACCTTACTCTCAGCTGTTAAATCAAATCCATGTGGCTCTGATGACTGCTCTTAACAAACTCCTACATGTCCTTAAAGGTTCTACTCAAACTCCTATCTCCAGTCCCAATAAGATGTCTCCTTCTTCGTGCTTTTTCCCTTCAACAATAACACTTAATATGTCATACCTTAATTCATCTGTTTATTGGTAGGTTTCTTAGAATAGACTAAGCTCCTCAAGGGGACATAGCCTGGTCACTGTTGTATTCCGGGCACCCAGGCAACACAAATATTTGCTGAATGAATGAGTGTCAAGGCCTATCTGTTGGGCTAATTGTATAGGAATCATTTTGTAGATTTTATTTTGGGACCACATAAATGTTGTACATACTTAGAAAATTAAATTAAATCAAAGATTAGAAACATGCAATGTCTAAATATCAAAATCCTTATGGAAACAAATGAACCTAAATGTGTATCACGTTGATGACTTAATAACCCCAATACTTATTTCAGCTGACTTGAAAAAATGGAATTTGACTATGGTGTATATCCCAATGACAAAGAGAGCTACAAAGAAAACTTAAACCGTTCTCAGCAATTGTATTGTTAACAATAATATTGATATTACTATCCTGAAACTATTACATACACAATACCATAATATATATGGATAAAACAAATACAAGTTATTTATTGTCATTAAGATTTTCAGAATAAAAGAGATAAAACATAAAAATTAAAAAGTTAAAGAAAAAAACAAAATTTCGATTGATAATATCAGTATAAATTCATATTTTCTCTTTTTAATTATTTTTCACTTTTTAAAATTTATGAGGTACATGTGAAATTTTGTTATGGATATGTAATGCACAGTGGTCAAGTCAGGGTATTTAGGGTGTCCATCACCCAAGTACAATACATTTTTCCCTATAGTCACCCTACTCTGCCATTGCACACTGAACTTATTTCTTCTTTCTAACTGTATGTTCATGCTCTTTAACCCACTTTTCTTCATCTTCCCACTCCCCTGATTGATTCACCCTTCCCAGTATCTATTATCTGTTTTTCCACTCTGTGCATTCATGTGATCCCAATGTGTTTTCAGTTTAAGAAGTTACTTTCCCAGCTCTAACTCTAAAAGTCTAGAATCAATGACCAGGTCAGTGGCAATGAGTACCCTTAGTGCCTGGATTGTGGTCCATTCTCTATTAAAAGAAACTAGACTCTTTGGAGAAATGGCTAATTTCTGGGCTGGTGCAGAAAATATAGAAGACAAATATGGAACATCTCATCACCCCGGCAAGGATTCCACCAGAGATAACTGGAGTCACGTTAAAGGGACTCAGGAGCCAACTAGAAGGGCCCATTGGCCAAAGATGGAGAATCTGAGCATCAATAAGAATAATAATGGCAATAGATGGGAAGACAGAAAATATCTTTAGATCCATGAGTTCAAAAATGATTCTTAAATAAACACATTGGTCACTTTTGGAGTTTGCTAGGGAACCAACTCATTATTCTGACATTTGATTTAAAACAAAAACCACACACAAAAAATCAAGCATTATCTGGCCTTCCTATATGAACAGTATTTCAGCATAAGCAGATACTTGATGATAGGAAATTTCTTTCTTAATGAACTCTAGCTAATACAGAAAGAATGATAGAATTAGAATATCATCACTTTTCAATCCCTAATGAAGTAATGAATCTGGTCAATAATCATCAATGACTGCTAAAACTATTAAGTGAAAAACTAATGGAGACTTCATAATGCCACATTAGGCAGGCAAGCCCGAAATCATTGATGACCCTCAACATCATGAACAAGAAAACACCCAGACATTCTGTGCCTCCTGATTCAGTGCAATAGGAAAGGCCCAAAACCACCTGTGATTACCATTGCCAAAAAGTAGAAGTTGATTACAGGAAGGAACTACAGGGGATAGAGGAACATGTTAAGCTATATCTCACTGATGTAGTTAGCAAAATCCAGAAAGTGTGTTCTACAGAACAGATATTCTGGTTTCTGTAACAAATAAATTACAGAAGCAGAAATAATAGTCTCTGGTTTCAAAATCTTAGAGATGTGTCAACCAAATGTCATGTGCGGACCCTATTTGGATCCTGATTCAAACAAAACAACTGTTAAAGAAAGAGAAAGACGGCTGGGCATGGTGGCTCATGCCTGTAATCCCAGCACTTTGGGAGGCTGAGGCGGATCACGAGTTAAGAGTTCGAGACCAGCCTGGCCAATGTGGTGAAACCCCGTCTCAACTGAAAATACAAAAATTAGCCAGGTGTGGTGGCCCACACCTGTAGTCCCAGCTACTTGGGAGGCTGAGGCAGAAGAATTGCTTGCACCCAAGAGGCAGAGGTTGCAGTGAGCCTAGATCATGCATTGCACTCCAGCCTGGGTGACAGAGCGAGACNAAAAAAAAAAAAAAAAAAAGAGCGAGAGAAAGGCAATTGAGGAAAATCAAGCACTGATGGGATATTTGGTGATATTAAGCAATTATGCTTAAATTTTTAAGGACAATAATAGAATAGATCATCTTTTTTCTTTAAAAAAAAGTAGAATTTGTTCAGAAATTTCATAAGATTCATAGGGATTTTTCTTTCCTGTCTAGGGGTGAGATAATTTGATGCAAAAGCAGCATGAGAGGCATTTCTATCCACGGGGTTCCAACACAGCATGTGGCTTCCACTCTGGGCAGTTCTCAGTCCCCCAGGTGATGCCCACCATCATTCTGGTGAATAATGTGCATTTTTGTCTTCCTAGTGATCTCTTGTGGGAACCCTGGAACTCCAAGCAATGCCCGAGTCGTGTTCAGTGATGGCCTGGTTTTCTCCAGCTCTATTGTCTATGAGTGTCGGGAAGGATACTACGCCACAGGCCTGCTCAGCCGTCACTGCTCAGTCAATGGTACCTGGACAGGCAGTGACCCTGAGTGCCTCGGTGAGAGCCCAGGCCCTGTGGGCTCCATGGCCAACAGGGGCCCAGATTCTGCATGCTAGTGGAGAAGGCTATCCATGGAAGATGGTGCAGGATGGTTGGGATGGTGGGAGCCTGAACGAGAATCATATAAATAGCCTGTGTTGAGCGTATGCTGTGTGGCAGCCACTGGGCTAAGTGCTTCATTTCGTATGCGTGTGTCATTGGATCGTCACCACAACTCCATGAAGTAGCTACTATTATTCCCATTTTGTATATGAGATGGCTGAGGCTCAGAGAGGCAGGGAATATATATTGGCCATTTCTCAAGCTCTACCCAATTCCTTGGGCTTTCCCTTTTGTGTCTTAGGATCAAACCCCACGACTCGACCTGATTCCCTTTTCACTTCAAAGATGCAGCTATCCACCATCTTTCTTGCTTCCTTCTCTCCTTATACCTGACCCCACCCAATATGGGTTCCTGAGCATGGTGTAGCTTCACAGCTCCCATTTCTTGCTCCTCTCAAGGGTATCCCCAGACCTTTTCCAGGAAAAGTGAGTCACTGGGGATCCAGATGGAGGGAAGAGATAGGATGAGGAAATGTGACAATATTCTCCCGGTCAAAGTCCTAGCCTGTGATTTCAGCTCTATCTGAAATCCCATGTCAAGTTCACTTGGGTTTTGAGATCAGAGCTCACCAAGCCCCACCCTCAGTGATTCAATGACATAGCTATGACCATTTCATGGGCCGTAAGACCCTGCTTCTGGGCTGTTGTCCCTAGGAGTCCTCTGTAGGTGCTGTTGGGCCTGTAGAGACCTCCTAGGTACAATAGCAGATAATAAGATGTACTCCTCAGCAGACAAATTAATTGCCTTATGTGGTCCATTAACATACCTTAGGCTCTTCAAACAGAAAACTTCCTCTCCCTGGGCCCTAGTCCCATTTAGGAACTGAGCCCTCTGGACACTTTGTCTTAGAGAGGGCACTTTGAATAAGGTGAATCTTCATAGCCCAAGTTGCAGTGATGCATAAGGACCCTGTGGGCAAGGACAGGGCCAATGCCAGGGATTTGACCAAACAAAATTTAAATGGGCAAGCTGAGCATGGTGGCTCATACCTGTAGTCTCTGCTACTCAGAAGGCTGAGGTGGGAGGATCGCATGAGCCCAGGAGTTCGAAGCTCCAGTGAGCCATGATTGTGCCTCTGCACTCCAGCCTGGGTGATAGAGTAAGGCCCTGATGAAAGAAAAGAAAAAGAAAAGAAAGAGAGAAAGAGAGAGAGAAAGAAGAGAAAGAAAAAGAGAGAGAAAAAAAAGGAAGGAAAGAAGAAAGAAAAAGAAAGAAAGAAGGAAGGAAGGAAGGAAGGAAGAAAGAAAGAAAGAGAGAGAGAGAGAGAGAGAGAAAGAAAGAGAGAGAGAGAGAGAAAGAAAGAAAGAAAGAAAGAAAGAAAGAAAGAAAGAAAGAAAGAAAGAAAGAAAGAAAGAAAGAAAGAAAGAAAAATTTAGAATGGGTAATGCCCAACTGGGATCCTGTGAGGAGACAGGGCATCCCTGATCTGACAGTTTCCCTTCTTGGATGTGTGCAGGGAGTAATAGGGATGGTATTGGAGGAGAAATGGGGTCCAGGCCAGGAGTGAACAATGTGTGTCTCTCTTATCCTAGTCATAAACTGTGGTGACCCTGGGATTCCAGCCAATGGCCTTCGGCTGGGCAATGACTTCAAGTACAACAAAACTGTGACATACCAGTGTGTCCCTGGCTATATGATGGAGTCACATAGAGTATCTGTGCTGAGCTGCACCAAGGACCGGACGTGGAATGGAACCAAGCCTGTCTGCAAAGGTGTGTCTGGGGCTGCAGATGTGGACAGAGGGCCAAAGAAGATACAAAAGTGAGATGTAGGACCCTGAACATCTACCTTAGAAGGTAGAGGGGTGAAAGGCCAAGCCCTCACACCTTATCACGGGGTGTGCAGGGTGAGAACTGGCCCCTGAACATCTGCCAGGAGCGAATCAGAAGTACCAAGATGAGGCCTGGCCCGTGAACATTGAGGGGAGGGTCCTGCAAACAGAAGGCATTGTAAGGTGCAAAAATATCAGAACTCCCACAGAAAGAGGGGCCCCTTTCTGGTTCTTCCTGTTTAGCCCAGACGCTAGGCAGGTGCAGTGTATCAGTGATACCAATGATAGTGACAGGGGCTGGTTTCCCAGGACAGCATCAGAACTCAGCCTGTTTTGTTCTCCCTCCAGCTCTCATGTGCAAGCCACCTCCTCTCATCCCCAATGGGAAGGTGGTGGGGTCTGACTTCATGTGGGGCTCAAGCGTGACTTATGCCTGCCTAGAGGGGTACCAGCTCTCCCTGCCGGCGGTGCTCACCTGTGAGGGAAATGGGTCCTGGACCGGAGAGCTGCCTCAGTGTTTCCGTAAGTTGCTCACAAGGCCCTTTGGTGCATCCTATTTGATAGCTCCTTCCCCTTGCCTCCTCAGAGCTTTGTGGCTGAAAGGCCCAGAATAGGTAGTCCCCTCCCCAAAACCAGGGAGGAGCTTCATCAAAGACACTGTTAAAGAGGAAGAAAGTAGAAAGGAAGAAAATGAGGATCCCTCAGTTGAGCCCTGGTATCAGACACTGCTTAGAGTCACAGAAGGAAATTAAGCTAGAGATATTGTGGGTGTTTTTTGACCTGAAGGGTTGTTAACTGTATGGAATAGTACTCAAAGGTCTGGGGGTACCCAGTCCTAGAAACGTGTCTGTTTTTATGGAAAATGGCCTGCACAGAAAAGACTTCTGGGAAACCTGTGATTTTTCTGGTGAGATGCTTTCTTTTTATCCACCTAACCCAGTTGTATCCTGAGGAGCCGCAAGTCTATTCCAGGGCTTGTTCTTTACTGAGGTCCCCAATTAGCAGGTTCTGGGTCACTTATTCTTATCACACCCTGTGAATGGGTTCTGGAAGGTTTTCTCCGTGCCCATGCTTTGAACAAACAGTAGGACCTGTTTTTCTAATTGCCGTTCATCTAATTCTGCAGAAAACTACCCATATACTCATGACACTGTTTTGGGTACTGTGAAAATTTGCTTTCATCTGGGAATTTCTGCAGAGATTAGGGCCAGCAACTCAAAACTGGACACAGGCATCTGGAGTTACCCTCTCCAACCTTCACATGCTACCAGGATCAAACCTGGATTCAGCAACCTTGATTTTCCTCTGGAGAAATAATTCATATTAACAATGAATTACAGTCATCATGAAAAAAATTTACCCATTAGAAAATAGCAAAAAAAGGAAAGTAAAATTATCTGAACTCACACTTTACAGTGATAACCGGAATTCAGCTTTTGATTGTGCTCCCACATGAATCGCTGCGCATTTTTGCGTAGATAGTGATATGTATACATTTTCTAGAACAGGTATTGGCTCATGGTGTGCGTACTGTCTCATAACTTGTATTCGTTGATAGGACACCAAAACCTTCCCATCAACACCTTTCTACCTTTCTTTATCAGTATTTACTGATCTATGCATCATCATTTTTAATGGCTTTAAAGAATTTCCTGGTAGATACAAGTTGTTTAATCTTTTCCCACTGGTGATGAATTTAGATGATCTCCAACTTAATTGTGTTAAAAGCAGTCCTGCATTATGTATTCCTGAAAATTGCGCATCTTTACCCCTGCAGTAAAGCCCTATTCATGAGAATGCTGGGCCAAGGGCAGTCGCGCTTCCCTTCTTGACATATGTTGTCAAACTACCTTCTAGAAAGCGTCCCAATTTACATTCCCCACAGCAGTTTATGAGAATGCTTCTGGATGCACATCCTCATCACAATGGATTGTGCCAGTATTTTTAAAATATTTACCAGCCTGAGGTTCTTACAAAGATATCTCATTACTTTAATTGGCATCACATTGCTTATGAGAAAGGCCACACTGGTTGCTCTTCACTGCTCAGCCATTTGTGGTTCTGGTTCTTTCAGTTGCCTCCTTCTGGATACGGCAGCTTCGCATCAGCTTGGTTTCCAAACTGACTTCTGATTGGTCAGCATAGACTCAGCCATCAGGGCAGAGGCTGCAGGTTCAGCTTCATTTTATTTTGCATGCGGTTATGAACCTCATGAACCTATGTACGTGCACACACACATATTTGCATCATAGCATAAAGTGATGCTTGAAGTGATATCATGGTGAGCTTTTGCCTTTGGTAGTCAATTTTTAATGACACTCTCTGATGTTTACATGGCCTGAATAAAATGGGTACACTGATACACTACTCACCGCAGTATAAATGTGCACCCTTTGGGGAAAGAAATTTGAAACTATACATCAAGAGCTGTGAACATGTTCAACCCTTTAAAAATAATGAGTTCACTCCTAGATAAATTCTCCTAAGAAAATAATACATATGAAAAGAAAATAATACGCGTGAAAGAAGAGTTATATGTAACTGTGTAATAGAAAAGGGTTATGATAAAATACAATTATCGTACAACCACCTGTTGCTAAATTGTGTAGCCAATAAGTAATGATGATGTCATAAACATAGAAAATGTTTACAAGATAATGCTAAGTGAATGAAAGAAGATTTACCATCGCATGGGCTTGGGTTTGCCACTCCACACAAGTTTGCATACAACTGAACTAAGACTAGAAAAGAATGTGCGTGAAAATGGAAAGAAAGTTTTGGATTGTGGGATTGTCATTTATTTTTCTTCTATGTTCTAAACTTCCTGTGATATTACTCCATTACTTGGATCATTATTTATAAGCACTTTGAATGTAGAAGTGAGAGGAAGCCCACATCAGCAGCAGCACCACAGCAGGTGGAAACACCTACCTGGGGCTGCCCTGGTTCCCAGAGTTCAAGCTGAACCAGGGAGGGAGCAGCACCGAGAACAAAGGTGGGGGTGTGGGACTGGAGGACTGGGTTCTAGAAAGCAACTTAGACCTGCCTTTCTCCCTTCGTCGTCCCAGCTGTCTTCTGCGGGGATCCTGGTGTCCCGCCCCGTGGGAGGAGAGAGGACCGAGGCTTCTCCTACAGGTCATCTGTCTCCTTCTCCTGCCATCCTCCTCTGGTGCTGGTGGGCTCTCCACGCAGGTTTTGCCAATCAGATGGGACATGGAGTGGCACCCAGCCCAGCTGCATAGGTGAGAGGTCATCTGGGACAGGGAGCATCCTGGCTGGCGGTGGGGGGACCTTCTGTTTGGGCCTGAGATCATGATTTTCCTTCCCTGTCTTCAGTGGTCTCATCTGCAAAAGGGAACATCTCCTCCTATGAGATTTCGCAGGAGTCAAATAGGCAGCTGGGGCCAAGGCTCAGGTCGGGATCTCAGTGGGTAGAGAAGTCAGGATGTGGCTTCATTTTCTTATCCACACCTATTTCCCAGAGTGAGACGAGGCAGTGGAAGCTCCCATGACCATGTGATCTGTGTGTTTCTTTTGGCCATCCAGATCCTGCCCTGACCACCTGTGCGGACCCTGGCGTGCCACAGTTTGGGATACAGAACAATTCTCAGGGATACCAGGTAAGGAGGTCAACCAAGACAGGGCTTTCCTACCTTCTCTCCCTTCCTGTCACTGTCTACATAAGAGGACCTAGGGACCTTCCTCAGGACAGCACTAGGGGAGGACAGAGCTTGGAAACCGCAGAAAGAAAGCCCTCTGCCTCTTTGGACAGTGCTCCACGGGAGCACCCTGCAGAAACAGGACTATGACATCCATCAGAGAAGCTGATGAGGAAGGACAGATGGCATGCAGTTCCACAAACCCTTCCCAGCAACCCCAGGCAGGGTGGTTGCGGAAATACAGAAATGAGTGAGACAGACAGACCTCTGTCCTCAAGGTGCCCACCCCACCCGCAGATGCTGGGCTCACACACAGCAGCAGTGAGCATGTGCCACACAGGAGGCAGGCCCGTCAACATGGCTGGCCCATTAGGATGCAGGTCCTGCAGACCCATCTCAGATGAGTTTTGGGAGGAAAGAACTTGGACAGTCTGGGGTGGGACACACAGAACAGAGAAAATAAAGAAGAGGAGTGTGTGGGTGTGTTCAAGGCAGGACAGTTAGCTGGAGTCCAAGACGTGCCCAGGAAAATATCAGGGACTAACCTGGACATGACAGACTGGGATCTAGTCAAGTAATGTGACTGTGTCCGTGAGTGCAGACTTCACCCACATCCCAAGAAAATTCCTCTTGCCCCAGCTGGGCATGTGGGACATACTTGAATGCTCCAAATGACAGGGAGCTCATAACTCGCCATGTGAACCGACATCGGTCTCTTTGTGTCCTTATGCACTGGGGCCTCACAGAAGACTTCCACACAGCCTGTACTCACTTGGCACATGCTTATGGCCCTGAACTGTTCTAGGTTCTAGGATTACGGTGGGAACAGGACAGGCTGGGTGCCTGTTTGAAGGGAACTGCCTGGCTGAAGATTATAAACAAATAAATAAACAAGCTAGCTTCTGAGAGCACTAGACACTGTACAGTGTGATATAAAGTGGTGTGAACAGGGTGGGTTGCCATTTTAGGAAGGATAGTTAGGGAAGGGTGACCTTTGAACTGTGGCCTCCACAATGAGAACGGCTAGCCCTGTGCAGTGTAGGATGACGTTCCTGGCTGAACAAAAGGCTGGTGCAAAGGAGTGCTGAGGGAAGTGCGTAGCGGCATGGGGGCCTGGAAAACAGGCCAGCTAGCGAGTTTGCAGCCCCGTCAGAAAGGAGAAGGAAGTGCAGTCAAAGAGCGAGGCTGGGTGGGAAAACAGGTTGGCCCTGATGCGTAAAATTAAACACTCACACACTCTATGACCCAGAAGTTCCACCTCTGGAAACATATCCCAGAGACACTCTTGCACAGATTACCAAGAAACAGGAAAAGTTGTGGCACAGTAGTGTAGTGGATTATTGTACAGCAGAGAAAATGAACGAACTACAGCTCTGCATGACATGGATGAATCTTAGAAACACACTATCAAGTGGCAAAGGTGGCACGACATTACTTTTATAAATATTAAAACTAGCAAAAACCTATTAGATTGTTTAGAGATATGTTTGCACATATGTGACAGGATTTGTTTTTTAACAAGGCAAGGAAATTAACACAAATTTCAAGATAGCCATTACTATGGAGGGGTGTTAAGGAACAGAGCAGGGAAAGAGCTCCTAGAACATTACAGCCACGTTCAGAACATTCTAGCTCTTAAGTTGCATGGTAGATTCAACTTAAAATGTCCATTTTATTATTATACTTTATATGTGTTCCATATATTATTTTGTGTATGTCAGATATCACATAATTTTTGCAAAGGCAGCAGCATGGGCCAGGTCATGCATGGCCTTGAAGCTATGATAAGTATTTTGGATTTTACCCAAAATGTCATTTGAAGGCAACACAACCTGATTCCTCGTTTGAAGTATTACTCAGGCTGCTGAGTAGAAAATTAATATCAGGGAATTGAGGATAGAAGCACTTAGACAAGGAGGACACTATTGTCATGACTCCAGGGAAGGTGAGAAGTGATCCTGAACACATTTTGTGGGTAGAACCAAGAGGGCTCATTAATGGGTTGGCTTGTGGAGTTGAAGAGATCAAAGAGGACTTGAGGTTTTTGATTGACACAACTGCATGGATAAAGGTGCCATTTGCTAAGTCAAAGGATGAAATCCAAGACAGAAACGGGTTCAAGATGGAGGAAGGGAGTGGAAATTAAGTTATACATTGCATTTGCGCATGTTCTAGTTGGTATTAGAGCTACCTACCTGAGTGTTTGAGCTGGGAAGTAGTATAATCCAAGTTGCAGTGCAGGAAACAGATCTGGCCGCATTACACCAAGTGGACTGAGGAGGGAGACATGGAGCCAGTGGTTGCGGGAGTGTCAGGTCGTACTGTGAGGGGCTGGTGAAGGGCTAAGGGGGAAACATAACTGAGCAGAGGAGGAAGGACAGACAGAGGGAGGGAGGGTGGCAGTTCTGTTCAACAGATATTTACAAAGCACAGCTCCAGATTCTCTGGGGGCCATATCTGTAGAGACAAGTCTCCCATCCTTAAAGAATTTGCAATTTCATTGAGGAAAGGGACGCACACACAATAATTTGTACTCTCCTTCACATTTTGTAAAACGTTGTTAAATCCACCGTCACATTTGAGTTTCACAACATTCCAGTGTGATTGTGGCAGAAATGGACACCCCCACTTTATCCTAAGAAGACTAAGGTTTTCAGAGTTCCATGCAGCCTGTCCTGAGTAAATGTAGAAGCCAGAACTCAGATCCAGGGTCTTCTGACTCTGAATCAGGCACTGTGTCCACAACAGAATGTAATATTACAACTTTGTTCAGGGTATTAAATGAGGCCTTGTGGAGGAGGCATCATATCAGCTGCCTCAAAGGAGGAATAAAATTTAACCAGGCAGAGAATTGGAACAAGAGTTTTGCCGGCAACAGCCGGGGAGGAGTCGGGCCACGGGAAAGTGGTCAAGGGACAGATGTAGGAAGCACCACAGGAAGGAAGGGGACGATGGGACTTTCCATCCTTGCCGCAGATTGGAAGCACAGTGCTATTCCGTTGCCAAAAAGGCTACCTGCTTCA
Organism: Cebus imitator; assembly: GCF_001604975.1. Lineage (NCBI taxonomy): Eukaryota > Metazoa > Chordata > Mammalia > Primates > Cebidae > Cebus > Cebus imitator. The sequence continues at coordinate 11,147,693 of NW_016107366.1, read as the reverse complement.
GGGCTCCACCACCAGGACCTGCCTGCCCAACCTGACCTGGAGTGGAACCCCGCCTGACTGTGTCCGTGAGTGCAGATTTCACCCACATCCCAAGAAAATTCCTCTTGCCCCAGCTGGGCATCTGGGACATGCTTGAATGCTCTGAATGACAGGGAGCTCACAACTCGCCATGTGAACCGACATTGGTCTCTTTGTGTCCTTATGCATTGGGGCCTCACAGAAGACTTCCACACAAAAGCCTTTCTGATACCAGAAGGAAGTCCCTATGCCTTTGCAGAGAAAAAACTATCCAGTGGCAGCAGCAAAAGCTAACAGATACAAGGCCAGGCCTCAGGATGGAGATACCAAGCTTTTGACCCAATTACTCCTTCACTCAGGAAGTGCTGCAGGCTTAGGTTTCCCCCCAACCCCAGAGTCAACCAAGCCGATACCCAAATGGTCTCCATCTTGGCCATTCCTCTAGACAGAAAGCTTGGGGTTAGGGTGGAGGACTGGGGAGGGGGATGCTTGGCATGAAAGGGACTAGAAGGGAAAGGAATCGGATATTCTATCTAGGAAAAGGGGAGTGGTCGAAAGGACCCCTGAAACCCCTAATCTCCTCAGGTCCAACAAGGTCTTTCCTCTCGTCCAGCCCACCATTGCAGGCAGCCAGAGACGCCAACGCATGCCAACGTCGGGGCCCTGGACTTGCCCTCCATGGGCTACACGCTCATCTACTCCTGCCAGGAGGGCTTCTCCATCAAGGGTGGCTCTGAGCACCGCACCTGCAAGGCGGATGGCAGCTGGACAGGCAAGCCGCCCATCTGCCTGGGTGAGTGTGCGTGCTCGGGGAAGCTCTCCAGGGTGGGAGGCTGAAGGTGCCGGCTGAGCTAGAGCTGAAAGAGAGCAAAAAAAGAAGGAAGGAATCAGGTTTCCAGGAGCTGGATCCTGCTTCTGATTTTCTAAGGTTCTGAGTCTAGAAGACCAAACCAGGGCAGTTTAAAAAGGAACATACTCAACCCACCCCAGGGGTTGCCCCTTTCACCTGGGCTGAAACACTCACAGGATCACACTTCATCGTTGGGCAGGGGAAAGCGCTTTCTTCCACAAACTAGAATGACATATTACACATATTACACCTTTGATAAAACAGCACCAGCCTGTAGGTCCCTTGGAGTTACCAGTTTGTCCCAGACCTCCCTTCCCCTCTTCTTCATTCACTCGTTCTCTATTTATTGAGAGTTCGTGTGGCCCCACGTCTGCACTGGGCATGAGGGATTCAGAGGAGAAAGATACAACTCTGCCATGTGGAAGACAGACACGTTATCAGATTTTATATCTGGAGTACCTGGAGGAACATGGAGATGTGCCGAATGCTGTAGGAATAAGGAGGAAGGACACGGAAGTGGAGGAAAGGAGAAGTCAGGGAGGACTTCCTGGAGAAAGTGATGTCTGAGTCCAGTCTTGAGGGAAAGGATTAAGGATAAAGGATTAGTTCAGTGCTGGGATAGCATTAAACTCTCTGATAAGCGCTCACCTCACCAGATGCCAGGCACTGTGCTAAGCACTTTTTCAACTGATTTAATCCTCACAAGATCCTTTGAGGCTATTTAACATCTGAGGAAACTAGGGCACAGAGAAGTTATCGAATGTGCCCAAGGTCCCCAGCTGAGAAAGGTTAAGAGCTGAAGATCCATACCCTGACGGTCTAACTTTAGGATCTATGACTATTTTGGTATCCTGCCACTCAGAGGGAAGCCTTCAGGGTCAGAGCCTGTATCAGAGCTAGAACTTACTAACAGTGTTTTATTTTCATTGTATCACTTGTAAATTTCTTTTGTTTTCCACATACAGTAGTGATATAAAGTACATTTATTAAAGTACATTTATTAAGTTTTGTATGGTAGAATATACATAATATAAAATTTTAAGTGTACAATTCAGTGGCATCTGTTATAGTCATGATATTGCACAACCATTACCACTATCCATTTCCAGAATTTCTTCATCATCTCAAACAGAAACTCCATACCCATTAAACGATAACTGCCCATTTCCCTTTTCCCTTAGCCCACAGTAACTGCTATCATACTTTCTGCTTCTGTGAATTTGCCTATTCTAAGTACCTCATTTTAGTGGAATCATACAATATTTGGTCTTTTGTGTCTGGCTTATTTCCCTTAGCATAATGTTTTCAAGATTTATCCATGTCGCGACATCTGTAGGAATCTTTTTCCTTCTTATGCGTGAATCATATTGCATCATATGGACATCACTTGTTGTTTATCCATTCACCTGTTGATGGGTATTTAATTTGTTTCCACTTTTTGGCTATTACAAATAATGCTTCTGTGAACATGTATGTACATGTTTTTGTTTTAATATGTTTTCAGTTCATCTGGGTACATATCTAGGAGAACAGGAACTCTATGTGTAATATTTTGAGAATTGCCAAACAGTTTTCCAAAGTACCTGCACCATGTTATTCCCATCAGCAGTGTATCAAGGTCCAGTTTCTCGACATCCTTCCCAACGCTTGTCTGTCTTGTTTTAGTATGACCATCATCAGTGGGTGTAAAGTAGTATCTCATTGTGGTGTTTTTTATTGTTTGTTTGAATTTTTCATCCAATTATTTTTTGATTGACAAATAATTGTACATCTGTAGAGTATACAGCATGAAGTTTTGATATATGTATACATTGTGGAGTGGCTAAGTCATGTTAATTAAAATATCCATTAACCTTATATACTTGCCATTTTTTATAGTAAGAACACAAAATCTACTCTCAGTAATTTTCAAGTACACGGTATCGTTAATAACTATGGTCACCATGAGGTACAAGAGATCTTGAACTTATTCCCCATACAAATTCTGTACTCTTTGACCAACATCTTTCCAATTGCAACCATTCTACCTTCCACTTCTATTAATTAGTACAATTATTTTAGATTCCACAGGTAAGTGAGATTGTGCAGTATTTGTCTTTCTGTACCTGGCTTATTTCACTTAACATAATATCGTCCAGATTCATCCATGTTGTCACAAATGGTAGAATTTCTTTCTTTTTTAAGGCTGCATACTATTCCATTGTGTATATATTCCACATGTTCTTTATCCATTCATCCACTGATGGACACAGGTTGTTTCCATATCTTGGCTATTAGGAATAATGCCACAATAAACATGAGAGTGCAGATATCTCTCTGACTTACTGATTTCATTTCCTTTGGATATATACCCCATGATGATATTGCTGGATCGTATGGTAGTTCTATTTTTAATTTTTTGAGGAATCTTCTTGCTGTTTTCCATAATGGTTATAGTAAATAACCAGTATGGTTATAGTAAATTAAATTCCTACTAACAGTGTACAAGAGTTTCCTTTTCTGCACATCCTTACCAACACTTGTTATCCTTAATCTTATTTATAATAGTCATTCTAACAGGTACAAGGTGATATCTATTGTGGGTTTCACTTGCATTTCCTTGCTGGTTAGTGATGTTGAGCATTTTTTGTACACCTGTTGGCCATTTGTATGTCTTCTTTTGAGAAATGTCTATTTAGATCCTTTGCCTGTTTTTAAATCAGGTTATTTGTTTTCTTGCTATTAAGTTGTTTCAATTCCTTCTATATGTTCCTTAGATGTTCATCTCTTGCCAGATGTATGGTTTGTAAAAAACTTCACCTATTCCACAGGTTGCCTCTTCACTCTGTTGATTGTTTCCTTTGCTGTGCAGAAGCTTTTCAGTTTGATGTAATTCCATTTGTCTACTTTTGCTTTTGTTGTCCGCGTCATTGTGCAGAAATGATTTATATTTCCTTGGTGGCTAATGGTACTCAGAACCTTTTTATGTGTATATCTTCCTTAGAGAAATGTCTATTGAAATCCTTGTCCATTTTTTTACTGACTCATCTTTTTATTGTTGAGTTGAAAGGGTTCTTTATCTATCTAGAATACAAGGCCTTTATAGGGTACATGATTTGCAAATCTTTTCCCATTTCATGGGGTGTCTTTTCACTCTCTTGTTGGTGTTCTCTGAAGCACCAATGTTTTTAATTTTGATAAAATCCAACTTATCTATTTTGGGAGTTGCACATGCTTTTGCTTTCATAGCTAAGAAACTTTGACACATCCAAGGTCACAAAAAAGATTTATGCCTATGTTTTATTCTAAGAGTTTTATAGTTTTACCTCCTACATTTATGTCTTTGATCCCTCTTGAATTAATTTTTGTGATATTAGGTTAGAATCCAAATTCATTCTTTTGCATGTGGATAACCAGTTGTTCCAGCACCATTTTTGGCAAGACTATTCTTTCCCTATTGAATTGTCTTGACACTCCTGTCAAAAATCATTTGACCATAAATGTATGAGTTTGTATCTGGATTCTCTATTCTACTTTATTGATCTCTATGACTATCTTTATGCCATTACCACCCAGCCCTGATTACTGTAGCTTGTAGTAAGTTTTGAAATTGGCAAGTGTCCCAGTCTGGGTGACATAGGGTAACTATGTCTCTGCAAAAAATAAAATGAAAGAAATTAGCCAGAAGTGGTGGTGTATGCCTATAGTCTTAGCTACTCAGGAGACTGAGGTGAGAGGATCACTTGAGCCGAGGATTTGGAGGTCACAGTGAGCTATGATTACGCCACTGCACTCCAGCCTGATTAACAGGAAAAAAAGAAGTTGGGAAGTATCAATCCTCCAACTTTGTTCTTCTTTTTGAAGATTGCCTGTTGTTTTTACCTTTTGTTTCTATACAGATTTTAAGATTGGCTTGTCAATTTCTGCAAACTAGACAGCTGGGATTTTGACAGGAATTGCATTGAATCTGTAGATCAATTTGGGGAGTATTACCATCTGAACAATATTAAGGTTTCCAATCCATGAACATGTGATGTCTTTCCATTTATTTAGATAATTAATTTCTTTAGATGATGTATAATTTTCAGTACCCAAGTCTTGCATTTGTTTGGTTACATTTATTCTTAAATACTTTATTATCATAGATACTTTTATTTAAAAATATATGATGTTTTAAATGCAGCTGAATTCAACCCCTTACTGTATGATTTTGAGCAAAACCTTTCATTTCTCTGCCTCTCAACAAGTTTCCCTTCTGTAAAATTGGGACAATAATTTCTACTTTACAGTTTCGATAGCAGGAGTAAATGAATAAGTGCCTATCACAGTGCCTCACACATAAGATGTTTTCTCCTTCTTTGCTCCCTTCATCTTACAAAACCTAAGATAATAAAGCATTCTGTTCAGAAGTATAGTTTCATTGCGTCACTGCAGAAACTTTTTCCACAGCATTCCATATACCAGGCATAAGCTAACTTCCAGAGTTGAAGGAGGTTTGCTAAAGCTATTCTGCCCTCCAGGGCAGACAGTGGGGAGTCTTCCCTTAATGCAACAAAGCAGATTTTCTATTGTTTCTTTGAAAAGAAGAAAAGACATTAATATACTGACCATGACTTTCCTGTTCATAACCTCATTTATTCAGCATAGACCTGTGAGGTATGTTTCAGTTTTTTCCTTATTTCAAATCAGGAGGCAGAGACTCCGAGTTACTAATCAAGGTCACACAGTCATTAAGTGGCACTGCTGGGACCTGAACCTTGGCTATCTGGCTCAAGCCCAAAGCTTTGCCTTTGCTTTGCCTGTAAGGGCTTCTCAGTCATAAGCTCATCGTTCCAAGGGAGGAATGCACTCCTCTGCAGCCTCCACCAGGGCTCACGGAGTTCACTGTTGATGGGTAGAAGTTCCTCCTTCATGTGAAGCATCTGCAAGGAAAGCACAGTGAGGAAAGAACTTTTTAACCCTAAGTTTTCAATGAGGGCATTCGGGGAATCTGCGCACTTGGATGAGAAAATATACACCTTTATTTTCCTTTACTTTTTACTGAAATGTAGCATCTCCTTTAATTTTGAATGTAGACAACCACAGCACCAGTAGAAATTAAAGAGATTTTTGTATATATTGTAATTGCTACCAGTATCATGAAATATTGTTCAGGTTCCTGACTACTTCAAGATTATAGTTATTTCTAGACTCATTGCTAGATCCTGTTATTTAATGTAGTGATAAAGAATCACGTATACCACTATATCCTAATATCTTATCTGTTAATAACTGTAACTAATTAAATAGATGTCCCTTGTAATTATTTGTATTTGTTTATTCTGAGAGGGATCCATAGCATCATCAGACCATCAAAGAAGTTTACCTCCTGGTGAACTGCCTAAAAAATAAGTCCAAAGCGAGATCTCAAAGAAGCCATTGACCTAAGGTCAGACAGGTGGCCATTGTTTTTCCAACAGAGTGTAATGAGAAGCTGAGCCTGTTTTCTTCCACTCTTTTTCCCCAGCAGAGGTCCGGCCCAGTGGGAGACCCATCAACACTGCCCGGGAACCACCGCTCACCCAAGCCTTGAGTATGTATGGTCCAGATCATTGGCTCAAGAAACTGGTGTTACTTTTTTCACTGAGTTAGCCAGAAATACACACACAAGTTGCTGAGTGCTAGAGGAAGAGCATGAAAACTATCTATAGAGCTGGATGGACTTCCCTACCCACTTCCCCAGCCCAGGCAGGCTTCAGAAGAAAGTGAGCCTGAAGGAAGCAGAAACCTCACCTAGAAGAAAGAGCCTGCGCCTTCTAACTGGAAGCTCTGGAACTGCTGATTACTACAGCCTCTCCTGGCATAGGGCTGGCCAGTGTGTGGTCATACAAACACACTGACCCAGGTCATGCCCAGGGAGCTTCCTAGAAATGGTTACAGTTTAAGATAGGTCTAGGGTCTTTCCAAGTGTCGCATCCAGAACTGGACACAGAACTACAGATATGGCCTGACCAATGCCAAATTCTTAGAGACCATCACATCTTTTTTGAACCTTCTATTATTTACCACATTAGCATGTGCATTATACAGAAACAAGGCTAGATTTAGCATCAGAAACTCAATTTGACTACCATTTTGGTCACTGACCAGCTGTGTCCTTGGATAAATGAGCTTTGCCTCTTAAGCTTCAATTTCCCTTTCAGTAAAATAAAGATCATAATTATTGCCATAGAGAATTATTCCAAGAATAAATGACAATTTTAGTAGCTATCACTGATTAGGTGCTTTTACACATGCAACATCATGTAACATATAATTTACAACATTAGATCATTTAATCCCTACAATAACCCTGATAAGGTAGGTGGGATGGCCACCATTTATAGAAACACAGGCATAACCTATACAGGGAGAAAGTTAAGGCTTTTACACATGATCAAACAACTGACAAGTGACAGAGCTAAGATTAGACTCTGGGACTGTCTGACTTCATTTGTCCATGTTCTGATTCACCATGCTATACTGACATGTCAGTTTTCTCTCTCTTCTCCCCTCTTCCCTTTCTCCATCTTTTAAATACCTTTTCTTTTTTTCTCTTTCCTTCTTCCTCCTTCTCTCACTCCTTTCTAGTTCCTTCTCTATACCTTTTTAAAATATTTTAATTTTAACTGACAAATAATAAATACATATATTTATAGGGTACAATGTGCTGTTATTCTATATGTATGCATTATGGAAAAAGTAAATCAAGCTAATTAACATACCCATTATCTCACCTAGGTGAGAACATTTAGAATCTACGCTTTCAGCCAGGTGCAGTGGCTCATGCCTGTAATCCCAGCACTTTGTGAGGCCAAGGTCGGCAGATCACCTGAGGTCAGGAGTTTGAGACCAGCCTGACCAACATGGTGAAAACCCATCTCTACTAAAAGTACAAAATTAGCCAGGCGTGGTGGCACATGCCTGTAATCCCAGCTGCTTGGGAGGCTGAGACAGAAGAATTGCTTGAACCTGGGAGGCGGAGATTGCAGTGAGTCTAGATTGCACCATTGCACTCCAGCCTGGGCAACAAGAGCAAAACTCTATCTTAAAAAAAAAAAGAAAGAAAGAAAAGAAAAAAACATTCTTTCAGCAATTTTGAAATATATAATACATTCTTATTAACTATAGTCACCATACTGTGCAGTAGATCACCAAAACTTATACCTCCAGTCTAACGGAAACTTTGTACCCTTTGACCATCTCCCTGTCACCCTCCACTCTGCCCCAAGCTCTGTAACCATCATTCTACTCTCTACTCCAATGAGTTCAACTTTTTTAGGTTCCATATGTAAGTGAGATCATATATTTGTCCTTGTGTGCCTGGCCATTCCACTTAACGTAATGTCCTCCAGTTCATACATGTTGCCATGAGTGAAAGAATATCCTTCTTTTTAAAAGCTGTATAGTACTCTATAGTGTATATATATAATGTATTATATATAATATATATTACATATATAATTACATACATATTATATAATTACATACATATTATATAATTATATATAATTACATATATATTATATAATTATATATAATTACATATATATTATATAATTATATATAATTACATATATATTATATAATTATATATAATTACATATATATTATATAATTATATATAATTATATAATTATATATAATTATAATTATATATATTATATATATACACTTTGGAATATGTTATATATTACATACACACACACACACAAACACACACACACACACACACACACACACACACCCTTTTCTTTGTTCATTCATTCATGGACACTTAGGTTGTTTCCCCATCTTGGCCACTGTGAATGATGCTTCAGTGAACATGGGAGTGGATATTTATTTCAGTTCCCTCCACCCATCCACTCTGAGACACAAAAGGAGAAGAGGCCAGAGCATTCTACCACCCTCTCCACATGTTAGACACTGAGAAAAGGAAACAGACCCAGGGAGTGAGGTGGGATCAGTCATCAGGTCGCCCAATTCTAGCAGCACACACAAAGTCCCTCTCACATCTGTTTCTCAATTCCTTTAGTTCCTGGGGACGTTTTTGCCAAGAATTCCCTGTGGAAAGGGGCCTATGAATACCAGGGGAAGAAGCAGCCAGCCATGCTCAGAGTGACTGGCTTCCAAGTTGCCAACAGCAAGGTCAATGCCACCATGATTGACCACAGCGGCGTGGAGCTACACTTGGCTGGTAAGGAGGCCCGTCTGTGGAAGCTGGGAGGATGGATGGGCACACACCCTTGGCAAGAATGAGCCTAATGGCATTGCATCCTGGTGTCATGCAAGACTCAGACTTGTCTGGTGGACAGGAAGGAGGAAGTGTCTATTCATCTTTACATGATAAAGCACCATGGACTAAAGGGGAATGTTTAAATGGCAAATATTAATAATTTGAATATATAAAAAAAGTCTTATAAACAAAGAGAAAAGACTGATATTCCTAAACTGAACCAAAAACAGGGACAGAGAGTTCCCAGGAGCCAAAGTACAATCGGTCATCAAAAAAAAAGAAAAAAGAGTTTTCAGCAATCATCAAAAAAAAGTAAACACAAAATATCATTTTCCACTTACGCCACCAACTCAGAGTGTTTTAAACGATAACACTTAGTGCAGGTTGGGTTCAGCCATGAAGGCCAAACTTTAAAATGGTACAGTTCTGCAAAACAATTTGATGATTTGTATCAAGATTCTTGAAAATGACTGGACCTATTAATTACATTTCTAACAATTTTTATCATAAGAAGTTGATGTGGAGGGAGTCAAACATTTATGAATAAAGGTTGTTCCCATTACAAGGCCATTTGTAGTATGTAGAAATTTTTCCTAAAATAGAGAAATGGGTATTTTAATTATAGTATATCTACTAATGAAATATTATGCCAGTGTTGAGGGAAATGCATTCATGATAATGCATTTAAAATATTACTCCAGTGTTTTAAAGGAAAAAATTTACATTCATAAGAAAGAAAACTGAAATTATTTATAGTAACATGTTATTACATTATTACAGTAACATGTTAACAATGGTTATTTCTTAGTGAGATCAGGAGAGATTATTTTTTCTTCATGCATCTCTGCATTTTCTAAAATTTTCCCAATTTTAATCTTTCTATAATCAGGAAAGTATCTTTCTAAGTATCTTAGAAAACAAGTATTTATTGAATAGTTGGATAGATAAATGAATGCATGAGTGAGTGAACATATGAATGCACAACCCCACATAAAATCATATCTATGAAATGATACGTGCACACACCTATGCAGCTGCAAGATGACATTTGTTCATTTAACATATGGTAATAGACACACTCACATGCCCCCGTGTCCATGCCCTCAAGAGCTCTTGCAACCATTGAACTATCTATGCATTAGTGGACAGATTAAAAGACACAAAATCATATTCTCACATATGCATGTATAAATAGAATCACAATCTCAACCCAGTAATCTAATTATGAACATACATATGCATATATTGATAATTGTTGTGTATAATCACATTCAGCCTACACAAACCCACGCTCAACACTACACTTACAACTGAAAGGTATGTGGGGAATGTTTATGTCAACATCTACATATGACAGTTCCACCCAGAAACTTATACTGACAAACCCACAAATTTGGTTTTGAAATTTTCCCACATCTTTCATGTGTAACCCCTGAACTTTATTTCCCAGGAACTTACAAGAAAGAAGATTTTCATCTCTTACTCCAGGTGTACCAGATTACAGGGCCTGTGGAGATCTTTGTGAATAAGTTCAAAGATGATCACTGGGCTTTAGATGGCCATGTAAGTTCAGCAAATGCACCTCCTCCCCTGATTCCCGGATCACTGGCAAGGAAAAGGAAGACAAAAGGATGTGCAAACTCCTGGGATCAACCTGGAAACTTGGGAGGAGGTTTTCTGTGGGGCCCTGCCTGGGAGCAGCAAGAGGGTCCTCATCTGCTAAAACAGGCAAAGGAAAAGATGTTAAAAGCCAGAAGACTCAGAGTCCAGAGGTTCACCACATTCAAGAGCCTTGGAGTAAGGCCAGGCATGATGGCTCATGCCTGTAATCCCAGCACTTTGGGAGGCCGAGGCAGGTGGATCATGAGGTCAAGAGATCAAGACCACCCTGGCCAACATGGTGAAACCCCGTCTCTACTAAACATACAAAAATTAGCTGGGCATGATGACGTGTACCTGTAGTCCCAGGCTAGGGCAGGAGAATCACTTAAACCCAGGATGCAGAGGTTGCAGTGAGCTGAGGTCATGCCACTGCACTCCAGCCTGGCGACAGAGCAAGACTCTGTCTCGGAAAAAAAAAAAAAAAGAGAGAGAGTTGGAGTAAGTTCTGTTGTTTGAACAGAAAGCAAGGGGTAGAGGTCAGGGGCAGAGGGAATTCAGGCTAGTTGAAGGTATTGATGTGGAAGGTGGGAGCTGGAAGAAGGCAGTGAGTCTCACGTGACTACCTCGAACTTCTGCTCACACTTGAGGATGCAGATTGTGAGTGATTTAGCACAGCTTGAGAGACCAGGACATGGCAGAGGCATAGGGCTTTCTTACATTCACCTATGGAAAAGACATTCTATTCTAAGGCTTTCTTGAGGTGGAAGCTGTGTCTCCGGTGACACTTCTCTGGCCACACCTTCCCATTTCACACATAGGGAAGTTGAGCATAGCGTCCCTGACTACATCCTCACTTCTCTGTCTTGGATTGCTGGAGCTAGAAGAGAAAGGGTAGAATAAAGCAAGAGGTTATGGTAGACCAGAGTAACAGAGAGCTAGGGAGAAACAGTGCATTCTCATGGACAGGACCAGCTGGTGGAGGACTGTGGCATAGTTGACTTTGCTTTATAAACACATCAGGAGGACCAAGTGGCTTCTCCAGGGGCTGGCACGTACAGGTAGTTCCTTGGTAGGCCCAAGGATATCTACAGGTCCCCTTGGTAATCCAAGTATGGGCCAGCTTCAATCATCGTGGCCCAAAACCTGTGCAGAAACAAGAGGCTCTACCATCCAGGAGGGTCAAAGTTGGGACATGGAGCTTGGAGTGCAGGCCAGGGGAAGATGGGAATGGGGCTCCATAAGGCCAGGAATAGCCAGAGCCACTGCCTAAGATGACAGCCAACCATGGAGCCTTATGATAGCCAGTGAGGTATGTTTGGGGGGACAGCTGGAGAGGGCAGACAGAGGCTGCTCCTAGCAGTGGAGCGTAGGTTGGGAGTAGCCAGGAGCGCAGGCATCCTCACAGCACGCCCTCAGTTGCTGTGGCCCCAGGCTGCACATGTGAGCATTTGCATCTGTCACATGAGCATCAGTGGCAGGAGCTATGTCCCCAGCTACACCTCCTAAAAAATTAATAGCTCTTAGAACTGTGATGAACTCTCCAGCGTACCTTTAATCTGTGAGGGACATTTTCACCAAGGCTCTGTGTGTTCCAAAGTGCTCCAAAAGCCAGTTTTTCATCACAGTACTAACAGCTACCAAGCATCTAAGGCCTTTAAATTAAGTGTTCTGGCGTGTTTTATCTTCATTAGCTCATTTAATCCTTATAGCCACTCTATGACACAGGTACTGGTAATAGTGCCTCAGTTTCTCATGTGCACTATGACACGGGTACTGTTAATAGTAGAACAGTACGCTTTGACCAGCAGAAAATAAAATCTTCCTCCTACCTCATTCATGTAGCTGGTGCCCCTGCCCCACCCCGGGCTCCCCGGTCACACCCACCCTTGCCTGGGTGTGGGCAGAGAACAAACCCTGTGTGTCGGTGCAGCAAGTCAGTGGGTGACTCAGACCTGCTGTGCAGCATGTGCAATGAGAGAGGAGTTCTAGATACTTTCAGCGCCACCCACCTGCTCTCTGTGCTCTCTACCATCACAGGTCTCATCAGAGTCCTCCGGAGGCACCTTCATCTACCAAGGCTCCGTCAAGGGCCAAGGCTTTGGGCAGTTCGGCTTTCAAAGACTGGGTAACTAGCGCTTGTCCCTGGGAAGTGTGGGCTCAGGTGTGTGGGAGAAAAACTGTGTGTGCCATGGTCAGGCAGAGGACTAGGGAAGTTGAGGCAGGAGTGCTTGGCCTCTTTTGGATAAGGGACACCTTTCGAGAGTCTGACAAAAGCTATGGAATACCTCTCCAAAAGCAAACACTCATGCCTAACACACTCAACCTGTGACGAACAGTTTCCTGCTCAGACCTGGAGGGGAGAGCCCCCAGCTCCAGGGACATTGGGTCTTAGATACAGCCACCAGCCACACCCTCTGGTCAGCCCTTGGGTGTCACCCCTGCCTCAATGAACAACATCATGGAGTGTCTTAGGGCTCTCAGGATGCCTTTGCTGTGATGTCGTTTCTACCCTAGCCCAGCCCTAGAAGTCTGGTTTTATGGCCATTTTACAGATGAGAAAACTGAGCATCAAGACGGCCTCCCTCCCTGGTCCTTTCCTGGCCTATTTACCTAGCATGCTTCCTGTCATCCACGTCAAATGTCCACACCTTGGAGATTGGCCCTGGCTCAGAGCCTCCCGGTGCCCAGCCCTGGACTCTGGTTGAGGGAGGGGCTCTGGTTTCTCAGAAGCAGGGGATGGGGAAACAGGAGGCAGTTGTGGGTACCTGAGAGCCTCTCTGTACCCTGGGCACTGATACCTCCTGTCCCCAGGGCTCCTGCCTGCCAAGGCAGTTCACTGCATGTCCTCCGGCTCTGAGCTCCGGAAAGGTTCTCTGGACTGAGCCTTAGTCTGCCTCTGCCTTTCCCACCCACACTGCTCCTCCCCCGGATTTGTCCCAGCTCTGCCCTCATGAGCTGCATGGACTAGGATGGTCTTCCACACAGCACCCTTCACCTACTTCAAGACAGCCAGGCGTGATGGAAAGACCTTAGAAAATCACAGCTTTTGTTCTGGCTCCACAGCAGATACCCTGTGCCCTCTCAGAGCCGCAGCCCCTCAGTTAGCGGGGTGCCTAACAGGGGCCCCAGTGTCTGCTTGTGTTCTTCTGAGCCCTCCCAGGCTCCGGGAGGAGGGCGAGGAAGGAGGAGAGGCAGGCTTCCAGAAGGAGATGCTTCAGCTTCAACCAGAACAGTTCTGCCTTCATCTGTCTTATAATTTGGTGTCCCTGTAAGATTTTATCTGATAAAAGGCTTCTACAGCTAAAAGAACTTAGAGACTTCTAAAGGGCTGCACCCTTGTAAGAGTTTCTGTTGAGCCATGGCTTTAGGCTCCTGCGTGGATGGCTGTCTGGGAGCCATCTGAGCGGCCAAGGCAGATGCGTGCAGGTCCCTTCCCCCGGGTACTGAGTGCACACGTGGAGGCAGGCGGGTGGCCCTGGCACATCTGCCACCCCTGCCGAGCAGGAGTGAGGAACACCCTGAGTGGCAGCCCTGCTTCCCAGGAGTGCATAGTAGGGGAGGGCAGCCGACAGGGCCTCAGACTGTGTTTCTGTGACTTGATTTTTCTGCTTTGCAACTTTACAGACCTCAGGCTGCTGGAGTCAGACCCCGAGTCCATTGGCCGCCACTTTGCTTCCAACAGCAGCTCAGTGGCAGCCGCAATCCTGGTGCCTTTCATTGCCCTCATCATTGCGGGCTTCGTGCTCTATCTCTACAAGCACAGGTACCACACGGGAAGGCAGCAGGGCGGGCATCAGGCGGCCTCCCTCTCTCCCTCCAGAGCCCCCACCACCAGACCCCTAAGCCTCTCTGTGTCGCTCTTTTCATGCTGTGGTCACTTTGTCCCTTATCACCAGGAGAAGACCCAAAGTTCCTTTCAATGGCTATGCTGGCCACGAGAACACCAATGTTCGGGCCACGTTTGAGAACCCAATGTACGACCGCAACATCCAGCCCACAGACATCATGGCCAGCGAGGCGGAGTTCACAGTCAGCACAGTGTGCACAGCAGTATAGCCACCCAGCCCGGCTGCCACCACTGCCACCGAGAGCCCCACCTCCAGCAGCCGGTGAGCAGGGGTGTGGGAGGCAGACAGGCCTTGATAGGCACAGACAGGGACCTGTGCATGCCAGGGGCTCCACCCAACAGAGTTGCACATGCCACACAGATACAGACAGGAACCTGTGTGTGCCTAGGGGCTCTACCCAATGGAGTCACACATGCCACACAGACACAGACAGGGACCTGTGCATGCCAGGGGCTCCACGCAACAGAGTCGCACACGCCACACAGATACAGACAGGGACCTGTGTGTGCCCAGGGGCTCCACCCAACGGAGTCACACATGCCACACAGATACGGACAGGGACCTGTGCATGCCAGGGGCTCCACCCAATGGAGCCACACATGCCACACAGATACAGACAGGGACCTGTGTGTGCCTAGGGGCTCCACCCAACGGAGTCACACATGCCACACAGACACAGACAGGGACCTGTGAGTGCCAGGGGCTCCACCCAACAGAGTCACTCATGCCACCACAGTCACACCAGTAAGAGGAGAGCTGTTCACCAAGCATCACTGTGTATCAGGCACTGAACCAGGCCCTTCATGGATCTCACATATTGAATCCCTGCACCCCCTGTGAAGTAGAGGCTACTAGGAGCCTCATTACAGATGAGAAAACTGAGGTGCATAGAAATCAACTTGAGCAAGATCACACAGCTCAGAAGGTATGGGGTCGGAATCCAATCCCAGGCTGGCTCCAGAAACTGTGCTCTTCACCCCTGGGCTTGGCAGAACATCAGCATGTATCAGTCTGTTTTTCTCCAGAGAAATGGAACCAACTGGATATATATATCCTCTGGGTCAAGGCCAAGCCCTGGAGACCTATACAGAGATGCACATGTATGTGTGTATATTGGTATATTGTGTATATATACATGCATACACTATAAATGTAATACATATACCTATACATCTCTATATCAAGATATACCCACACCTATCCATCTATACATAGATATGCAACTGCGTAGAGCTGTATGTATACATACATATGCATACATTATATAGAGAGAGAACTATAAATATATATTTTAAAAGAGAGATTCTTCTAAGGAATTGGCTGGCAAGGTAGAAATCTACTAGGCAGGCCAGCAGGCTAGAAATTCCAGCAGGAGCTGATGCTGTCATCTTGAGTCCAAAGGCAGTCAGAGACAGCCTCCTCTTTGGAACACCTCAGGCTTTCTCTTAAGGCCTTCAGCTGATTGAATGAGGCCCACACACATCATGGAGACTCAATGTCTACTGATTTCAATGTTAATCATATCTAAAAAGATACCTTCACAGCAATATCCAGAATGTTTGACCTGTCAACTGAGCACGATAGCCTGGGCAAGTTGACTAATAAAATTCCCCATCACACAGAACACAAGAGAGGGGAGGAGCCCCCCAAGATATGGACAGAGGGGCAGACACACCCACAAGTGTACACAGTCACACACATACACACACACACATGCATGCATGCATCTGACAGGCCCACTGGGAAGGAACTAATGAACCTGAAAGGCACTGCCTCTTCCTCACTGTGTCCTCCCTCAATGACACCCTCACCTCTGGGACCTGGGACCCTGCAGGAGTTGCCCCAACAGGGTGTCCAAGCTGCACCCATCTGAGAACTGTCTTCTCCCACACATCCCGCTTTCTAGGGACAGCCAGGCGCCCTCTCTCAGGTCCTGGGCCGAAGGGCTCTGGGGAGAAGAGTCACAGAGCCAGCCAGGAAGGGATTCCCAGTGAGGGCCGTGGAAAATCCACTAAGCGGGCCATCAGCCACACCCAGGGCTAGTGTCACACTCCTGCCGCACGCTCCTGCGCATGGCAGCTCATGTGGTGGATACTCCCAGCCACACACAAATGTCAGTGCACCCAGGAAACAGGTTTGTATGAGGGGACCTTCGAGGGCCACCAATGGGGACAGTGGGGACGGTTCCTGCCAAGGGGGTTACAAGACCAGCGGAGGTCATTATTGCTGCCTGGCCCCTGACATGCTTTACTCCCTTTCCACTCACACATCCAGGAGGATTTCACAGCTTCTGCCTGAGTCCCAGATGGTGAGCAAGTCAGGGACGCAGCAGATGCAGCTCCTGAATACAAATGATTTATGGGAAGAGCTTTTCCCCACCTTTTTAAATGTCCCCAAAACATTTAAGTAAAGGTTCCCCCTTATTCCAGTGGGATTGTTTTAGCATGCCAAAATTACTCCTCAAGCTTCATTTTTATGCCCAATCTTTACTTTTTCCTACCTTTTTCCTGCTCAGAACTCTTATCAATAGAAGGCAAAAGAGGGGAAAAAAATCCCCTCTGATGTAAATTGGGGCTTGGAGGTGATCAGTGATGAATCTGATTCACTGCACAAATTATCGAACCGTATAAGAAAGAAACAAGGATGCCCCTGACCTCCACATACTGGCTCTCGCTCCACACCTGGGCTCTGCTGGGTTCCAGGTGCTGGTGTGCGCCATGCTGTCACCTCCGGGTTGGCTGGGGTTGGTGGCTCCATGTCTGGGCAGCCCTCAGCATTGGCCCCTTGCCAGCAGGCTCTGAACCCACTGCCCAGCCCACAGGTCTCCAAGAGGGCCCCTCTGACCACTTCTGCCCACAGCTGGAGCATAAAGAAAGCAAAAGGCACCCTGAACAGACACACACACATTTCACATGAGTGGCTAGATGGTAATTTTTTAAAAACAATGCTACGGAGAAAAGCTGAAATTAAAATGAACACCCTCCTAGGGAGGCAACAAGACCTGTGCAGTCAGCAAGTCAGGGGGTGGGGGAACAGGGCTGAGTGATGATGTTTGTGGACCCCTTCCTCCACTAAAAAAAAGTATTAGAAATGAGATTTCACAACTGTGTCATCACAAAAGTGAATATAAGCCAGTCTAGACTCAGTATTACAGATCCATTATTATTCTACTCATTTTTTTATATGATTTTGGAAAAAAGTAAAATTAGAGCATTTTCCTGGGCTCCTAAAAGTATGGTGGCCCCCAAGCATTGGGCCTCCAGGTCTATGACGAAGTTGGCCCTGGAATGGAAAAGGACAGAAAAACACATGTTCTGCTGCACGTATTTTCTGCCTACACCGCACCCCCCACCTTGGAAGATTAAACATCAAAGTGAAGATGGGGTGATTAGTCTTTTTCCCACTTGTTCCTTCTTTGCTTTGCCTTTTTGCCTTTGCCTCCTCTGCTCCCCCCTTCCGATCCCCCTGCCTCTTTTTCCTTTGCAAACTCAAGTGTGATCTATTTGTTCTCAGTTCCCCAGGGGGCAGGAAGTAGGCTCCCCTGAGCACAGTGCCCAGTGCCCATCTTCGTTGTCTCTCTGCCTTTGTCTGCTACTGCTGGGACTCGGGCCCTCGCCCTGCCACTATCTACACCCGTCACCCTGGAGAGGACTCCCGCCGTGCTCTGAAAAGGAGGCAGGAAAGGAAAAGGGGCTGAAGACGGAGGAAGAAAGTTTATGGATTTAAAATAGCAAAGCAACTTGTGGATGTGTGTGAGTGTGGGCCTGAGCACACATACCTCTCCTTCATTCACGTCCTATGGAAGAGACCATAAAAGCTTCAAAAGCAGAAATGCACATGAAGGATGCTTCATGCCCTATTCCCCACACACAGAAAAGAGATGAAGAGGGGGCGGTATGGTCAGCTTTCAAACCAATATGCCCCCCGCCCATCCCAGGTGTGAGGACATGGTGACTCGGTGACTGTAACAGCAGGACGCATCCCATGGTGTGGTCAGTGTGCAAAAACCAGCCATCTGCTGATGGACGGCCCCATCTGCACAGCAGCAGCAGCAAGGATTACCCCAGAGGCAGGAAAAAAGTCTTTGGAAATAGATTGAAAATCAGTTTCTTTATTTTTTCAAACACAATTTTATTGAGTTCTAAACCCAATGGTTTAAAAAGTTGTTTGGGTCCTGGGCAGCACTGGGAATGAAGGGAGAGCCAGGGAGGATAGGGCAGGAGTCTAGCCAGGAGCCCAAAGTCAAGTCTGGCTGTCAACTGACAAAGAGAAGAGAAGACAAGTCTGTGGTCCAGAGAGGACACCAGGTCTGGAGGCAGCAGTGGGGGCCCTGAAAGGACAGGGCAGCAAGTCTGCCCGGGTACCCAGAAAACAATGGCTGTCGTGTGCTAGGGTTATTCTCTGTGCTTGACACTTTACCTATAGTATTTCTAGTCTGCACAGTAACACCAAAATGTAGGCTTTATTATTCCCCTTTGACAGATGAGAAAATAGAAGCCTGGAAAGGTAAAGACATGTGGGGCACAGAGTTAGAAAATGTGGAGTCAGAATGCAAACCCAGATCAGTTTGCCCCAAAGTCCGCTACACCAGCTGCCAGAAACCCCGGTCTAGAAGGGGCAGCCAAGAAGGGAGGAGCTGGTGAATCTCTACAGTAGCACTGCGGCCACGTCTGGGAAGCCAGGCAAGACACCTATGTGTCCTATCTGGGTTCTGCTCTCTCCACATAGGCAGCCTTGGGGGAAGGACTCAGCTCCCCAGGCCTCCTGCGGTTGATGCTGGCTCCTTGGCTCCCAGCAGCCGCTGACCATAGCCAGCAAAAGACCTGGCAGGTCCTGAATAAAAACAACAGGGTGGCTGAAAGTCACACTCTCTCCAGCTCCTCGCAAGTGGGTTTGATTTATTTTGACAGCTCTATTATGCTTGGGTCATTCATGAATTCCATGAGTATTGTTGGGGAGTTCATGAGTTTAAGAATCAAAGTATGGCATTTAGAGCCACTTTTTCTGTCCTCGGGAAGGCCCCCAAGGGCTTAAGCCCCTGTACATGGATGACATGCTGGCTTCAGAGGTTCATATCACAATTGAAAGAACAAATAGAAATATGCAGGAGCAGAGATGCAGTGACACCTGGTTCTTAACCAAATTCTAGGTTGGAACAATTAGAACATCTGACTGATATTAGGATTGGCCAGAGTAAAGTGAGAGGCGTCCATGTCCAGCAGACACAATGGAGGCTGACAGAGGCAGGAGCCCACCCCTGGCCGCACCACCTCTGGGACACGGCACCCCTGGGCTTGGCGGGAGAAGGCCAATCCAGACACACATGCTCATCTCTTTGCTTGGCTGGAAACAAGTGCAGGAAGCTCCCCTCCCGACTTCGTAAGCTCCCTTCCCGCTTCTTATGATCCTCTCCTTTGGTCCCTTCCCCCTTTTTATGCCCCTCTCAGACCACCCAGTGGATGCCTATTCCTGCCTCCCACCCCTCCCCTGCATCTCCTTGTAAAGTCCCATGAGATGCCCGAGGAGCACCTGCTGGTGGGGCACCCAGCACTCTGCTGGTCATCACCCTCTGCACCCCTGGCACTTCTCTCCACCTCCAGAGGCTTGGAAGGGAACAGGGTAGATAAGGCCCTTCACCCACCATCTATGCCATACACCCACCACCGCCATCCCATGAGGGAAAAAAAAAAAAAAGTAAAACAAAAACAACAAAAAAATCTTTTGTACAGAGATATATTTTTATTATACAAAGTTTGTACAGTACCAAAAAAAGAAAGAAAAAAAGGTGTAAATTTTTTTTCATTATTGTAGGTAAACAGTAGTGGAAGCCTTTTTTGTAAATGTAATAAAATGTATAAATATGGTTTTCAGAAAACATCAAGTGCTGTAAATATGTAATCTACACCCCTTCTTGGCTTGTCTGCAGTATATACATTTAATTTATCTGTCTCTGTATATGAGGCTTCCCCCTGGGGTCCTGCATTATGGTACTTTCCTGAATTTGAAAGCAATTTTAAATTTTTTGAATTCAAATAAAATATAAATTTTTGCATTGGTTTTCTTACATTTTTATGGCCTCTTTCATGACTAGGGACAAGTGTTTGTTGGGGAAGGGGAGGAAAGACGTATTTTAGCCTAAAATCCAAGGGTGGAAATGTGGGAGTCCCTTTCTTAACTGCATGGTGTTGCCACTGTACATGTTGGAAACTCCTAGCAAAAATGATAGTGGATATCGCACATGCAAAGTTAACTCAAAATGGATCAAAGACCTACACATAAGATCTACAATGATAAAATGCTTACAAGGGAACGTAGTTGGAAAGCTCCATGACATTAGATTTGGCAGTGATCTCCTGCATATGACATCAAAAGTATATAGGCAACAAAAGAAAAAACAAATAAATTGGACTACATCAAAATTCACAACTTCCGTATATCAAAAGATACAGTCAACGTGGTGAAAAGGCAAGCTATGGAATAGAAGAAAATATTTGCACATCATATATCTGATAAGGGGTTAATATTGAGACTCTACAAAGAACTCTTATGAAAGACTTGACAGTCATTTCTTCAAAGAAAATATACAAATGACCAATAAGGACATGAAAAAATGCTCAACATTACTAATCATTAGGGAGATAATCAGAGCCACAATGAGATGCCACCTCACACCCATTGGAATGACTACTATCAAAAAACAATAATAAGTGTTGGTGAGGATGTGGAGAAATGGGAACGCTTGTGCTCCATTGGTGGGAATGTAAAATGGTGCACCCACTGTGGAAAACGGTATGGTGATTCCTCAAAACATCAAAAATAGAATTAACATATTCTCCAGCAGTTCCACTTCTGTGTATATACCCAAAAGAGTTGCAAGCAGGGTCACAAAAAGATATGTTAATAGCATTTATTCACAAGTGCCAAAAAGCAGAAGGGACCCAATGTCCATTAACAGATGAATGGATAAACAAAATGTGGTACCTATGTACAATGAGATATTATTCACCCTTAAAAAAGAGGAAACTCTGACCCATGCTGCAACACGGATGAACCTTGAGGGTATTATGCTAAGTGAAATAAGCCAGTCACAAAAAAACAGATACTATGTGATTCTATTTATACAAGCTACCTAGAGTCACCAAATTCAAACAGAAAGTAGAATGGTGGTGACCAGGGACTAGGGGGAGGAAGGGATGGGCAGTTACTGTTTAATTAGCATCGAGTTTCAGTTTTATAAGATGAAAAGTTTCTGGAGCCCTGGAAGCCGTACCCATTCCACTACTTTCAGCACAAAGAGCTCAATTGACACCAGGTATGACTTGTCAGCCTCTACATTCTCTCCTGATGAAAGAGTTTTTCAAGTTGAATGTGCAATGAAGGCTGTGGAAAATAGTAGTACAGCCACTGGATTCAGGCGCAAAGATGGTGGTATCTTTGGGATAGAAAAGGGAGCCTTCCTAGACTTTATGAAGAAGGATCCAATGAAAGACTGTTTAGTATGGATTGTCATGTTGGAATGGTGGTAGCAGGTTTGTTGGTAGATGGTCCTTCTTTGGCAGATGTAGGAAGAGAAGAAGCTTCCAACTTTTGATCTAGCTTTGGCTATAACATTCCATGAAAACATCTTGCAGACACAGTTGCCATGCATATACACTCGGCCGTGATGTTAGACCTTTTGGCTATAGTTTTACAGTAGCATCTTACAGTGTGAATGACAGGGCACAATTCTGCAAGATGTTTCATATGGTTATTGGGGCCGTGCCCTTGGCAAAGCCAGGCAAGGTGCAAGGACAGAAAATAGAAAAGCTTCAGGTGAAAGAAATGACCTGCCATGTTAGTGTTAAGAAGTTGCAAAAATATTTACATAGTACATGATGAAGTTAAGAATAAATCTTTTATATCAGAACTCAGCAGGGTTGGTGAGTTAACAAAGGAAGACATGAAATTATTCCAAAACATGTAAGGGAAGAAGAAGAGAAACATGTGGAGGAATCTTTGAAGGAAGAATATGAATTACATGATGACAATAGGTAACATTTACTCCAGTGTCTATTCTATTTTAAATTTCTACTGCAGTCCCAGGTAACATTTAGCCCTGTGGATTATACATACTCACTAACCAATTTTTATTAAATTTTTGTATTGTGAAAAGGGAGAAGAAAGTTCTGGAGATTGGTTGCATAAGTATGTGAATATACTTAATGTACTTAATGCCACTTAACAATGGTGAAGGTGATAAATTTTATGTTAGTATATTTTATCACAGTAAATTTTTTTTTTTAATTTATAGTGGGGCCACATCAGCTCAGACCAAGAACCTGAAACCAAGAAATTGTTCCCTTCGGGGTTGGAGTTTGGCCTGGACTGAGGAGCTCAGGATCTGAGAACCGCAGTCTAAGCGCAGGTGGGCTTAGGCAGTAGAAACTCCACAGCAAAGAAAGGCCAAATCGAGGAGGGTCATCCAGGCAAGATGGTCATGAGAGGAGTGGTGAGGAAGAAGAGGAAAGAAGTGGCAAGAGCTAGGAGCCTATGCCTCCTTAAATTACTATGCATTTGTTAGCAATCATTAAATTCATCCAGACTACCTTCAGTTTCCTGACTCCCACTACCCTTCAATTCTGCACTAAACCTCAACTCCAGCTGTCCCCCTTGTCACCTCAATAACCTGATTTAGGCCAACCTCCCAGTGTTTTGTTTTTATTTTTTGGGTTTGTTTGGTTGGTTGGTTTTTTTTGTTGGTTTTTTGTTTGAGACACAGTCTCACTCGGTCACCCAGGCTAGAGTGCAGTGGCATAATCTCGGCACACTGCAACCTCCACCTCCTGAGTTCAAGTGATTCTCCCACCTCAGCCACCAGAGTAGCTGGGATTACAAGCGTATGCCACCATGCCTGGCTAATTTTATATTTTTAGTAGAGATGGGGTTTTACCATGCCAGGCTGAACTCCTGACCTCAGGTCACCCACCTCAGCCTCCCAAAGTGCTAGGATTACAGGCATGAGCCACCATGCCTGGCCCCAGTTTTAATAAAGACATTCCATCTGGGACACAGTGCCTGGTATTTCTCTCCTGGCCACAGGGAATCAGCTGGGTGAGGGCAGCCCTCTCACTGGAACCTCAGGTAGCTTGGCAGGGATTCAGGGTGAGAAATTGAACTGTTGTCTAACACAAGCTCCTATTGGATTGGGAATCAGGAAAGCGAGGGAGCAAATATTAAGTATAAGTTCAGAATACAAGTTTATATCAGCATGCAAACGTGCAAATACTTTATAAGAAAATAGCAGACAGGCTGGGCATGGCGGCTCACGCCTGTAATCCCCAGCACTTTGGGAGACCAAGGCCGGCAGATCACTTGAGGCCAGAGTTCAAGACCAGCCTGGCTGATATGGACATGGTGAAACCCTGTCTCTACTAAAAATACAGGGGAAAAATAAAAAGAAAGAAAATAGAAGACAATTGCTGGACACTCCATAGAGTAAGGAAAGATTTCCAAACATCAGGTAAGGACAAGTTTTCATAAGCTGAAGGACACAGATAGAGGGGGCAAGCCCAAACTACAATGCCCGTGAGACAAGCTGTACCCCACAAATCACCCTATACCAGGAGAACACAGTGTCCCTGAACTAAGAAATCAAATGAACACCAACACCACTCCCGTCCCTCACTCCAGTAGAAGCACCTGTTATTGCTGGTCCAGGAAAATCTTACACATTTATTTTCTCATGGACGAAAAAGATTCATGGACATAGCTTCAAAGTTTCTATAAGAATAAAACAGAAAATAAGTAGTAAAAACATTGTGACTTGGGTATATACCTAAGAGTGGAAAAGAGGAAAAAAGCAAAGGAAAGAAAACATTGTAACTAATTAAAATATTCCCCTAAAAATAAATAAAGGAAAGGAATGCCTTTTTAAAAAACATTCCAACATTAGTTAAATATAATCAAACAAGCAATTGTAAATATTGAAGTATAATACAAATCAGAAGCTTGAAAACTCAGAATGCAAATAGACATAAAACAGGAAGAGATAAATGACAGCTTATAATAAAAGAACAGGCATATCTTAGAAATGAAGAGCAAACTGCAAAGCATTGAATGGGTAACATGCAGAAAGAATAATAAAGGGTATATGGGAAGAAAAGTTAAATAAGAAAATAGAAATTATATAAACAGGTAAAAAATATGAGACATAAAGTGATAAAAGAGCACTTTGGGAAGCCAAGATGGGTGGATCACTTGAGGCCAGGAGTTAAAAGCCAGACTGGCCAACATAGTGAAACCCCGTCTCCGCCAGGCATGGTGGCACGTGCCTGTAGTACCAGCTACTGGGGAATGTCAGGCAGGAAAATAAGCTGAACTCAAGAGGTGAAGGTTGCAGTGAGCTGAGATCGCACCACTGCACTCCAGCCTGGGCAACAGAGCCAGATCCTGTCTCAAAAAAAAAAAAAAAGGAAAGAAAAAGAAGAAAGAATGTGATAAAAGACAGGCAAAACAAGCCAATTTATGTATAATGGGAGCCCCTAAAGAAGAAAACCTAAACAAATGAGATGGAATTAATATTTAAAATTATACTCTAGAAAAACTATTTAGAACTAAAAGAAAAACTTAACATATATATTGAAAGGCCCACCAGATTCCTAGGAAAATTACCCTGCAATTCTCAGCTCTGAGACAAACCCTAGTAAATCTGTAAGATTTTTTTAAAAAATAAAAAGAAAACATTCTCTGAGCCTCCAGGTTAAATTAGGTTGTTATCAGATTTCTTAATAGCCACATACAGAAAAATTGAAGGAAAGAATGTACAAGCCAAGAATTTTATATGCAGTAATTTTTACCTATCAAGATGACGAACACACAGTAATGAATATTCAAGAATTCAGGAACATTTTTCTCAGGAGCCCTTACTAAAGAATTTACTGTAAGGACAAGTTTTAACCAACCAAATGATAGCTGAGGAATTTCAGCAAAAGGACCGCTGTGAAGAATTGAATATTGCATATTGAAATCTACAATGAAGATGAAAATAAAGGCAAAAGAATAGTATATAAGTGTCCTAGGTTCTGAGAAAGTGGAGATAACATGATTTTTTTAACAAGAAGGGAAAGAAGAGAGAAAGGGGAAAGTAAAATGAGCCCATTGGTTGCCACACAGATAACAAGTGGGAGTCTCAGTTTTGGGAGTCTATCAGTTTTGTTCCCCAGAAGACACTGTGCAATGTCTGGAATAATTTTTGGTTGTCACAGCTGGGAGAGGTGTGTATCTATTGGACAGAGGCCAGGATGCTGCTAAATATCCTATAATGCACAGGACAGCCAGCCCAGGCTGGAGTGCAGTGGCACAATCTCAGCTCACTGCAACCTCCACCTCTTGAGTTCAAGCAATTCTCCTGCCTCACTCTCCCCAGTAGCTGGGACTACAGGTGTGTGCCACCATGCCTGGTGGAGACGGGGTTTCACCATGTTGGCCAGGCTGATCTTGAACTCCTGGCCTCAAGGTCTAAAGATTTCTCAAACTCGGCACTATGGGCATTTTGGGCCAGATGATTTTTTCATTATAGGGCCTGGCTGTCCTGTGCATTATAGGATATTTAGCATCCCTGGCCTCTGCCCAATAAATGCACACCTCTCCCAGCTGTGACATGACATTGACCAATGTTTTCTGGGGAACAAAACTGATGCACTCCGCCCAGCTCTGTTGAAAGTAATTGATCAACAGGTGCATTGGTTGAGAACCACTAAATAAAACAGTGAGAACCTAAGTAGCAAAAAGAGGACTAAGGACATTATATAAATCTATTAATATAAAAGTAATTACTAGAAAAAAATATAAATTTTGCCAAATACTAATACGCATATTTTTTAATACTTTAAAAAAAAAAAAACACTGTGAAAGAACCAGTAAATATCACAAATCCATTAAGTAAATACAACCCAAAATAATATGACAGGCCTGAAAACAAACACAGCCACTATATCATTAACTATAATTAGGATTAACTATAAAGGTTTTCAGATTATCTCACAAAATAAAACTTCACTCTGTGCTATCACAAGAGGCATACCTAAAAGAAGTGATTTAAAACAGCTTAAATACCGTGTAATGAAATCTAAAGCAAAGCAAAGGAATAACAGGCATATGCAAAGAAGAAAACAGGAATCACCATCCTCACCACCGGTAAGTTAGAATTCAAGGCCAAAGGAATAAAACAGGACAAGGAAGGACAGTTTACGGCACTAAAGGAGACAACTCACAATGAAGATATCACAGATATCGATAACTATGCACCCAATAAGAAAGCGCATGCAGCATAAAGCAGAAACTAGGAGGTGCAAAGAGAAATTGGAGCACATCAGTAACAGCAGTTTTAACTCACCACTCTCAGTCCATAACAACTCAAGGAAACAAAAGGAAGGCTGTAGAAGACCTAACCAAAAATAATCATAAGGAAATTTTTATGAATAGGAACATATGTCAAACTCTGCACTCCAATATTAGAGAAGATGCTTTCCTTTGAAACATACATGGAACGTTCATGCAAATATCTCTTCCATGTAAAGAACTCTTAAAAGTTGAGAAAAACAAGTCTAAAAATACCATATGCAAACATTCAAAAACTATGAAAGAAAAGACATGCAAAAACCTTGAAATATATGAGAAAGCACTCACGTGCACCTGTTAGATCAGTGAAAATCCAAAACAACACACTGTTGACAAAAATTTAGGAGAAACTGGCACTGTCACAGCTGGTCTAGCTCACAGAGGATAATTTGTTGATATACGCTATTTGAGCAATGAGCACACTAAAAGCCCAGACTCTATCACCACACAATATACCCATGTAACATGACTGCACTTGTACCCCTAAATCTAGAAAAAAAAACAAAATGATAATAAAGGCAATGGATGGAAACATAGTAACTGTGTTTGAATCTATGAGTTCATAGTAACACTTTTAAAACAAATAATACTATTTAAAAGTGGGCAAAGACATTTCTCAAAAAAATATATTCAGATAGCCAACAAACATATGAAAAAAAAATGTTCAAAATTACTATTCATCAGGGAAATGCAAATTAAAATCACAATAAGACTGGAAGCAGTGGCTTATTCTTGTAATCCCAGCACTTTGGGAGGCCAGGGCAGGTAGATCACCTGAGGTCAGGAGTTTCAGACCAGCCTGACCAACATGGTGAAACCCGATTTCTACTTAAAAAATACAAAAATTAGCCAGGCATTGTGGTGGGTGCCTGTAATCCCAGCTAATCAGGAGGCTGAGCCAGCAGAATCACTTGAACCCAGGAGGTGGAGGTTGCAGTGAGCCAAGATCATGCCACTGCACTCCAGTGACAGAGTGAGACTCTGTCTCAAAAAAACAAAACAGAACAATGAAATACCACCCTGCCACCTTACTCTTGCAAGAATGGCCATTATGGATAAGTCAGAAAACAATAGATGTTGACATGGACGTGGGGAAATGAGAACACTTAGATGCTGCTGGTGGGAATGTAAATTAGTACAACCTCTATGGAAAGCAGTGTGGAGATTCTTTAAAGAGCTATAAGTAGATCTGCCATTTGATCCAGCAGTCCCACCACTGGGTATCTACCCAAAGGAAAATAAGTCATTATATGAAAAAGACACTTGTGCATGTATGTTTAGGGCAACACAGTTCACAATTGCAAAGATTTGGAACCAACCTAAGTGTTGGTTTGTTAATCAGCTAATGAGTGGATAAAGAAAATGTGGTATTCCTTCACCATGAAATACTGCTCGGTCATTAAAATCAACGAAATAATGTCTTTTGCAGCAACTGGGATGGAGCTGGAGGCCATTATTCTAAGGAAAGTAACACAGGAGTGGAAAAACCAGAAACTGTATGTTCTAATTTATAAGTGGGAGTTAAGCCATGAGTATGCAAAGGCATACAGAGTGATATAATGGACTTCCGAGACTCAGAAAGGGGAGGCTGGGAGGGGGGCTAGAAATAAAAACTACACACTAGGTACAATATACACTACTTACACTGGTGCACTGTCAGAATTCACCTCTGTATAATTCATCCATATAACAAAAACCACTTGTACCCCAAAAGCTATTGAAATAAACATAAATAACAAATAAATAACATTTTTAAAAACTCAGTCACTTATGAAAAATATTAAGAAACCAACTATTATTTTGATAACCGCTAAGTAAAGGCGGGAAGAACAAGCATTCATCCTGCTTTTTGTATGCAATGTATTTCAGAGCAACTACATATTAAGAAGGGGAAGGGTCTCTTTATAAAACTATTGCAGCCGGGGAGGATCCAAGATGGCCGAATAGGAACAGCTCCGGAGTGCAGTTCCCAGCAAGAACAATGCAGAGGGTGAGTGCCCACCGCATTTCCAAACAAATTTTCACTGCCCACAGACCAGGAGATTCCTGGGCCAAAAAGTGCCACAAGTTTTCGGCATGGGGGTTTCAGCTGGTGCCGGGTTGGTGCACAGAAACTTACACAAATCTGGGTGGCTATTTCAACTGGCCCCTGGAACAACTGGGAGACAGAGCAGCCCATTAAACTGAAAGGGAGGGGGCAGAGACAGGGAGCCAGGCTATCTGGCTCGGTGGGTACCACCCCACAAAACAAGCAATCTAAAATGCTCTGGATTGAGAGTTTCCCAGCAAGCACAGCTGGACCCAGGACAGTCCAGCTCAGTGGGGGGAAGGGCGACCACCACTACCAAGGCAGTCCTCCACTACCGAGGCAGTTCACACAGCAGCTGGGCAGAGCCTGTGGCAGCTCAGCAACACCTCTGCTGGCAGACTATTTAAAAAGGCAGCAGCATGACAGGAACTTATAAATAAAGCCAACCTTCCTAGGACAGAGCACTTGGGAAAAGAGGCAGTTATGAGTTCAGCTGCAGCAGACTTAAAGGTACCTTCCCAGCAGCTCAGCACGGAACAACAGAGCTCCCAGCACAGCACTTGAGCTCCTATAAGGGACAGACTGTCTTCTCAAGCAGCTCTCCAGCCCCAGTATACCCAAAGAGACAACTCATAAAGGAGAGTTCAGGCCAACATCTGGCAGGTACTCTTCTGGGATGAAGACAACAGAAGAAGAAAATGGCAGGAACCCTTACTGTTCTGCAGCCCCCACGGGTGATCCCCAGGCAAGCAGGGTCTGGAGTGGACCTCCAGCAGTCCTGCAGCAGAGTGGCCTCACTGTTAGAAGGAAAACTAAGAAACAGAAAGAAATAACTTCATCATCAACCAGAAGGACGTCCACTCAGAGAACCCATCCGAAAGTCACCAACTACAAAGACCACAGGTAGATAAAGCCACTAAGATGGGAAGAAACCAGCACAAAAATGATGAAAACGCCAAAAATCAGAACACCTCTCCTCCTCCAAAGGATCACAACTCATCACCAGCTAGGGATAAAAGATGGATGGAGAATGAATCTGATGAATTGACAGAAACAGGCTTCAGAAGATGGATAATAACAAACTTCTTTGAGCTAAAATGTGCTCACCCAATGCAAAGAAACTAAGAACGTAGATAAAAGGTTAGATGAGATACTAACTAGAATAAACGACTTAGAGAAGAATATAAATGACTTGATGCAGCTGAAAAACACAGCATGAGAACTTCGTGAAGCATATGCAAGTTTCAATAGCCGAGTCGACCAAGCTGAAGAAAAGATATCAGAGATTGAAGATCAACTCAATGAAATAAAATGAGAAGGCAAGAATAGAGAAAAAAGAGTGAAAAGAAATCAACAAAGCCTCCAAGAAATATGGGACTATGTGAAAAGACCCAATCTATGTTTGATAGGTGTACCTGAATGTGACGGAGAGAATGAATCCAAGCTGGAAAACACTCTTTAGGATATTATCCAGGAGAACTTCCCCAACCTAGCAAGCTAAGCCACCATTCAAGTCCAGGAAATACAGAGAACACCGCAAACATATTCCTCAAGAAGAGCAACCCCAAGGCACATAATGATCAGATTCACCAGGGTTGAAATGAAGAAAAAAATGCTAAGGGCAGCCAGAGAGAAAGTTTGGGTTACCCACAAAGGGAAGCCCATCAGACTCACAGCAGATCTTGCCACGGAAACCCTATAAGCCAGAAGAGAGTGGGTGCCAATATCCAACATCCTTAAAGAAAAGAACTTTCGAACTAGAATTTCATTTCCAGCCAAACTAAGCTTCATAAGCTAAGGAGAAAGAAAATCCTTTATGGACAAGCAATTGCTGAGAGATTTTGTCACCACCAGGCCTGCCTTACAAGAGCTCCTGAAGGAAGCACTAAACCAGGAAAGGAACAACCAGTACCAGCCACTCCAGAAACGTACCAAATGGTAAAGACCATCGACACAATGACAAAAATGCATCAACTAATGGGCAAAACATCCAGCTGGCCTCAAAATGGCAGGATCAAATTCACACATAACAATCTTAGCCTTAAATGTAAATGGGCTAAATGCCCCAATCAAAAGACACAGACTGGCAAATTGAATAAAAAGTCAAGACCCATCAGTGTGCTGTATTTAGGAAACCCATCTCGTGTGCAAGGACACACATAGGCTCAAAATAAAGGGATGGAGGAAGATTTATCAAGCAAATAGAGAGCAAAAAAAAGCAGGAGTTGCAATCCTAGTCTCTGATAAAATGGACTTTAAACCAACAAAGATCAAAAGAGACAAAGAAGGGCATTACATAATGGTAAAAGGATCAATGCAACAAGAAGAGCTAATGATCCTAAATATATATGCACCCAATACAGGAGCACCCAGATACATAAAGCAAGTTCTTAACAACCTACAAAGAGACTTAGACTCCAACACAATAATAGTGGGAGTACTTTAACACTCCATTATCAATATTAGACAGATTAAGGAGACAGAAAATTAACAAGGATATCCAGGACTTGAACTCAGATCTGGACCAAGAGAATTTAATAGACATCTACAAAAATCTCCACCCCAAATCTACAGAATATACATTCTTCTCCGCATTGCACCTACTCTAAAGTTGACCACATACTTGGAAGTAAATCACTCCTCAGCAAATGCAAAAGAACAGAAATCATAGTCTCTCAGATCACAGGGCTCAGACCACAGATCAAATTAAAACTCAGAATTAAGAAACTAACTCAGGCCGGGCGCGGTGCCTCACGCCTGTAATCCCAGCACTTTGGGAGGCCGAGGCGGGTGGATCACGAGGTCAAGAGATCGAGACCATCCTGGTCAACATAGTTAAACCCCGTCTCTACTACTAAAAATACAAAAAATCAGCTGGGCATGGTGGCACATGCCTGTAATCCCAGCTACTCAGGAGGCTGAGGCAGGAGAATTGCCTGCACCCAGGAGGCGGAGGTTGCGGTGAGCCGAGATCGCGCCATTGCACTCCAGCCTGGGCAACAAGAGCAAAACTCTGTCTCAAAAAAAAAAAAGAAACTAACTCAGAACCACATAGCTTCATGGAAACTAAACAACTGGCTCCTGAATGTCTACTGGATAAACAATGAAATGAAGGCAGAAATAAAGATGTTCTTTGAAACCAACGAGAATGAAGACACAATGTACCAGAATCTCTGGGACACATTTAAAGCAGTGTCTAGAGGGAAATTTATAGCAATAAATGCCCACCAGAGAAGTGAGGAAAGACCTAAAATCAACACCCTATCATCAAAATTGAAAGAGCTAGAGGAGCAAGATTAAAAAAAAAAAACTCAAAAGCTAGCAGAAAACAAGAAATAACTAAGATCAGAGCAGAACTGAAGGAGATAGAGACACAAAAAAACCCTTCAAAAAATCAATAAATCCAGGAGCTGGTTTTTTTAAAAGATCAACAAAATAGGCAGATCACTAGCCAGATTAATAAAAAAGAAAAGAACAATCAAATAGATGCAATAAAAAATGATAAAGGGAAGATCACCACTGATTCCACAGAAATACAAACTACAATCAGAGATTACTACAAACAACTCTATGCACATAAACCAGTAAAACTGGAAGAAATGGATAAATTTCTGGACACTGCACCCTCCCAAGCCTAAACCAGGAAGAAATTGAAGCTTTGAATAGACCAATAACCAGGGCTGAAGTTGAGGCAGCAATTAGTAACCTACCAACCAAAAAAAAAATCCAGGTACAGAAGGGTTCACAGCTGAATTCTACCAGACGCACAAAGAGGAGCTGGTACCATTCCTTCTGAAACTATTCCACACAATCCAAAAAGAGGAAATCCTTCCCAAATCATTTTATGAGACTAACATCATCCTGACACCAAAACCCAGCAGAGACTCAACAGAAAAAGAAAACTTCAGGCCAATATCCATGATAAACATAGATGCAAAAATCTTCAATAAAATACTGGCAAACTTATTGCAACAGCACATCAAAAAGCTTATCCATCACGATCAAGTAGGCTTCATTCCAGGGATGCAAGGCTGGTTCAACATATGCAATTCTATAAATGTAATCCACCACATAAACAGAACCAAAGACAAAAATCACATGATTATCTCAATAGATGCAGAGAAGGCCTTTGACAAAATTCAACAGCCCTTTATGCTAAAAACTCTCAATAATCTAGCTATTGAAGGAACATATCTCAAAAGAATAAAAGCTATTTACAACAAACCTACAGCCAATATCATACTGAATGGACAAAAATTGGAAGCATTCCTTTTGAAATCCGGCACTAGACAAGGATGCCCTCTCTCACCACTCCTATTCAATACAGTATTGGAAGTTCTAGCCAGAGCAATTACGCAAGAAAAAAAAAAAGGGTATTCAATTAGGAAAAGAGGAAGTCAAATTGTTTCTACTTGCAGATGACATGATTGTATATTTAGAAGACCCTATCATCTCAACCCAAAATCTCCTTAAACTGATAAGCAATGTCAGCAAAGTCTCAGGATACAAAATCAATGTGCAGAAATCACAAGTATTTCTATACATCAATAACAGACTAACGGAGAGCCAAATCATGAGGAAACTCCTGTTCACAATTGCTACAAAGAGAATAAAATACCTGTGAATATAACTAACAAAGGATGTAAAGGACCTCTTCAAAGAGAACTACAAACCACTACTGAACAAAATAAGAGAGGGCACAAACAGATGGAGAAACATTCCATGCTCATGGTTAGGAAGAATCGATATTGTGAAAATGGCCACACTGCCTAAAGTAATTTATAGATTCAATGCTATCCCCATCAAGCTACCAATGACCTTCTTCACGGAACTGGAAAAAAACACCTTAAACCTCATATGGAACCAATGGAGAGCCTTCATAGCAAAGACAATCCTAAGCAAAAAGAACAAAGCTGGAGGCATCACGCTATCTGATTTCAAACTATACTACAAGGCTACAGTAATCAAAACAGTATGGTACTGTTACCAAAACAGAGATATAGACCAGTGGAACAGAACAGAGGCACTGGAGGCAACACCACACAGCTACAACCATGTGATCTTTGACAAACCTGACAAAAACAAGCAATAGGGAAAGGATTACCTGTTAAATAAATGGTGTTGGGAAAACTGGCTAGCAGTGTGCAGAAAGCAGAAACTGGACCCCTTCCTGACACCTTATACTAAAATTAACTCTAGATGGATTAAAGACTTAAACATAAGACCTAATACCATAAAAACCCTAAAAGAAAACCTAGGCAAAACCATTCAGGACATAGGCATAGGCAAGGACTTCATGACTAAAACACCAAAAGCACTGGCAACAAAAGCCAAAATAGACAAATGGGGCCGAATTAAACTCCAGAGCTTCTGTACAGCAAAAGAAACAATCTGACGAAGGGCTAATATCCAGAAACTATAAAGAACTAAAACAGATTTACAAGAAAAAAACAAACCCATCCAAAAGTGGGCAAAGGATATGAACACACACTTTTCAAAAGGAGATATATATGAGGCCAAGAAAACATATGAAAAAATGCTCATCATCACTGATTATTAGAGAAATGCAAATCAAAACTACATTGAGATACCGCCTCACACCAGTTAGAATGGCAATCATTAAAAAATCTGGAAACAACAGGTGCTGGAGAGGATGTGGAGAAATAAGAACATTTTTACACTGTTGGTGGGAGTGTAAACTAGTTCAACCATTGTGGAAGACAGTGTGGCACTTCCTCAAGGACCTAGAAATAGAAATTCCACTTGACTCAGCAATCCCATTACTAGGTATATACCCAAAGGATTATAAAACACTCTATTATAAAGACACATGCACAGGTATGATCATAGTGGCATAGTTTATAATAGCAAAGACCTGAGAGAGATCCAAGATGACCGACTAGCAGCAGCTCAGGATTGCAGCTCCCAGTGAAGGAGTGAGTGGACGCCAGATTTCCAGATGAATTTTTGTTGCCCACAGACCAGGAGGTTCCCAGCAGAGGAGCTTACGGTTCGCCAGTGCAACTCTTTTGGCCAGCACGGCTGTTTTGCCAGCGTCCCGGGCGCTGTGGTTCTCAGTGCAGAGTATGCGGGACTCGGTGCCCTTTTAGTTTGGGTTTGGAGCTCCAGGACGGCAGAGTCGCCCATTCAGCTGATTGAAAGGGGGACTGAAGCAGGGACTCAGACCGAGAGATTCCCGGGCAGAAAAGCGCCATGAATCTCACCGCCCTTGTTTCAGCCGGCTCAGTTGCCTCACAGGAAGTTGCATAGATCCCGGGGCGACTGGCGCACCTGGGAGAGAATCGACTGTTCAATCAGGAAAAGAAAAAAAGGGGTCTCCGAGGCGGGGAGCCAGGTGATCAGGCTCGGCTGGTCCCACCTCCACAAAAAAACAGCAATTGGAAACGCTGATGGTTGAGAGTTTCACAGCAAGCACAGCTGAACCCGGGAAGGTCCAGCTCTGTGGGGGAGGGGCATCTACCGAAGGAAAACAAAGAAATAACATCATTACCAACAAGCTTGACGTCCACTCAGAGACCCAATCTGAAAGTCAGTAATTACAAAGACGACAGGTGGATAAATCCACAAAGATGGGAAGAAACCAGCGTAAAAAGGCTGAAAACATCCGAAATCAGAATGCCTCTCCTCCTTCAGGAGATCGCAGCTCCTCATCAGCAAGGGAACAAGGCCTGTTGGAGAAGGAGTGTGATGAATTGTCAGAATCAGGCTTCAGAAGGTGGATAATAAGAAACTTCTGTGAGCTAAAAGAACATGTTCTAACCCAATGCAAAGAAACTAAGAACCTTGAAAAAAAGGTTTGACAAAATGCTAATGAGAATAGACAATTTAGAGAGGAATATAAGTGAATTAATCGAGCTGAAAAACACAATACGAGAACTTCGCCAAGCTTGCACAAGTTTTAACAGTTGAATTGACCAAGCAGAAGAAAGGATATCAGAAGTCAAAGACCAACTCAATGAAATAAAACGAGAAGACAAAATTAGAGAAAAAAGGGTAAAAAGGAATGAGCAAAGTCTCCAAGAAATATGGGACTATGTGAAAAGACCTAATCTACGTTTGATAGGTGTACCTGAATGTGATGGAGAGAATGAATAGAAGCTGAAAAACACTTTTTAGGATATTATCCAGGAGAACTTCCCCAACCTAGCAAGCTAAGCCACCATTCAAGTCCAGGAAATACAGAGAACACCACAAAGATATTCCTCAAGAAGAGCAACCCCAAGGCACATAATCGTCAGATTCACCAGGGTTGAAATGAAGGAGAAAATGCTAAGGGCAGCCAGAGAGAAAGGTCAGGTTACCCACAAAGGGAAGCCTATCAGACTCACAGCAGATCTCTCAGCAGAAACCCTACAAGCCAGAAGAGAGTGGGGGCTAATATTCAATATCCTTAAAGAAAAGAACTTTCAATCCAGAATTTCATATCCAGCCAAACTAAGCTTCACAAGTGAAGGAAAAATAAAATCTTTTGTGAACAAGCAAGTACTCAGAGATTTCATCACCACCAGGCTTGCTTTACAAGAGCTTCTGAAAGAAGCACTACACATCGAAAGGAAAAACCAGTATCAGCCATTCCAAAAATATACCAAAAGGTAAAGAGCATCAACATAATGAAGAATTTACATCAACTAATGGGCAAAATAGCCAGCTAGGATTAAATGGCAGTATTAAACTCACATATATTAATATTAATCCTAAATTTAAATCAACTAAATGCCCCAATCAAAAGACACAGACAGGCAAATTGGATAAAAAGCCAAAACCCATCGGTATGCTGCATCCAGACCCATCTCACATGCAAGGATACACAAAGACTTAAAACAAAGGGATGGAGGAAGATTTACCAACCAAATGGAGAGCAAAAAAATAAATAAACAAATAAAAAGCAGGAGTTGCAATTCTCACCTCTGATAAAATAGACTTTAAAGCAACAAAGATCAAAAGAGGCAAAGAAGGACATTACATAATGGTAAAAGGATCAATGCAACAAGAAGAGCTAACGATCCTAAATATATACGCACCCAATACAGGAGCACCCAGATACATAAGGCAAGTTCTTAAAGACTTTTAAAGAGACTTAGACTCCCACACAATAATAGTGGGAGACTTTGACATCACATTGTCAATATTAGACAGATCAACAAGATAGAAAATTATCCAGGACTTGAACTCAGACCTGGAACAAGTAAACTAAACAAACATTTACAGAACTCTCCACCCCAAATCCACAAAACATACATTCTTCTCAGTACCACATCGCACCTTCTCTAAAAGTGACTACATAATTGGAAGTAAATCACTCCTCAGTAATTGCATAGCATTTCACAGGTTTAAATGAAATATTGGTTGGCTGCTTGTTTGTTATTTTTCTCCCTTATTCCTTCCTGTCTCCATTGTTAAGCACAATTATTGGCATAAAAGAGGTTTTTAATACCCATTTTTAGACTGCATTCTAGCCTGGGCAATAAAGCAAGACTCCCATTCTCTCTCCCTCTTTCTCTTCCTCTTTGTCTTTTTCATTCTTTTTTTCTCTCTTTCTTTCTTTCCTTTTTCCTTTCTTTTTCTTTCTTTCTTTCATTTTTCCCTAAAAAAAAAAGAAATACCTTTAGGACCATGGTTGAGCAGAGCTGAAGCCAGGTCACGGGGGTACTTCTCAAAAAATATATATAAATAAATAAATAAACATATGGTCATAATTTTTAAAATATTCTTTATACACCTAAACTGAAGGTACAGCAAACATTTTGAAACCAAAATTTAAAATAAATGATTGTTGTCAGATGGATATTTAAGTCCTGAAAGACTATGAGACCACACACACACACACACAAAAACAATAGCAAAGACCTGGAACCAACCCAAATGCCCATCGACAATAGACTGGACAAGGAAAATGTGGCACATATACACCATGGAATACTATGCAGCCATAAAAAAATGATGAGTTCATGTCCTTTGTAGGGACATGGATGAATCTGGAAATCATCATTCTCAGCAAACTGACACAAGAACAGAAAATCAAACACCGCATGTTCTCACTCACAGGCGAGTGTTGAACAATGAAAACACAGGGACACAGGAAGGGGAGCATCACACACTGGGGTCTGTTGGGGGGGCCAAGGGAGGGACAGCATACATGCTCCTCCTCTGTGGGGAGGTCGGGAGGGATAACATGGGAAGAAATGCCAGATGTAGGTGACGGGGGATGGAGGCACCAAACCACATTGCTATGTGTGTACCTATGCAACAATCCTGCATGATCTGCACGTGTACCCCAGTACCTAAAGTACAATTTTAAAAAAAGA
Source organism: Cebus imitator (assembly GCF_001604975.1). Classification (NCBI taxonomy): domain Eukaryota; kingdom Metazoa; phylum Chordata; class Mammalia; order Primates; family Cebidae; genus Cebus; species Cebus imitator. The sequence continues at coordinate 11,109,409 of NW_016107366.1, read as the reverse complement.
AAAAAAAAAAAACTATTGCAGCCAGTAAATGAAGAAGAACAGAATTTATCACCATTTTGAATCCTTCACTAAAATAAATTCTGGCAATGATCATCAGTGACTGCTAATATCACAAAAAGCAAGGCAGGCAGACAACGGAGGTACACACCATCACCTATGAAGTATTCATGCCAAAAAAAATTAAATTTGAATCTGATTAAACCTCTGGATCTAAATACAAGTTTACAGGAAATACAGATGACAGAGAAACAAGTTCAATGATACCATAAGGATATAATTGACAGCATATAGATTCTGGAAAATTCCTCAGTGAAAATGACCTCATCTTAAATCCAGTTGCCATGTATGACATTATCTGAATCCAGATTCAAACCAGCTGTTCTTAAAAATTTTGAGACAATATATGAAGTAGGAAAGCTAACTGAATATTTTGGTGTGTTAATCAATAGTTTTTAAACTTAGATATGATAAGGGTATTGTAGATGTGTTTATTATTAAAAGTCTCATTATCTTTTGGAAACATATGCTGAAATGTTAATGAATGAAATGATATAATGTGTGGGATTTGTTTCTAAGTAATTTTTGGAGGGAGTGGGACAGTATACATAAAGCAAGAATAGCCGTGAGTTGTTCATTATTGAGGCTGGGCATTCATTACACTCTCTACTTTTGTATATGTTTAAAAGTTTTCCAGCATGAAAAGTCTTTTTAAAAAATAAAGAAAGGCAAATGATACTTTATGAGCATATTTGCTTCCCATACCAAAAAATGTAGGTAGCATTAACTGCCATCACCTACAGACAGTAGGTGGGGATGAGATGAAAGGGAAGGAATGGTAACAAAAACATTGAATGCATATTGTTATAGAGTTTTTAACTGTAATGCCAAGTGAATTTCATATTTAGATATTTAAAAATTAAAAGATTTTTTTAAATCCTTAAATTGAATACAAACACAAAGAGAAAATAATTTTGAGTCACTTTTTTTTTTTTTTGAGACGGACTTTCGCTCTTGTTGCCCAGGCTGGAATGCAATGTTACGTTCTTGGCTCACTGCAACCTCCGCCACCTTGGTTCAAACAACTCTCCTGCCTCAGCCTCCTGAGTAGCTAGGGTTACAAGCACCCGCCACCACACTCAGGTAATTTTTGTATTTTTAGTAGACATGGGGTTTCACCATGTTGGCCAGGCTGGTCTTAAACTCCTGACCTCAGGTGATCCCACTCGCCTCAGCCTCCCAAAGTGCTGGGATTACAGGTGTGAGCCACCGCGCCCGGCTAAGTCACTTTTGAACACAGAACTGTGACTTAATAACATAGATATTCTAAGGACAAGAGGGACTGCAAAGAAATCTTAAACATTACTTGGTTTATTGTTAATAGTAATATTAATATTATAATTTTAAAACGTTATATATATGATAAAGCAAATAATATGTTAATATTAATTAGCACCAAGGTATCTAGAATAAAATTAGTTAATAAAAATCATATATTAAGTTGCATTGGAAATGTTAACACAAATTAAGTATAAAACATACATAGTTCTCCTAGTTCCGTCCATTGACAGGGTCCTGAAACCATTATACTCCAGAGTCAATGAGCACACTAAACATTTAGCTCCTGGTTTATAAATACCATTCCATCAATGGTTGCTTCTCCATCCAGGGCAAGTTAAGTACAACATAGTCCTGGAACATCTTACTGTGATAGAAAGCAAGGGGAAAAAAGACTTTCCATTGAATCTTAGATAATATTATCAATCCCCCAAATTAAGTGTTAGAAACTTTTCAGAATTAAAGGTTGAAAGAAAATACCAGGACTACAATATTTTTGAAAAATGTATTTTGGAGATTTTTTCTGGTCATATTTTGGAATTGTTTTGTCTTTCTGCTGAATTCTTTCTTACTTATTTTTAATTGACAAAAAATTATATATATTTGTGGTGTATAATACAGTGTTTTGAAATTTGTATACATTGTGGAGTAGGTAACTCAAGCTAATTAACATATGCATTACCTCACATATTTATTTGTGGTGAGAACAATTAAAATCTATCCTCTTGGCAATTTTCAATAATACATTGTTATTAACTATATTTACCATATTGTACAACAGATCTCTTGAACTTACTCCTCTTGTCTGTCTAAAATTTTGTATTCTTTGACTAACATCTCCCCAATCTAACCCCCAATCTCCCACCTCTAACCCCTAGTAACAAACATTCTACTCTCTGCTTCTATAGATTTAGTTTTTTAGATCAGCGGTCCTCAGCCTTTTTAGGCACCAGGGACCAGTTTCATGGAAGACATTTTTTCTGCAGACCAGGGTGAGGGGTGGGAGATGGTTTTGGGATGATTCAAGAACATTACATTTATTGTGCTCTTTATTTCTATTATTATTTCATTGTAATATATAATGAAATAATTCTGCAACTCACCATAACGTAGAATCAATGGAATCCCCAAGCTTATTTCCCTGCAGCTAGACGGGGTGATGGGAGAAGTGGCAGATCATCAGGCATTAGATTCTCATAAGGAATGCACAGCCGAGATTCCTCATATGAGCAGTGCACAATAGTGTTTGTGCTCTTATGAAAATCTAATGCTGCCACCGATCAGGAGGCGGAGCTCAGAAGGTAATACAAGTGATGGGGAGTGGCTGTAAACACAGCTGAAGCTTCACTCTCTCACCTCCTGCTATGCAGCCCAGGTCCTAACAGGGGTTGGGACATATAGTGGGATCATCCAGTATTTGTCTTTCTGTGCCTGGCTTATTTCACTTAACATAATGTCCTCCAGTTTCATCCATGTTGTTGCAAATGACAGGATTTCCTTTTTTTTGGGTGGCTGAATAGTATTCCATTGAAATGTGTATATGCCACATTTCATTTATTCATTCATCCATTAATGGACACTTAGGTTGATTCCATATTAGTTATTGTGAATAATGCTGCAATGAATATGAGGGTGCACATATATCTCTGATTTTCTGACTTTATTTTCTTTGGTTATATATCCAGTAGTGGGACTGCGGGATCATACAGTAATTCTATCTTTAATTTTTTAAACAATCTCCATACTGTTTTTCATAATGGCTGTACCAATTTACATTCCCACCAAGAGCATGCAAAGATGCCGTTTTCTTCATATCCTTGCCAACACGTTTTGTTTTGTCTTTTGGATAATAGCCTAACGAGTGTGAGGTGTCATCTCATTGAGCTGCTAATTTGCATTTCTCTGATAATTAGTGATGTAGAGCATTTTTTCATATACCCATTCAGGCCTACATGAGATGGGAATTTCACCAAAACTTTAAAGAATAAATAATCCCTACCTTGTGCAAATTGTTTCAGAGAACAGAAAAAAAAGAAAATCCCCCCAAACTTATAAGTATGAAACAATAAAGAATTCCCCCAAATTGAAAACTAAATAAAATAAATTAACCTAACAATATATAAGTATAAATTATTATTTCAAATTACTTTTGACACATTACCCTGTCTGTATATCTCTGGTGGGATGTATAAAAGAGGGGGCAATGAAGACTAATAAGGAATCTAGACCACCTCTTATCCTTGCTTTTATTTAACACTTTTTTTGTGTGTGCTTTTTGTGCTCTTTGACTCTGGAGTATAATGGTTTCAGGACCCTTTCAATGGACAAGGGAAAGCCCAGGCTGGAAGGCAGGGGTGCGATCTCGGCTCACCACAACTTCTGTCTCCTAGGTTCAAGCATTTCTCCTGCCTCAGCCTCCTGAGTAGCTGGGATTACAGGCACCTGCCACCATGCCCAGCTAGTTTTCGCATTTTTAGTAGAGATGGGGTTTCACCACCATTGGCCACGCTTGTCTCGAATTCCTGACCTCAAGTGATCTGCCCGCCTCGGCCTCCCAAAGTGCTGGGATTACAGGTGTGAACCACTGCACCCGGCCTATTTAACACTTTTTAATATTATTTTTAAATATTATTATTCCCGGCCAGGCGCGGTGGCTCAAGCCTGTAATCCCAGCACTTTGGGAGGCCGAGGCGGGTGGATCACGAGGTCAAGAGATCAAGACCGTCCTGGTCAACATGGTGAAACCCCGTCTCTACTAAAAATACAAAAATTCAGCTGGGCATGGTGGCACGTGCCTGTAATCCCAGCTACTCAGGAGGCTGAGGCAGGAGAATTGCCTGAACCCAGGAGGCGGAGGTTGCGGTGAGCCGAGATCGCGCCATTGCACTCCAGCCTGGGTAACAAGAGCGAAACTCCGTCTAAAAAAAAAAAAAAAAAAAAATTATTATTCCCAGCTAATAGTTTATTGTGGTCATTTTTACACGCAGTTGTATTAATATATATGTATTTTCTTCCATTTGTAAATGGATGCTTGGTTTTCCATTGTGTAATTTGCATCCCAATCCCCTTGTTGGATGTTTGGATTAAAGATGTTTTCTCATCATATTACTGCCATGAACAACCTCATAGGATGATTGTTGGACATCATTTAGGACCTAATTGACCATGAGTTTACTATAGCATCAATCTTTCTAAGTATTTTTTTTTCTTCCAGTAAAAGTCAATAGCATGAACACAGGCAAATGAGAGGATGTATTTTTGGATTATTTCATGATTGAGACTAAGACAGCAGTAAGAAATGCAAGGGTATTGGTAAGAATGGTTGAAATTCTGACTTAACAGCACCTAAGCTGAGCAGAGAGAGATATGAAGCCAGGAAGGAGGCGATGGATAGAGGAATAGCAGGACTAGAGACCAAGGGTCCTTAGGTGTGTTTCCCTCAGCTGCAAAGAAGAGGAAACACAGCCCAAATTAATTTCACAAGAAAACGTGTTGGCTCACATCACAAAGTGATGGCTGAATGGGCTCTGGAATCAGCTTAGCCAGTATCTCCGTTCCATTTCTCTAGGATTCCCCTAGCTGCGCTCTGTGTGTGTGTGATGTCAGCTCCAGGCAAGTTTCTCTCAAAGTAGTGAGAAGAGAAAACTGATTTTTCTAACGCTGCCTGTCTACTTGCTATTGTATCTCATGGGCACAAATTGGGTCATCCATTCCTGAATAATCCCTGCCATCATATGAATGTCATCACTGATTAGCTTATTTATTGTGTTCCTAGATGGAGAATGGGCCAAGAAGAACAGGATCACCTTTGGACATAGCATGCCCAAGTCTGGAACTGGGAGTAGGCAAGGAGGGGAAGTACATAGGCTTCATGGGAGGGGCTAGCTACCCAAATAAAAACTGCAGCACTCTTAGGAAAGGAAAGGCAACCAGCAGTGCCCACCATAGGCACTAAGTAATAAACATGTAACAATAGACTGAAAAAGAAAACCAAGAAAGGATGGGGAGAAGTAGATAATTTAGCTGAGGTAGGAATTAGGACTGCCTTTTCGACTTAAATTGAGACCCAGAAGATGAGTGGAAGTTAGCCAGGTGATGAATGCAGGGAAGAGCATTCCAAGTAGCAGGAACAGCATGTGCAAAGTTGGAACATACTCAGTCTCGTGGAGGAACGGAAAAGACAAAGTGGCTGAGGTAGGAGGAAGAGTATGTGACAGAAAGCAAGTGCAAAATCATGCCCCTGTAAAGGGAATCTGAGGGACATGACTTGATTTACATTGTAAGAAAATAACATACCATCTTTGGAGTTTGGCTTGAAAAGGACCTAGAGTAGAAGCAGGAATGCTAGCCAGAAGACAGCTGAAGATGACCAGATGGAAGCAACGGCAGCTAGGATGCAGGTGGTAGCAATGCAAAAGAAGAGAAACTGGTACATTCACATCTTTTGAAGATTTATTCCACATGACATGGTGATTCACTATATAGAGAGACAAGGGAGAGAGAAGACTCAAGCGTGACTCCTAAATGTCTGACTTGAGCATCTACTAGATCCATCCACTTCAGCCTCCCAAAGTGCGAGATTAGAGGTGGGAGCCACCGTACCCAGCCCCAGCAACTTCTTGACATGGACCAACAGATGGCCAGCCCCAGCCACGAGGCATCTCCCTCAGGTAGGATTTTTCCTGGTGTTACATTCTAAGTTGTACTGGCCTTGGCCAGCTCTCTGGCTATGTTGGACCCCTTCAGATAACAGTTCTTGCTCCTGCCTGGATTTGCTGGCCAGCAAATATATATGATATATATATATATGTGTGTATGTGTGTGTGTGTGTGTGTGTGTGTGTGTGTGTGTGTATTATAACATCCTGACATTTATAACTGACCTGTATGCCTTATCACATTTGTGGTCAAACTACAGCTAACAGCAAGAGAATGGACAATGAGGAGTCTGTGATCTCTGTCCTGTCTTCCAGGAAGGTAAGCCCTGTGGGTCTGGTCAGTATTGGAGTAACTTCTAGAAAGAAGTTACATGAAAACATATAAGCAAGACCCAGAGCTTGCTCTTCAGGGAGACCATGGCTTACTTCCTCCTAGATCTCCTCTTTGTCCCAAGACATGCAGAGTATTAGTGCATTCCAACCACTAGTAACACCTATACTTGAGATCTGACCCCTATAGGAAAAAACAGGTTCTCAGTGGATTCTGAGCAAAACCAATTCACAATCAGAATTTGATGATAACAGGGCTGTATTAGTCTGTTTGCACACTGCTGTAACGAACTGCCCGGGACTAGATAATTTATAAAGGAAAGAGGTTTAATTGACTCACACAGTTCCACATGGCTAGGGAGGCTTCAGGAAACTTACAATCCATGGCAGAAGAGGAAGCAAATACATCCTTCTTCACTTAGTGGCAGGAGAAAGAAGTGCAGAGCAAAAAGAGGGGAGAAAACACTTATAAAACCAATAGATCTCATGAGAACTCACTATCACAAGATCCGCATGGGGTAACCACGCCCATGATTCAGATACCTCCCACTGGGAGGTATCACTTCCACAACACATGGGGATTATGGGAACTACAATTCAAGATGAGATTCGAGTGAAGATACAGCCAAACGATATCAAGGCCTAAAAGGCAAAGCTGCCTATATCCCATTCAATAAGGATAAAAGAGTGATCGTGTATTAGGAAACTTCCACCTTGAGCTACAGTAGTCTTTTGAATGTCATCAGGAGGACAATGGGTAGAGGAAGGCAAGGAAAGAATCCCTGTAAAGACCCTGCAGCTCTCCCCTCTTTTTCAAATACAAAGTGTGATCAGTTCTGTTCTTGAACCAGGAAGCAAATGAGAGGAGTCAGGTAAGATTCAGCCAGCTGGGAACTCTTTCCTGTCTTTTCATCCATAATCATCCTTGTGTTATTTGGATTTCAGACACCTCTGGTTTCCTAGTACAGGGATCCTGAGGGACATGCCAAAGTAGATGCATAGGGACCAGAAGACTGAGACACCATTGGTATGGCCATGACTCCTGGGATTGTGGAAATGCCTGAAGAGCCACCCATGTCTGAAGGACCATAGGGAACAGTGAAAGGAAGACACCTGCCCAGCACAAGGGGCTTGAGACCTTGGCCTGTCTCCCTGAAAGCCTCACTGTGTCTCGGTGACTTCCCTTCCTTCTCTCCTCCGCGCTTTTGCTGTCACCAGGAAGATGCCAGAAGAATCCAAAACACATTCCTTTTTTGGCAGTTTAATATAATTTATTAACTTACCAGGCCATTCCATCCCAAAATAAAATTTGACCAGCTTTAAGAGATGTACATAATAGCACAAGAAAAAGAAAATAATAGAAAATGGGGAAGCGAAAGCAAAGTCAAATGAAATGAAGCCAGGGATTGGTCCACAAACTGCAAAACAAAAGGGCCTGTTCAGGTTTCAGAATTGGACATTAAATCCCTGAGGCTCCTGGTGGACAAAATTTAATCCATTTAATTTCACAGTCCCCAGGAGGGAATTAAAATCAATCACAAATGTCTCATTTCCATAAGAAATTAGTTGGTCGAGAAAGGTCCCTGGAGACCTTTCTCCAGGACATACCAACCAGGTTTAGGGCGAGCTCCTGCCCCTACTACTGAGGCTGGTGCTTCAGCGCAGCTGGCCTTACCTCTCCATTGATTTCTGGGAAACTTCAGGAACACAGTTGGGTTGGGGACATCATATGTGGTCATGAACAAGCCCTTTCCTCTCAAGTGCTGTCCATAGAGGGATGCTCTCCTGCCCTGGCCCCCTGGGTGAACTCTACTGTAGGGTTTCAAAATGCCTCACCATCACCTCCTGCTGGTCCCTGGTGCCATAAATATGCAGAAGCTTCTCTGTGGTCCATGAATCCCCTGAAGCCAAGTGTGTTCTATGTGGAAAGAGAAGACTCTTTTTGCCTCTGTGCCACATTTGTCACCCACCACCAAGCCCCAGTGACTCGAGATTCTAGTGATCACAGCTCTGCCAGCCCTGGCCTGTGGCTCCTCTCTTGCTTGGGTTCAGACACATCCACAATGCTGCTCCAGGACCAGCTTAGAGAGTGACTCTTGTTTTCCTAATTCCCCTTCCCATGGCCCTCACACTCTAGGTGGCAGAATTATGGGATGTTTTTCTACAATGAAAATGTAAAAAAAAAAAAAAAGTGATTTTAGAAATAAGTATCATGTAATGGCAGGCATGATCAGAAGGATTTTACACTGAGAGAATCACCAACAGCGCTCTGATTAGAAATCAATGTCATTGTGAATCCCTAGTCGACTATAGTGTGTTTAGGTAAAATTACCTAATTGGATTCTGCTTTTTACTCTTCTAATGCTCTTGACTTAACCAAGTGGCTCTTAAAACAAAGAAGCTCTCAGCTTTGACAAGTGGGGGAACCGAACACACACTGAGAAGAACTGGGACCTCTCAAACTCTCTGTCTCCTTCTCCAAGCAGCATAAAATGGGGTTACTGGGGTGCAGGCTCCTGTAGGGTTCCTGACAGAGACCAGGTGAAAGATGCAGCACACAGAGGTGAGGATGGAGGACACCCACTCAGCTGCAGCATGGGGTGGGGGAAGCAACAATAAAGTAAGGAAGGAACGTGCCTTTGCCCCCCCAAAATATGCATTTATTTGGAGGTAAGTTCAGGCTTGCCAAAAACCAAAGTGAGGGCAAAACTGATGCTAAAGACATGCTAGCAGTAATACTGATGATGCTGGGAGTGTGAAGAAATAGCCAAGAGCTGTGGGGGAAAGGCTCCGGTGTCTACCATCCCAGGCCTCCAGGACCATTTCAAATCCCTCCTCTCCTGCAAAGCCTTCCCTGAGTTCCTGCCACATGGAGCACTAACCCCTTATAGCAGATTGGGGCAGGGGCTTGAGACTGGTGTTTGTTATTAACAGGTCGGGGAGCTGAGGGATGCCCAAATGGAGGATGGGATCAAAACTGAGGTAAGGGGAGCTTTGGGAGGCTGAGGTGGGAGGATTGCTTGAGGCCAGGAATTTAAGATCAGCCTGGGCAACACAGCAAGACCTCCATCTCTCCAAAAAAAAAAAAAAAAAAATGAGGTAAGGGAATGTTTTGAATGATTAATTTAGACTTTAGCTATTGACTCCATTCAGAAAGAGACCTCTCAGGCAGCTGGGTAACCCCAGCCCAACTGAAAATGCTTAGAGGGGAGAAAGTGTTGCCAGAACTGAGTCCAGGATGCATCTGAATGGGTAGGTCTCCCCAGGCAAGTGCAGGGGAGGCCTGGGTGGGAACCACTAGCTGTACATCAATGCATGTGCTGAATGGGCAGGCCAAGAGGCCCAACATGGCTGATGGTAGACACGGTGGCTTTGAGAGGCCCAGGAGTCACCGAAGCACAGCTGGCTGGCAGGCAGCTGGGCTCCCAAGAGACGCGGCCAGAGCAGGAGACAGATCTATAAGTCATCAGCATCCACCTGGAAGAGAGAGAGAGAGAGGAAGGAAGGAAGGAAGGAAGGAAGGAATGGAGGGAGGGAAGGAGAGAGGGAGGGAGGGGAGGAGGAGGGGGGAAAAGGAAAGAAAGAAAGAGAGAAAGGGCAGGGCAGGACAGGAATGGAAAGGAAAGGGGAAAGGAAAGGGAAGAGGAAAGGCAAGGCAAGGCAGAAAGAAAAACAGAGTGAATGAAGAAGCAAGCCTAGGATAGAACTCTGGAGTACAAAGACCCAGGACAGCCTGAATGAGGCAAGTTCACCTGCAACACCCACACCCACTCCAGACATCACTGCCTTCATTACTTCAAAACTGTCCCCATAGGGTGTTAAGTATCCTTCAGAAAGTGACTCAATGCTTTTTTGCAGCCCAAAAACAGAGAGCTGTCTCCACTGGGGGCACCAGAACAAGATGACCCAGAGTTCCCAACTACACTACTGGGGTGGAGGGTGATGAAATCAAGGGAGGCAGCCATCTGCAGAGATGATCCTGCCTTTAGCAGCTCACACGATGTAACACCCTCTCAGGGCAGCATTTGTTAGTTTGGTTTTCCATAACCAGGGTCTGACCTGTGGCCAGGCAGGCTGAGAAACTGTCCACCCATTCTGCAGTGACTCTACTTCCCAAGAGCAGACTCATGCTAGCAAAGCTCAGGGTGTACAAAACCAGGTATCAGTTTATCTGAGCAACACAGTTCTACTGGAGGGTGCCTGGATGCCTGGCAAGCTCACGAGCTCACGGGTCAGGCCTGGAACACAGAAGCCCCCTGAAAGAGTACTTCCTCCAAAGGAAGTCGGGTAGACAGGGAGGAAGGGACGACCTGGGCCATTTTCTCTCCTGGCCCACATTGGCCTTGCTTTCATGACTGAATCTATACTAAGATTCGTGAGACAAGAATGGCAGAGAATAAACATCTAAACTGTTCACTAAAGACATGAGACACTAATGTACTACCAAGCCCGGGGAAAGGGTGACACCCAAGTGGAGAGAGGACCACCACCTCACTTCCACACAGAGCTCAGCTTGGCTTCCACAGTGAGGGCTCCAGAACACTCAGGAGCCTGTCTATGTGGGAGTTGAGTCTTAAGGGCCAACATACAGAAAGCCCCAGGCAGGCCTGGGACAGGATGACTCGGTAAAATTGTGCCAAGAACCTGGAACGTAGAACAGTGGTCAAGACCCTCTCACTAGAGGACCAAACACAACAGCCCTCCCACCTCAGTCTTGGCATGGGGACCAAGAACAAAGCTTCTGCTTGCCAAAAGGAAAGTCCAGACAGGCAAAAATGTAGGGACCCCAGGCTTCTGTTAGGATTAACCTATGATCAGCCAAGTGTAGCAAGAAGCAGGACTGACCCCTGAGAAAGAGAGAACTCTTAGACTCCATTTCCTTAGCCAAAACAGTATCTTATTGGAAGAAAAATTACTTAGGCCACATTATCTTTCCCAATCTCAACTCACCTGCATCTCTCACCTATATTATTAAGAAGGTAGAAACTCACATCAAGTATTTTGATAATAGCTCATCCTTGTTCAAAGCACTTCACCAATTCTGAATATCCCAAATCCTTTAATCTTTAGGAATTCTCAGTTTCTGTATTTGTTTAAATTCAAAATGTAGAAATTTCATAATGGGAAATGTGGTCTACAAAGTGCACTGAGATTCTGGCCCCTAAGTTACCTAACATTAATGGGAATTCAGTATAGTAATAAGAGCATGACAGACTCAAGACACATCTGTTGAATCCTGCCTCTCCCATTTACAGGTATGTGACCAGTGCAAGTTACTTAATCTCCCAAGACTCTAGGAAATAGAGAGAAAGTTAGTACTTATCTCCTGGGATTGTTGCGAGTATTAAATGAGATGATGTATACAAAGTTCTTAGCACAGAGCTTGCCAAAGAGCAACAGCTCAATAAACATCAGCTATTGCTGCTATTGACTTTCTAATGTCACTGTTCTTCCTACTCTGTGCTGAGCTCACACTGGCCTGCTCTAGGCCAACTCCTCTCTCACCAGTCTCAACGCTCTCCCCTGAGGATATGCCCCGACTGAGAACGTATGAGAACCACTGCTGATAGGGTGGATTACATATGGATGGTGTGAAGGCACAGTGAGAGTTTGGAATCACTGCTCAGGGCCACTGATTAAACTCTAATCTCCTAAGCTGCCAGTCTGGCTCAAATACTGACATAGCTCTTACACGACAGCAAATACAAGGACAGTCTGAGGATACTGTGTGGGTCTTTACAGAAGAAAAACAAATTACACTTAAGAAAAGTGCCTTCAAATCTGGATCCTTAGTATTTGTAATTCACTTCCAAATTACCTGGTTTATACCAAGATAACTTCCCTGGGTACACACCAAGTTTAAAAATTGGAAATTTTCTCTCTAGCATACATCTTGTGATATAAGATATACACATCAAGTCCCCTTTTGTTGCTGGGGAGAGTGTCCCCTATGATGCCTTCCCTCCTGCATGGGTTCTCCGGTGAGCACTGAAGTGGGAACTGTTGTTGAAGTCTTTGCCACACTCTGTGCACTTGTAGGGTTTCTCCCCTGTGTGGATTCTCTGGTGAATAATAAGACTGGAGCTCTGGTTAAAGCATTTCCCACACTCTCTGCACTTATACGGCTTCTCTCCTGTATGAATCCTCTGGTGAGTAATGAGGTTAGAACGGTCACGGAAGAATTTTCCACACTCAAGGCATTTGTAGGGCTTCTCTCCCGTGTGCACTCTCTGGTGTGTGATGAGCTTGGAGCGCTCACTGAAGCACTTCCCACAGTCCACACATTTATACGGCTTCTCCCCAGTGTGGGTGCGCTGGTGGTTGGCCAGGGTGGAGCTCTTACTGAAGCTTTTCCCACATTCAGCACATTCATATGGTTTCTCTCCTGTATGGATTCTTTGGTGGCTAATGAGGGCAGAGCTCTTAGAGAAGCTTCTTCCACATTCAGAACACTGATAAAGTTTCTCCCCTGAGCTTATGCTGTGTGGTCCAGGAGACTTCAAGTCCTTACTGATAGTTTGGGGTTGTTCAGGAGCTGTCTCCTCTGTAGAATTCCTCCAGTGAGCACCAAAAGATGGGCTTTGGGCAAAGTTTCCCCCAGGCTCACTACATTGGTCAGGATTTTCTCCCAAGTGGATTCTCTGATGTTTCAGAAGGTTTGAGCTCTGGTTGAAGCTTTTCCAACATTCTCCACATTTATAGGGCTTTTCCCCTGTGTGGATTCTCTGATGAGTGATGAGATTGGAATGGTCACTAAAGCTTTTCCCACATTCAAGGCATTTGTAGGGCTTCTCTCCAGTGTGGATTCTCTGATGGGTATTGAGGTTAGAGCGGTCACTAAAGTTTTTTCCACATTCAAGGCATTTGTAGGGCTTCTCACCTGTGTGGATTCGCTGGTGGGCCATGAAGTGGGAGCTCCGACTGAAGCTCTTCACGCATGTGTCACACTTGTAGGGTTTCTCCGCAAGGTACAGGCCTTGATGGTCAATAAGTTTTTCTAAGTCCTCTTCAGAAGAACTTTCTTGCCACTGTTCCTGTGAGGGATTTCCCCACTGCCCTTCATCTTCATTTTCATTTTCACTGTCTTCTCCCCAGTCAAGAGGTTGGCAAACAGCTTCTGTAGGACATTTTGATAAGGCTCCAGGCAAATTCTCAAAGATGTCCTGCTCAGAAATCTGGTCTTCATGCCTCATTTCAAAACCTGAAAGAATGGACAGAAATGCAGTTTTTCTTCACTCATTAGTTAGCGTGTGTGTGTGTGTGTGTGTGTGTGTGTGTGTATCTGTATCATACATCTGTGAATTTGGCTAATATGAATTTGATTCTTGTAGGTTCTCCGGTGAGCACTGAAGTGGGAACTGTTGTTGAAGTCTTTGCCACACTCTGTGCAAAACTTATATCTCACATTTCATAAATGTGACTAACATGAAATTGATCAAGCTTGGGTATATATAAGTGTTTCTGACTTGCAAAGCTGAGTAATAAGACTCTGGGTTATGGTGACCCCACCAAGTGAGCCATGGGGCTCACTCCAGCAGCCACAGCCAAACTGTTTCCCCAGCAAACTCCTCTATCTTACTATTCAATCATGAACACCTCCTTCTTCTAGCACATTCCATATATCCTGTGCTGAATCCTAGATTGAATAAAGTCTCTAACTGCCCAGGTATACCCTAGTAAAAGATAGAATGACTGACTGATTCAGAGGACCACACAAAGCTACAGACTAAATAATCTGAGAAGAGCAGAAATACCTTTTCCTATTCAATCCCATTCTCTCTTTTAGTTAACAGACAAAAGATAATGAGCCTGACTTCCTCACTCTCTCCACATGCCCATGGATTTTGTGAACATCCAATTACTCCAGGCTTACCCATGTCTGGGGCTTTAGGACACAAAGTTGGAGGTCTGACAGCATCTTCATAGGCCACCTCACCCCAGGCCTCCTGGGCATCCGTCTCAGTACTGCCCTGCCCACACCTAGGGAGACTTGCAGCTTCCTGGACAATCCCCATGGCCCTGACTGCAGTCCGAGCCCTCATCAGTGAGTCCAGTTCCTCATAGAAAGGGCATGTCCCTGGTGGGTGGCTGCTCTTGGCTTTCCGGTAGCTTCGAAGGAGGTTTTTGAATCTGTAGCGACACTGCTCCAGAGTCCGCAGGAAGCCCAGAGCACACAGCCGCTCTGCGATGGCCCGGTACACCTGGCTGTTCTGGTGACAGGTGCGAAGTTTTTCCGAGAATGGGGACTCACTGAGAATTGCCAGGAAGGCCTTGGTTTCCTCGTAGCCCCAGTGCACACCTGCTGTCAGGAGTGAAGAGTTCAGAACTGTGAGACTTAATAATGAGATGTGCCTAGATCATCAGAGACTAGAGTCACCTGCCCTTCAAACTACCTAAACACAGGCATGTCAGAAACTATCCAGGTACCTGGGGAATATCCCTTTGCTTCTCAGGGGCATGCTAGGACAGTCAGCCAGAGCTTCCTACCCTAACCCTCTTCTAAGAGATTCTATTAACACTTCAAGTCTTGGCTGAAGGTGAGCACTTAGGTAGCCATATTATATCAATTAGACCAGGTGATCCCATGTCCCTGGCTTTAGCTGATTAGTTCAGGTAAAGGCCTATAATTGGGATGCCTGTGATTTTCCCCATATTCATTCAATATCTGTCCATTTATTTTATAAATTCTCCTTTTAACAAAACATGAAAGCTGAGAATTCCTAAAGATTGGAGACATACATGAATTTCGAATAGTCCTGTAAAAGAGGCCAACTGAGGACACACTTTCCCCCTTTGCAGAGGAATGAAAAGGAGGTGGTCTAGTCTCAGCTCCTCTGCAGGAAAATGATATAGCCCAGAAAGGCAACATGGTGGAGGAAAAACCATGTAAAACCAGCAAGCAGGAGCCATAGGCTCTGATCTGGGCTCTGCCCCTACCTGTGTGTCTCTAAGATGCCTCATCTCTTGGACTTTCATGTTTGCACCTTTACAGTGACTGGATGTTTCCTAGACATTGATTATTCAAGTCTACACTGTCATGATTTCTGCCTTTATCTCTTCAATATTTCACTCACCATCACTCTTTACCTAAATTTGCTATCTGTGAAATCACAGGCTGAGGCACTCATACAAATTAAGAGAAATACATAAATACAAGAATTTAAAGTTCATTCACGTAGCGTCAATGATCATCCCACACTATCAGTGACACACTTTTGGAAATACTGATTCACTCTTTGAGGCCCCTTAAGGCTTTAAAAATGTTTGCTTCTATAACTTTTGCAAAGAGACTTGGTCACAGAAAAAAAGAGTTGAAGTTTGAGGATGACCTAAGGAACACAGCTCTTCACTCTAGTGACATCAATCCAGACTTGCACCCTGTACCCTAACCTCAGGGAATAGCAGTCTAGCTGGTCGGAGGGTTGGAATCTGAATCTGATTAAACCCCCATGTTCTTACCAATACGACTCTGGAACAGAGCTGGGATCCCGGCAATCCTGGGCCCCGGGGTGGACTCATCAGTGACCAGGCCAGCACCGTTACAATCTTCTGCCATTTCTTCAGGCTCCCAGCCCCCTTCCTCCTGCTCATCCATCTCTGCGTCACTATCTCCGAGCCTGGGGAGTGCTACGGCCTCTCCTGGGCCATCAGTGGCTCTGATGGCTGTCCGAGCCCTGACCAGGGCCTCTAGTTCCTCATAGAAAGGGCAGGTACCTGGTGGGTGGCTGCTCTTGGCTTTCCGGTAATTCCGCAGGAGGTTTTTGACCCTATAGCGACACTGCTCCAGGGTCCGCAAGAAGCCCCTTGCCCTTAGCCGCTCTGCAATGGCCCGATATACCTGGCGGTTCTGGTGACAAGTCCGGAGCTTTTCAGAGAAAGGAGACTCACTTAAAATTGCCAGGAAAGTTTTAGTCTCCTCATAGCCCCAGTGAACACCTGACACCTTCATATCCTCCACATCCCACTGGTATTGTTCCTCCCAGGCTCTTGAATCCTTCCAGGTCAACGCCTGAGCTGGCTCATTATCCAGGCTATAATCTGCAATGCTCCTTTTCCCAGAATTTATTAGACTTAGACCACAGAACTCTGGTTCTTGCTCTTTCTGAGAGGTGATACTTGGTTTTGAAACTGGAACTCCTACAGAAGAAAGAAGAGAAATGACAGTAGAAATAGTCTGTTGAGCAGCATGTTTGTCCAAAATCTCCCTGAAACGTATATCTTTTCCTTGCAAGAAGCTGATGAGAAATTCCCATGCTGATCCCATAAAATGTCTGCAGGAATAAGAAGGAAGAGGTAACAGAACCATGTACAAGAAATGTTAAGAGAACTGTTTGCTTTGTTTGTTTGTTTTTTGTTGTTGTTATGAAACATGAAACATCATATAAGAGTGACTCATTGGTCCACAGATGGGCACATGACCTAAATTGGCCCAATTAACTGAACTCCATGGCTGGAGGAAAGGGGTGTGTGTGCATGTGTGTGTGTGTGTGTGTGTGTGTGTGTGTGTGTGTAGTGAGTCTCTGTCCTGCTAGGCATCCATTGCCACCACTGGAATCTATCTTTTGACAATGAAACAAAACAGCTTTAATATGAAGCTAACACTGAGGATGGCAAACAGAAAGAAAGAACACAGACCCATTAGGACATTGTTCAGCTAATCTGTACTGTGGTAAAGGCATGCCCTCCCCTGGACTTCTAATAATGTAAGAAAATTCATTTCCTTATTTTTAAAACAGCTATGTTTAAAGGACTGCTATCCCAATAGCTCCCAGCTCTAACAAAATAGGAAGCCTTCAATTAAAATAAATATTTGAAGAAAACTAGATGAAAAGAGTTTAGAGAGGCCTAAGGATAGTCTAATTCAGTACTTCCCAAAGTCTGTTCCTTTGAACACTATTTCCCGCAGATGTCATGTGTAAAAAGGGGTTCCAATGTCAAGCCAGTAGCCAGCAAACTTCTGGTATCTAAACTTACCATAAGTCAGGCCTATCAGAGCTTCTTCTATTTCAGCTATTCATGTGTCTAACTTCCCACACAGTGATCCCAGGCTCCACAGGGAAACGCTCCCTATTATTTGGCTTCCCACATAGGACTGCCCATAGAGAAAGGACTCTGTGCTGGTCATATGGGCTTCAGGTATTTGGGGCTCTGTGATATTTATTCCTACTGGGTTTAATTCACTGGTCTCCTGGGCTTAGTTCACTTAAGTCTGCCTGAGAGAGAGATCTTGTTTACAGTGCTGAAAAAAATTAGATTTCTGAGATGGCAGACCTGGCCTGGCCTCTGGACAGTGGTGAATGGACTGAGGTAAGGAAGTTAATGTGCCCAGAGAGGGCGGGCTCTTGGAAGTCATCCTGCCACTCCGTCTCCCAGGCAGACTCCGTTCCTGCCATGGCAGTGCTGGCTACAAAGGGCAAGCCTTCTTCCCATGTCTGAAATTCCAGAGACTGCAGAGCTATGATTCTTAAAGGAGCGGCAAAACCCTCTTTGGGAACTGAGCATATCAGAAACATGACAAAATCACCTTCAGGGGGCACGTCTCCTTACCCAGGCACACGCTGTTCCCACAGTCGTCTCCTGGGAGGTCTTTACAGAGCTCCTTCTCAGCATGTTTGCCAGGGCCCAGGGCTTCCTGCGAGATGCACAAGACAAGGACCCAAACATCACTGACTTTGGACAACAGCCTAGGAACCCTAGCAGGCCCCAGGAAAGATGATGGGAACAGACGGATACCATGTGTGAAGCTAGCATCATAAGGAGCAGGATGGCCATTTGGTACATACATGTGTTTGAGGATGTTTGGGGCCCAGGAGACTGGGGGGTGAGGGCCAAAGGCTAACACCCTGGACCTCATGCCCTTTTGCTGAGGGGAGGTTATGGAGATAGAGGAGGAATACTGCAGGGGCAAGAGCACAGGAGCAGTAATGACAGGAAAGGAAGAACAAGTAGCAGCTTACCTGGGACTCAGCTGTCACCTCCCAATCTCCAACGCTCCCCATCTTTGGGAGAGTAGGGACTCGGGGAGTGAGGACAGCTGAGGAAAAGAAAATGTCTCTGAAACCCAAGCTCTGGTTCCCAAAAAATTGCCTCCCTCTAAGATCGGCTTTCCGAAGGTCATACTTAGATCAATCTGGGGCTACCCCTGTGGCCAATGCAGACTTCCCCTTTACTTCCCTTCTAGAGTGGGTAGCTCCTAAGCTGCTATGAGTAGTGGGCCATGTGGGAGATGCCAGCCCTGACCTCCTGTGATCACCACCCACCCCTGTCCCAGCCTGTACCTGCTGCAGAGCTCTAACTACAGCAGGGCATGTTGGCACCACCAACAGCTGCAGCCTCTTTATGATGCTTGCTTACTTCTCAGTAAGTGTGCCCACCACACTGCAGCCTATCCCTTGCCTTGAATTCTGCACACCCTTCCTCCCCATCCACCCCACCTTACCTCCCCCATCCCTCTCCTCTGCAGAAGGCCTCATTCCCTAATGTTCTCAGATTCTCTTACTCACCATTCTCTTTCAAAGGCTGTGGTGCCATCTTGGCATTTAGATGATTGGGAAAGTCAGGGCATGTATTCGCCACCCACTTCTTCTGGGACTGTCCCTCAGGCCAAGGATCCACTGGCTCCAACTGGAAGCTCTGAGATTCTTCTCCAGTCTTTAAGGGCCCGGTCTCTTCTGTATACAATTCCAGTTCCTACACACAAAGAGCCCAAATTCCCAATCATCAGTTCAATAAGACCCACTTTGGTATTTTGAGTACAACTGTGGTCCAGAGGCTAACAGGCTCTTTTAAGATCCAAAATGGTTTGAAGTAGGATGAGAAAGCCATCAGAGTGAGTTCAGTAGGCAGACCAGCATTTATACCACCAAATGAGTACTATCTGTTGAACACAGGGTAGCTATCCAAGTGTTTCAATGAGAGTGCCACTGTTCAAAACATTTTTGATTCATAAAGAGATAAATTATGTAAAATTTGGGTAACATTAAAAAATAATCCATAAGCATCAAAAATAGTTTGCTTACTTTTTGTTATCAAAAGAAAAAATAAAAGTTACCAAGTTGTATATTCAAAGGGAAAGGGAGGCATAAACACAGGAAAAAAGGATACAATTATAACACCAAATGCAATTGCTCTAAATTATCTCTGCTGAAAGACAAAGATATTTTTAAAATAAAAAATTTTTTTAAAGGGCAAAGAATTACAGATGGGGTCTGGGTGCAGTGGCTCGTGCCTGTGATTCTAACATTTTGGGAGGCTGAGGCAGGGGAATCACTTGATGCCAAGGGTTCAAGACCAGCCTGGGCAACATAGCAAGGCCCTTATCTCTATAATAAATAAATAAATAAAATTAGCCAGGCGTGGTGGCACATGCCTATACTCCCAACTACTCCAGAAGCTGAGGCAGGAGGATCACTTAAGCCCAGAAGTTTGAAGTAACAGTGAGCTATGATTATGCCACTGCACTCCAGCCTAGACAACAAAGTGAGACCCTGTCTCAAAACAGAAATCAGATGGAATTTTAAAATGATATAAAACTATGTGTTGTTAATTTTAAAATAGAAGGACATGTGAAAGACAAGGCACTCTAACTCAAAAGGAAAAAGGAAGTGGCAATTTTCATTTCAATGTTGGATTTCAGGCAAAAAAAAAAAAAAGGTACCCAAGAGATATAGAGAATATACTTAAAATAAAAGGGAATAATCAACTAAAATAACATTACCCAATAAACTTTATCAATCGTACAGCTAATTTCTTATCTCTATTTCTCAGCTGGTTCCAAGTTCAGTGGTAGCACAGTCAAGGTGTTAGTAATTTCCTGGCTGTAAAACTTCAACAATATAACAATCTCAATACTTTGTAGAAACATCTAACTTTTTAAAACGTATTTCAATGTTTTTCAGTAGATAATAGACTCACATGGTTTAAAAACAGAAAATACATATAGGGGTATATTCAGTGAAAACGCCCCACCCCCATCCATCTCCATCCCATCGACCCCATTCTTTCCCCCTCTTCTCATCACAGGTAACCATATTCTTCTGCATTCTTTTAGAGTTTCCTTCTACATACAAGCATATGTAAATGTAAATTCTTAGTTCCCCTCTTTTTCATACAAAATATAATCCTCTGAGCCTTATTGTTTTGAATGAACCAAAATAATAACAATTATCTTCATCAACTCACTGAATTTGCCAAACTTAGCTCCTTTTTTGACTGGCCTGAAAACTCAAATCTACTCACAGAGAAGGATTTTAAGCATTAAGAAGATATATAGGAATGCGCCATGAGCATCAACAGCCATTCCAAATAAGAAGATCCACCAGTGTTCTGCATGACTTCACACGGAGAAAACATCTGCTTATCAATCACCTTACGTGTTCATGTAAAGAAAAAAAATTCACTTTGTTATCATTATAATCTACAGAGGAACTGTGTGACTAAATTCAACAACAATCTTTACTCTCAACCTGTTTCTCCAACTATTTACCATCCTTAAGCAAAGATTCTGATTCCATGGATTATAAGTTTGGACACAGAAAGAAGTAGATTCAAGTGACAACCAGGAGGCAAAAACATCAGTAAGTCAGACTTCTGGTTTCCAAGAAGTCTGTAGAGTCTAGAATTTTCCACTCTAGACTCTACAGTAACAAGTAAAAAGCTGAACGAACTGAAAAATCAACAACTCTTCTTAGATCTGTCAGAGAAGTGAGGTCACAGGGCAAACCACTGCCCCCAAAATTGGAGAGACAAACAGGTAGAATCAGAAAACCACAACTTAGTGGAGCAGAAGCCTCTGTGGGAACCAGTGCCAGGGAAGAAAAACCTAAACTATAATTGACGAATTGCTGGCAGGTCACTGTGGACAACTCTGAAAGCTAAAAACTCCAAGGCACTCAATCATTGAGCAGGGGCACATTTTTGTTGAGTTTTACCTCCAAGAGCTCAACCAGATCCTTACAGTAAATATCAGAGAAAAATCTTAGCATGCTTATGGCTGACAGCAGAAAAAAGGAACCATTTTGAAATATACCACGGCTCTCTGCTCTTCTTAATAAGGCCTGTCCTCAGCAGAAACTATTTTACCAAAGCCTAACCTAGCTGTCAGAAGAGAAATATGTAATTCCAGCTCCCTCTATTCTTCCATATGGAAGATAAGAAATACAAAATGCAGTCCCCTCTAGGCATCCTGTCCCACCTAAGACGGGAAAAAATTGAGAAGCACTGGCAAAGGTCAGAGTCCAGGGACACAGGTACACCAGTGAAAGACCTAGAAAAAAGAAGAGCAAATTAAATCCAAAGTAAGCAGAAGTAAAGAAATAAAACTTAGAGCAGAAATAAATAAAATTTAAAATGGGAAATCAATAGAGACAAAACCAAAAGCTAGTTCTTTGAAAAGAATAATAACATCAATAAGCCTCTAGTCTCAGGTTGGGCTTGGTGGCTCACACCTGTAACCCCAGCACTTTGGAAGGCTGAGGCAGGCAGATCACAAGGTCGGGAGATTGAGATCATCCTAGCTAACACGGTGAAACTCCGTCTCAAAAATATGATAATAAGCCTCTAGTCAGACTAAGAAAAAAGACAGTCCAGGTATGGTGTGTCGTTCCTGTAATCCCAGCACTCTGGGAAGCCAAGGCAGTGGATCACTTGAACACAGGACTAGCTTGGGCAACATGGCGAAATCCCATCTTCAAAAAAAAAATTCAAAAATTAGCCAGGCATGGTGGTGTGGGCCTGTAGTCCCGGCTACTTGGGAGGCTGAGGCAGGAGGATTGCTTAAACCCAGGAGGCAGAGGCTACAGTGCCAAGGTCCCACCACTGCACTCCAACCTGAGCAACAGAGCAAGAACCTGTCTCAAAAATAAAAGAGAAAAGAAGACAGAAAACAGATTATTAATATCAGAAATGAAAACAGAGACATCACTATAGATCTCATGGACACTGAAAGTATAATAAAGGTATATGATGAACTACATAAAGGTTAATAAAGGAATATCTATGGCTACACACTTGATAACCTGGATGAAAAAGACCAGTTCCTTTACCCACCCCATCTGCCAAAACTCATACAAAAAAAAATAATCTGAATAGGCTTGTATCTATTAAGGAAATTGACCGAATAATCAATAATCTTCAAAACAGAAGGCACCAAGCTCAGAAGGGTCCACTGGTGAATTCTATGAAACATTTAAGGAGGAAATTATACCAAGTCTCTACTGTCTCTTTCAGAAGTTAAGAGCAGAGGGAATATTTCCTTATTCATTCTATAAAGCCAGCATTTACCCTAATACCAAAACCCAAGAAATTACAAGACAAGAAAGCTACAAACCAATATTCCACATGAACAAAGTTGCAAAAATCAGCTAGGTGCAGTGGCTCACGCTAATCCCAGCACTTTGGGAGGCTGAAGAGGGCAGATCACAAGGTCGGGAGTTCGAGATCAGCCTGGCCAATATGATGAAAATACAAAATCAGTGGGGTGTGGTGGATTTTTGTAAAAATACAAAAATCAGTGGGGTGTGGTGGCGGGCACCTGGTAGTCCCAGCTACCTGGGAAGCTGAGGCAGGAGAATAGCTTAAACCTGCAAGGTGGAGGTTGCAGTGAGCCGAGATCATGCCACTGCACTCCAGCCTATGTTACAGAGTGAGACTTCATCTCAAAAAAAAAGAAATGACACACCACAACCAAGTGGGTTTATCTCAGGTATGCAAGCCTGGTCCAACATTTGAAAATCAATTAACATAACCCAACACATCAACAAGCAAAAAAAAAGAACAATCACATGATCATATATTATATCAACAGATGCAGAAAAAGCATTTAACAAAATGCAACACTCATAATGAAAACTTGGCAAAGTAGAAATAGAGGGAAACTTTCTCAACTTGATAAAGGACATCTACAAAAAACCTACAGCTAACATCCTACTTAATGGTAAGAAACACAATGATTTTGCACTAAGATCAGGAAAAAGGCAAGGATGTTCCCTCTCACTATTCCTTCATATTGGAAGTCCAGACTAATGCAAGATAAGAAAGAAAACAAGAAACAGTCATTAGAGTGAATCAACAACCAACAGAATGGGAAAAAATTTTTGCAATCTACCCATCTGACAAAGGGCTGATATCCAGAACCTGCAAAGAACTAAAACAGATTTACAAGAAAAAAAAACAAACCCATTCAAAAGTGGGCAAAGGACATGAACAGACACTTTACAAAAGAAGACATACATGAGGCCAACAAACATATGAAAAAATGCTCATCATCACTGATCATTAGAGAAATGCAAATCAAAACTACATTGAGATACCATCTCACGCCAGTTAGAATGGTGATGATTAAAAAATCTGGAGACAACAGATGCTGGAGAGGATGTGGAGAAATAGGAACACTTTTACACTGTTGGTGGGAGTGTAAATTAGTTCAACCATTGTGGAAGACAGTTTGGGGATTCCTCAAGGACCTAGACATAGAAATTCCATTTGACCCAGCAATCCCATTACTGGGTATATATCCAAAGGATTATAAATCGTTCTACTATAAGGACACATGCACACGAATGTTCACTGCAGCACTGTTTACAATAGCAAAGACCTGGAACCAACCCAAATGCCCATCGACGATAGACTGGACAGGGAAAATGTGGCACATATACACCATGGAATACTATGCAGCCATCAAAAACAATGAGTTCGTGTCCTTTGCAGGGACATGGATGAACCTGGAAACCATCATTCTCAGCAAACTGACACAAGAACAGAAAATCAAACACTGCATGTTCTCACTCATAGGTGGGTGTTGAACAATGAGAACACATGGACACAGGGAGGGGAGCATCACACACTGGGGTCTGTAGGGGGGAAATAGGGGAGGGACAGTGGGGGTGGGCAGTTGGGGAGAGATAGCATGGGGAGAAATGTCAGATATAGGTGATGGGGAGGAAGGCAGCAAATCACACTGCCATGTGTGTACCTATGCAACAATTTTGCATGTTCTTCACATGTACCCCAAAACCTAAAATGCAATAAAAAGAAGAAAGAAAGAAAGAAAGAAAGAAAGAAAGAAAGAAAAAGAGAGAGAGAGAGAGAAAGAAAGAAAGAAAGAAAGAAAGAAAGAGAAAGAAAGAAAGAAAGAAAACAAAAGGTATGTAGATTTGGAAGAAAGAAAAAGACTGTCTTTATTCACAAATGACATGATTGTCTATGGAGAAAATCTGAAAAAGTCAACAACAACAATAACAAAAAACTCTGGGAACTAATAAGCAGTTATAGCAAGTTTGCAGGGTACAATATGCAAATATGCAAAAGTCAATCACCTTCCGATATACCAACAATGAACAAATAGAATTTGAAATTAAAGTCATAACAGAATTTACATTCTCATCCAGAAAAATGAAATATTTAGGCATAAATCTAAAAAAATATATAGATTTACATGGGGAAAACTACTAAAGAAAGACATCAAAGAAGAACTAAATGAATGGAACAATATTCCATGTTCACAGATAGAAAGGCTCACTGCTGTCAAAAACAATGAGTTCGTGTCCTTTGTAGGGACATGGATGAACCTGGATGTCCGCCTTTCCCAATTTGATCTACAGATTCAACACCCAACCAAAATCACAGAAATTTATCTTGTGGCTATCAACAAACTGACTGTAAAGTCTTTTTTGTTCGTTTTTCTTTTTTCTTTTTTTTTTCCCAATAGCAATGGGGTTTCATCATGTTGCCCAGGCTGTTCTTGAACTTCTGGGCTCAAGCAATCCACCCGCTTCATACTCTCAAAATGCTGGGATTACAGGTGTGAGCCACTGCACCTTGCCATGTACAGTTATATGAAGAAGCAAAAGAACTAGAATAACCAACTCAATATTAAAGAAGGAAAAAAATCAAAGGACTGACACTACCTGACTTCAAGATTTACCATAAAGCTATAGTAATCAAGACAGTGTGGTGTTAACAAAAGAACAAAGAGATCAAAGGAACAGAACAGAGACCCCAGAAATGGTCCCACATAAAGATAGTTGACTGAACTTTGACAAAGAGACGAAAGTAATACAGTGAAGCAAAGATAATATTTTCAGCAAACGATACTAAAGCTGTACATCCACAAGGGGAAAAAAAAGCTTATATCCTTCACAAAAATCAACTCAAAATGGATCACAGAACTTGATGTTAAATGAAAAACTATAAAATTCCTAAAATACAGGAGAAAACTGAGATAATGTTAGGTATAATGACTTTTTAGATACAAAACCAAAGGCACAATCCATGAAAGAAATAGTTGATAAGCTGGCCTTCATTAAAATTAAAAACTCTGCTCTATGAAAGATACTGTCAAGAGAATGAGACAAGCCACAGACTGGGAGAAAATATTTGCAAAAGACACATCTGATAAAGGACTGTTACTCCAAATATACAAAGAACTCTTAAAACTCAACAGTAAGAAAACAACCCAATTTAAAAATGGGCAAGACTTGAACAGTTACCTCACCAAAGAAAATATACAGACGGCAAGTAAATATATGAAAAGATATATAACATGGTAGGTTATTAGTGAATTGCAAATTTGAACAATATAATACCACTATCTATCTATTAGAATAGCCAAAATCCAAAACACCAAATGCTGGCAAGGATGTGGAGCAACAAGAATTCCCATTCATTGCAGTAAAAATACAAAATGGTACAGCCACTTTGGATGACAGTTTGGCAATTTCTTACAAAGGTAAACATACTCTTACCATACGATCCAGCAGTCATGTCCCTTGGTATTTACCCAAATGAACTGAAAACTATATCCACACAAAAACCCGCATATGAATATTTATAGCAGCTTCATACATAACTGCCAAAACTTAGATGGAACCAAGATGTCCTTCAGTAGGTCAGTAGATAAATAAACTGTGGTACAACCACACAATGGACTATTATTAAGCATTAAAGAGAAATGAGCTAGCAAGCCATTTGGAGGAAACTTAACCGTACACTACTAAGTAAAAGAAGCCAATCTGAAAAGGCTATATACTGTATGATTCCAACTATATAATATCTTTTAAAAGGCAAAACTATGGAGACAGGAAAAAGATTGGTGGTTGCCAGGGGTTGGAGGAAAGGAGAAATAAACAGGTAGAACACAGAGGGTTTTTACAACAGTGAAACTACTCTGTATGTCACTATAATGGTGGATACATGTTACTATGTCACTATAATGGTAGATACAGTTTATAATAAGGCTCTTAATGTTATAGACTGTCAAAACCTACAGAATGAATAACACTAAGAGCCCTAACACAAACTGCTACTTTGAGTGATAATGATGTTCCACTGTAGGTTCATCAGTGCTAATCAACTTACTGCTCTGGTGCAGGGATGTTTATAGTTAGGGAGGCTTGTTGCGGAGGGGTGGGAACTCTCTGTACCTTCTGCTCAGTTTTGCTGTGAGCCTAAAACTGCTCTAAAAAATAAAGCCTGTTTTTTAAAAATGCCTGTGCACCTGATGGAGAGGGAGTGCCTGACGGAGAGGGGATTCGACAAGATGGTGATGACAGAAGAAACAAGGTAAAAATCACAAAATAGCAGAGCTGACAGATCCTTTTTAGGAAACTATCTTAGGGGCCATTTAGTCCTGTAGACACCAACGTTCTGCAGGTTCACTTTGAGGAATATTATAACTATATTTCATTCCATTATTAAGACTTGAAAAATTTTACTCGCAGATAATGCAATTAACTTATGTATCTTACAATGTAAGATCAGAAGCTACATTTGTACCTGAAAAAAAAACAAGCTCCTCTGCTACTTGTCCATTTGTTTTGAAATTTGTGAGCACTCAGAAGCAGGTAGGAAAGTAAAAAAATAAAGAACAAAAAAAGGTGACAGTAAAAAGAAAAATACATAACAGAGAAGATTCCATTACCTTATTTTTTTCTCAACTTTAGAAGCAGTTCAACTTTTGGTCAGCTCACAGGGGCATAATTTGAGAACCTTTGGTCTAGTCCAATCCTCTCATTTTACAGATGAAGAATCATAAAGACCTTGATTTAAATCAATTTTCATCTCTGGGTCTCAAGTTCTTCATCTTCCAACTCTGAAGCCCTAAAACTTCCATTTGTTTCTTCACTACCACTTAAGACAAATGGCTGTTTCTTTAAAAGAAACAATATGGGGGGGGGTGGTGGTATATTAAAATAAGGCACTCTCTCTTACACTTAGTTCTGTAACATTATATGTTATTCTCCTGTATCTTCAGTCAGTTTATAAAGAAATCCAAAATGCAGGCTGGGTGCAGCGGCTCACGCCTATAATCCCAGCACTTTGGGAGGCCAAGGCAGGCAGATCACGAGGTCAGGAGTTCAAGACCAGCTTGGTCAGCAGGGTGAAACCCCATCTCTACTAAAAAAAAATACAAAAATTAGCTGGGCGTCCTGGTAGGCACCTGTAATCCCAGCTACTGGGGAGGCTGAGACAGGAGAATCACTTGAACCCAGGAGGCAGAGGCTGCAATGAGCCAAGACCATGCCATTGCACTCCAGCCTGGGCAACAGAGCAAGACCCTCCATCTCAAAAAAACAAAAAAATAAAGAGCAAAGCCATAGATCTTAAACCTTGGCTCCCACAATCTCACACTGTATAGAACTTTACAGTTTAAGTATACAGAAAACCCCTTCCATTTGCTAGGGATGTGTTCCCTAACCTATAATTTCTCCCAGCAAAATGTAAGTATAATATCAGAAGAATTACTAACTATAACAAATGGAGAACAACAGTTATGTTTAGATGAAGGTTCTGGATCCAGCTAAAGGCTCTGTTCTATATATACCAGCATCAAAGCAGGATTCAAAATGTGTGTCACAGCAAATTTACGCATTATATCATGGGCCTTTGGGGGTCACTAGCAAATTGTTGAAATTACGAATGTTAAATCCATAGTTTCCTTTCCCTTACCTCAGCTCTATCTCATAGTTATATAAAGTTAGACAAGTTACTTACTTCTCCATCTCTGTTTACTCATTTGACAAATGACAATGATAATGGCACCTACCTTACTGGATTGCTGTGTTTATTCAGATGAGGGATATATATAAAAAGCTGGCCAGGCGTGGTGGCTCACGCCTATAATCCCAGCACTTTGGGAGGCCGAGGTGGGTGGATCACAAGGTCAGGAATTTGAGACCAACCTGACCAACATGGTGAAACCCTGTCTCTACTAAAAATACAAAAACTAGCTGGGCATGGTGGCATACACCTGTAATCCCAGCTACTCAGGAGGCTGAGGCAGGAGAATCACTCAAACCAGGAGGCAGAAGTTGCAATGAGCTGAGATCACGCCAGTGCACTCCAGCCTGGGCGACAGAGCAAGACTCCATATCAAAAAAAAAAAAAAGCTTAGACCAGTGTCTGACACACAGTGAGTGCTCACAAAACGTCAAATAACATCTCATTTGAGCCTCATGGCTCAGAGCTATTTTAATTCCCATGGTTTTTGCAGAGGAGGCATCTAACAATGACCTGGGAACCTAAGGATTTGGCTTTAGGCTCTGGTGTACTCACTGATGACCTCTGTGAGCCACCTGAAATTTTGTTTTGTTTCATTTGTATTGTTTGTAGAGATGGGGTTTCACCATGTTGCGGAGGCTGGTCTTGAACTCCTGACCTCAAGTGATCTGCCTGCCTCAGCCTCCCAAAGTGCTGGGATTACAGGCATGAGCCACTATGCTCAGCCAACTTTTTGGCCCTTAGTTTAATCTATAAAAACGGGACAGTAATACTATTTCTGTCTACTTATATTACTGTTATAAGCACTCAGCGAGATCGCATATATAAAAAATTTTGTTAGGTATAAAACACAATATAAGTAAGTCATACTGCGAATATGGTAGAGGCAGTTTGGAGTAGTGGTTAGGCATACAAGTTTTAGAGTAAGAATGCCTGAGTTCAAATCTTGACTACCATCTAGCAGCTGTTGAGACCCTGAGCAATTTACCTATCTTTTCCGTCTCTGTTTTCTCACTGGTAAAATTAGAACGACAGTACCTATCTCGTTAAATTATTGACAGGACTAAGTGGATTAATACATGTAAAGCACTTAGAACACTACCTGATATAAATGGTCAATAAATGTCAGTTCTCAATAACCATTATTATTTCTATTGTGAATTTGGCAATTATTAACCTAGTCACAGCCCTATTGCCTTGCCTGACCCACTCCTTGGAGAAGACTGTTTGCCTCACCGGCTGTCCTGCAGTCCTAGTCTCTCGGTGCCAATCCTCCACCAGGGCCACAGCCTCCTCACCACTCTCAGGGTGGCGTGCCTGCACCCAGGTCTGGACCTCCCTGGGCAAGATGGTCAGGAACTGCTCCAGCACCAGCAGCTCCAGGATCTGCTCTTTGAGGCGGACCTCTGGCCTCAGCCAATGACAGCAGAGAGCCCAGAGCTGGCTGAAGGCCTCATGGGGCCCAGCTGCATCCCTGTACTGGAATTGCCTGAAGCGCTGGCGGGAGGCCTCGGGGCCAGGCACAGGGTCACGTTCCTTCTCCCGGGGTTTGGATTCTGCTCCCCATGAGTCCTCTTCCAGTTTCACAATCAGGAGTTCTTCAGGCTCTGGTCGGGGAGACCCCTGGGCTTGGGATTCCAGAGCCACAGCCATTGTCTAGCCCAGACGTCTCACTTCAACTGTGCTGTCCTCATCCAATGTCTTCCTGCATCTATGGCAAGTCCTTCAAAAGGCTCCTAGAAAAGGGACTGCTCCCCAAGACTGTGAAGGCAGAAAGAGAAAGGACAGAGTATGAGCAAGAGGATGCAGAAGCTTCAATTCCCCACTTCTGCCATACCTTCCACCACCTTTGCATGGGGCGAAGGAGCTAAGAGATGCCCCTTTCCCATAGGCAGGAAGTGAGACCACAATCTGGCACCCAAGCCAGTAGCTAGCACACTTTGGAGGAAGACAGCACTGTATTCAATCCTCTAAGTCATGCCTGAACACCTTAGCCTGGCATCCCGCACCTCCATGATCTGGCCCCAGTGTAGACTTCCTCCCTCCTATACATGTCCAAAGTCCAATCTTCCCTCAAGTTGGGTTCCAAATGTCATCCCCTCCATAAGGCCTTTCTTCCCAAATCTTAAAGCATGGCTGGCATTCCTTTAAGGATGCTCTCCTTGCAAAATCCAACAACTCTACGCTATCCCCGGGTCATCTCACCCATATGGCATTATTCACCATCCTTATACATGACTCCTAAAACTCCAGCAAGGACCTGTTTCCAGACCTCCAGACCCAAAAATCCAAACCCCTTCATGACATTTCTACTTGACTGTCCCTTAGGTACCTCAAACTCAATGAGTCAAAAACTGGATTCATTATTTTCTCCTGCAATCATGTCACCCTTCTGAAGCTCCCCCTTCAGTGAAGGCACTGCCATCAAGTTGTCCACACCAGAAACCTGGTCATCGTCATTCTCTAAGATCCCCCAAATCCAATTCATCACCACGCTGTGTCCACTTGGCATCTCCATCTCCAATGCCACCGCTGCAGTGCAAAGAATCATCATGTCTTCCACCTGATCAGCCTCCTAACACGTCCCTGCCTCCACTCACCTCACCCCAATCCTTGCTCTATTCTTTGCACAACAACCAAACCAGATCAAAACCTGACTACAGCACTTCCCTGCCAAACACCCTCCAGTGATCTCGCATTTCCCTCAGGCTAAAGTGCAAGCCTTACGCAAGTCTCCAACTCATCTCTTTACCGTGCTCCACTAATTAGGGTGCTCCAGAAGCACAGCTTGCAGATCTTACACCACGCTGCCCTCTGAACCTTTCCTTCTTTGGGAATGGCCTCCTCCCTTTCTTCATCTAGCTAGGTCTCAGCTTAAATTGCACTTTTTCCATGAGGCCTTCCCTGCACCCTGAAACAAGATTCACCCCTCGACCACAAGCTCCCATAGCATCTTACATTTTCTCTACCATAGCTCTGGTTATCCTTTATTGTAATTTTCTTACCCACTAGATCATTAGCTTCCTGAGAGACCTAGCACAGTGTCTCAGGTCATTTAGGAAGTAATATATAATAAAGTCATGAATGATCAACTAATGATGATGGTGTGTTATTAAACATGGATTACAATTAATCCCTTTCTGTGCACACTAGATAAAAAATAAATAAATGACCTTCCTACTCATGCCAAAAGGAATTCCTTTCTCCTTTATTTCCACATCTGTGTGACACTTACCACTTTCTACACAGTATGAGAAGGATGTGTGTATCTATGTGTATCCCCGAGGAGATTATAGCTTCTCTGATGGCACCCACGCTGGGTTATCTGAAAAAATGAGCTCTTCATGTCATCCCAACCAGTCTAGGTGACATAAAAAATGCCAACTCAAAGGAGATCATTAGCTGCCTCCAAGTAGGAATAACATAGCTGAATTGAGAATGGAGAGATGGTGGTATTTTTCATTTTAGGCAATCTGACTGGACTGAAGAGAAACAAGGCAAGGGTCATAAAAATTAAAATCTAGTCCTAAAGACCTCCATATACTTAAGAAGAGGCCTAAAGCACAACTCATGGCTACCTGGCAACTTCCTACTCATCCTTCAACTACCAGCTCAAATGCCACCTCCTTTGATAGGGATTTCTTGACATGGCCCTTGTCATGTCCTGCCCTCCAAGAATTGCCTCCTTGATCTTATATTCCCAAAGCAATTGGTACACCCCTCTAATATAGGTATTTTCCTACACTATTGTAGTAACCTGTGACTACACCTGACAGTCCCATTAGACTATATTACTGGGACCAGTATTGTATGTTACTCATTTCTGTATCCACAGTGCTCAACCCAGTATCTGATAAATAGCAGGGCCATTAAAAAGTTTTATTACCATTTATTAAAATGATAACCTGGTATATCAAAAACCCAATGTGATACGGATGATCCATAATTCATATTAAAGAATTCACCTTTCATGAAATTTCTTTAACCATAACCTTACTGATGCATGAGTTCAAACACATTTCTCTCACCTTCTCACACAAGGAGTAATTCACCAATCATTTCTAGAGTACCTACTATACCCTGTTTGGAAACTACAGGTCTAACGGCAGCTAGGACTGACAGTCCCTACCTTCATGAAAATTACAGTCTAGTGAGACAGACAGTCAATAAGCAAGCAAAGACATCTGCATTCCTGCATAAAGAGGACACCACAACAAAACAGGCAATTAGCAGTCACACCAGGCCCAAAGCCCAGAGTCTCAGATAACAGGTATTTTCTTCTGGGAAGACTTGAAAGTCCCAAAGGTTTGTTTCAAAGAGAAATTGGAAAGCCCCAGGGATCGTATATCACCATAACCTTTTCCAGTCTAAGGAAGTTAGACTGAAATATGGATTGCAGGCTACTGCGGGGAGAGGGAGGCCAACAGTCGGCCAATAGCAGGGTGACTTCACACAGAAGTGAACAAGGGAAAATGGACAGGGGCATTCCTCAGTTCTGAGATTACCAAATATTGAGCCTCATTAGGACCAGCAATTTCTAAGAGAACCCCTTTACTGAGTGACCACAGGGTGCCAGGCACAGTGCTGTGTTCCACATTCATAATCTCACTGAATCCTCCAGGTAGCAACTGGAGTCTTGTTAGGTGTTGAGCTGCATTTCGCTGACCTGTAACCTCCACTGGTACAAAGACCAGAAAGAGAGAAAGAGCATAATTTAGATAATGCAGCCAGTTCCATTCACTATCTGCTCGAGAATAAGCATGTGGTGATGGCACCTAGGATTTTGCTAGTCCCCAGGTTGATCTTGATTCCTTCGTGCTTCTCTTTCCACTGAGTGTGAGTAAAGTGTCTTTCATACTGCACAGTCCTTAACACAAGCCACTTCTCACCTCATGTTCAAACAACAAAGCCTGGCTGTGTTGATTAGCTTATTTATTGAAAGGCAGCATGTCGGTTTCTGAAATGGCTCCTTGCCAAAGGATTTTCAAGTTGACTGTGATTTTTGGCTAAAGTGATTTTCACCCTTAGAATATAATTATCTGACAAGGTATGACTGCACTATATCCTGAATTACCTAAAGGGAAACTGAGCATCTATGAAGATTCATTTAAGGTTACACAACTAGCAAGTTGCAGAGTAAGGATCTAAGCTCAGATCCCTTTTCTCCAATTCTTTTTCTTAATCATATCTTATAGCCTCTTCAATGTCTGCCAGTCATCCAAACTCCTAAAAATGATAGTATGGGAGAGTGGAAAGAACATTAAGGCAGAAGTGAGCAGACCAGAATTCTAGTTCCCTCCTACCACTAATCAGCTGTGTTACTTTGGACAAGTCATGTAGCCCCTGTGGCTGCCTAGTTAGACTGCAGCTTACAGCGTGATCCTACTCAGCAGGTGCCCTAGGTTCCCCAATTCGTATGATGGGGTAGAGCAAGGGGGAAGGGAAACTAGAGTCAGTGGGTATAAGGACTTAGCAATGTAAATGAATCAATGACTGAAGTGAACTGCATGGGTACTATAGCCAACTATAGAGTACCAGGGTAACACAGGCCCAGAATATTCCTAGGCCTGCTAATTTTTCCAAAGTAAGCTAGCACTCTGGATTTTTAAATGTTGGCAACCAACTCAAAATTGTTTCACACACTATGAGGATTAAATAAAGCATGATGGTGGACTTCATTCAGCATGGGCTGTCGCTTTGCCATCTTTCAACAAGGTGATCTCAAAAGTCTCTTCCAATATCCAGAAAGACCTAGAAAGAGTACAGACTCTCCCAGGTAATGAGGGTTAAGTATTGACTGCCATCAAAATCAAGATCTCTTTACAAACACAGGGAAGCTGGGGGGCATCATGGCTCCTAAGGTAGTAAGTATGAATGTGGTCATGAAGAGCCCACTCAGTGAAAAGGGAAGATTCTCTCCAGTTTCATGGGAAAGGCCAAGACTGGTCTGTGACCTCCAAAGAGAAAAAACTGGGAACTCCTCAAAGGCTGTCAGGCCCATTTGGCTGACAGTCCAAGCTGTGGCTTAAAGCAGGCTGACCTGACCTCCCGCATAAGGGCTTAAACCAGGGAGAGCTATAGGTTTCATTTAAAGCACAAACTTCAATCAGCTATAAGTGGCTGCCTAGGGCAGTGTGCTGAGGGCTCTGAGTACTGTGTGAATATGTGCTGCGAACCATCCAATTAGCCATGACGGCCAGGGACACAGAAAGGGGCACTAGTAGCCCACATACCATGTATTTGTCACCTCTGGCTTAAACTCCCATGGGCAATGAATCAGCTTCAGCTTCCAGCAGATAGCCCTGCCAGGCAGGAGAGGACTAAAGCTCCTGCCCTAGAAATCCACCAGAAATAGCAGTCTTCAAGGTTAGTTTAGCAAAGCTTACCCTGTATGGTCTTTATTCACACATACATTAAGTATTTACTGCTTCACATCAAGTGTTTACCGTTCTAGATTGGCCAATGGGGAAACAGAGGTGATGGAGACACTGTCCCTGTCCTGGAGATACTCACAGTCTAGTGGAAGAAACACACAAGCCACAGATAATTATGATCAAATGTGGTAATAAGATAAGTTATGGGAGATGGGGGTTGGGGGTGACTTAATTTACTTAAGGGAATTGAGCAAAGTAAGAGTAGAATTGGTTTTTTAAGTTAAAGTAGTTCTCTTGGCAAAGAAGGTGACAGGCGAGGGGAGAATATTCTAAGCAGAGAGAACAGCATATGCGATGATGGAAAACCAAATGGCCTAGCCAGGAAATGAGGAGAAACTTGACAGCCCTGGAGTGTGAGATGCATGAAGATTAGGCTGCAAAAGAAGTTTAAGAAGGACAAGGTGTTTGGACTTAACTCTACAGGTGATGGGAGCCAATGAAGGTTTTCAAGCAGAAGGCATAATCAGATTTGTAGGTTAAACAGATCACACTAGGTGCAATGTGTGTGTTCATGCTGGGGAACTGAAAAGGCTTCTGCAAAAACCCTACATGAGAGAGGCTGACTGAAATATATTAAAGAAACTGAAAGACTGGAAGATCCTTGGACGTGAAAGAATGCAAGAGGAATCAGAGGGTAGGTAGGTAAGTAGGTAGGTAAATGGGATGACGATGCCACTGACTTCCATAAGGCATAGAAAAGAAGTGCGGGTTTGGGGCAGAACACAATAGCCAGTTCCATCCACTGGGTTCCAGAGGTAACAATAATTAGAGAGGTATCAAATTAGATATGCTTGTCCTGGACGGGAAGATAGACATTGAAACACTACTTTTAAGGTCGGGCTTCAAGCTCAGGCCCTCTTCACTTTTTGCCAGGGCCCCAAACCCTCTATCCCTTCCTCTGTGGTCTCCAGACCTTTCTAGGGCTCTCCCACCTCCAAAACCTCCCTCTACCTCCTCACCTTCAGACCTTTCTAAGGCCCTCCACATTCCCAGGGCCCTCTATCGCCTCCTCATCCCCGACCCCTGTATGACCCTTCCCATCTCCGGCCGCTGCATCCTCTGACCGCCCCTCACCCTCCACCCCCACATATAAGCTTCTTTCTCCCCTCTCACCTTCCCCAGCTCACTATGTCACCACCACCTCCTAAGTCTCCAGCCCAGAGCCTGCGTCTCAGCTGCCCCCGCCCCGCCACCCGGACTCACCCACCGAGACACCCACTTCACAACAGGGCGGAAGTGCTCCCGGGCTCGAGCAGGGAATGCTGGGACCCGGAGTCCGAGCGGCGCCACCCCAGGAATGGAACGTCTGAAACCACAATTCCCAGAATTAACCGCGCTAGCGCCGGTGGGCGTCCCCGCTTCGTTTGCTGCCTTTCAGACATCGTTAGCCAATAGCTGTGTCAGCTTCTCACGGACCCTGGCACTGGAACAAATCGGAAAGGGGGCGACACATGGGGGCGGGACCTATGGCGATACAGGCCTTTTCCATACGCTCTGGAATAACAGCACCGCCCAATGAGAAGGCACTAGAGCAGAAGGGGGCCGGGTTCTATTGAGGGGGCGAAGTGAGAGCCTCAGACCCTGTGAGATAAAGCAAACACAGTAAGACATAAAAAGAGAGAGTGACTAGAGGTGACCAGCCCGATAGGCAGAAAAAAATTGGACAGTTGTAGTTTCAATTTCCAGCTTACAGCTAAGCTGTGTGACTTTGGAAGAATTCTGAATCTCGTTTTCTTCACCCATAAAATGAGGGTAATAATGGCATCCATGTCACCGCGTTTTGTGATGCTTCAATGAGATAATACACCTAAAACGATTAGCTCAGGACCTGGCTCCTAATGATGCACAGCGATTGTTAGCTGTTATTATGTAAATCAGTTAGTACAGAGCTTGGCGCTTCGTGGGTGTTGAAAGAATGTTAATCATTATTACAGAATAATCCTCATATAAATGCGGTTGCTCTGTACCACTGTGAATACTTTGGGGCATGAGCAATCTAATATGGTGTTGAGAATGTGGATTTTGTAGTCAGACATGGATCCAAATCCCGACTCAACTAATTCCCAGCTGTGTGGCCTTGAACAAATTACTGCATTTATTTTGTCTTTGGATTTTCCGTCTATAAAATGCAAGTAATGCAAGAGAACTTACATCACAGGGTGTTGTGACGGTTAAATGAGACGATTTAGGTAAAGTATAGTCTCTGAAGTCAAGCTGCTTGTGTGTGAAAGTTCTTACTTTCACATGAAGGATGCTGGTCTTACCACTTGCTAGTTGTGAAACTTTGGGCAAATTACTTGCTTCTTTACGCCTCAGTTTTCTCATCTGTAAAACGGGAGTGATAATAATTGCCTCTACCTGTTAAGGTTGTTGAGAGGAATAAATGGGAGAAGATATGTAAAGAGCATGCACATGTCTAACACACAGAAAGTGTTTAATAGTCAGTAGCTAGTCCAAGCGCGGTGGCTCATGCCGGTAATCCCAGCATTCTGGGAGGCTGAGACGGGAGGATCGCTTGGGTTCAGGAGTTCAAGACCAGCCTGGGTAGCATAGTAAGACCTCATCTCTATTTGAAAAAGTAAAAAACACAATAAAATATGTAGTCATTAGCTATTATTATTGTTACTATCAATGGTTATGAGGCTCAGGGAAAATTGACAATAAGTAGCATCTGGTAAGGGCTCAATGCATGTTGGCTAGTGTTAAAATAGGGGAATTCTAGATCTTAGTTTCAACGACACAGTTCAAATTCCTTCTCTGTGCAACATATTCCAACTCATTTATAGTAATAAATCATGTGGTTTTACTCAGTAAACATAATAGCAACCTATAAATACTCCTTAAAGTCTCACAATAGTCTTATGAGGTTGGTATTGTTTACTCCACTTTACAAAGAGGGAATGAGACTTAGAGAAATGAAGTGACCTGCTCAAGATCACAGAGGCAATAAGTACCAGGGCTGGGATTTGTCACCCCCAGCCATATGACTCCAAAGGTCCCACACTGCTTAAGGAAGATACCATATGTGGAAGTGGGGAGGGTTTGAGATGGGGAGGGACAATGCAGCAGTGTGGGTGCCAAGGGAGCCGGA
The DNA here is from genome assembly GCF_001604975.1 of Cebus imitator. NCBI lineage: Eukaryota > Metazoa > Chordata > Mammalia > Primates > Cebidae > Cebus > Cebus imitator. Next base: position 11,071,566 of record NW_016107366.1, on the reverse strand, counting down.
GACATTTGAGAGAGTGTCAGGATCTGAAGCTGAAGAGGCAGCTTTGCAGGGTCAGGTAAGGACATCCACTTCAGCATCATCTGCCCTGAAGAGGCGAGTGTGCAAAGAGAGGAGAGGACACCCTTAGGACACAAGAGGGCGTGCTTCGCCCTAAATCCAGCCTCAAATTATTCTCTGGTTTCCCTTAGCCTTTGTCTAATTAAAGCCTGACATTCTACAGAAGAGGAAAACTAAGGAAGGCCCCGAGAGGCCAAGCGCCCTTTAGTGCCATGCAGAAGTAAGGAACAGAGCCTGAACCTGTTTCAGGTTCTCTCTGCTTTAGCACCCATCAGGATTTGGTTTGCAGGCATTCTGTCCACATTTTTCTATCAGAACTCTCTCTGATTTGGGCAGACAGTAGGCTCTAAGGATGCAGAGATGAAGCAAACCTGGTCTGTGACCCCACAGCCTGATCTCTACAAACTTTCACAATAGAGCACTCCCATGAGTAAAAGCTTTTTGAGTTTTTGAGCTGAGCACACACTCCCAACATATGTATATTTATTTACTTATAAATTATGTACTGGGCCAGGCACAGTGGCTCACGCCTGTAATCCTAGCACTTTGGGAGGCCAAGGTGGGCAGATCACGAGGTCAAGAGATTGAGACCATGGCCAACATGGTGACACCCCATCTCTACTAAAACACAAAAAATTAGCCAGTCGTGGTGGCAGGCACCTGTAGTCCCAGCTACTTGGGAGGCTGAGGGAGGAGAATTGCTTGAACCCAGGAGGCAGAGGTTGCAGTGAGCCTAGATCACACCACTGTACTCCAGCCTGGTGACAGAGTGAGACGCCATCTCAAAGAAAAAAAACAAATGATGTGCCTGTAATAGCTAACTTTTCTTGAACATTTGCAATGCTCCTTTGTTATTAGGTCCTCCTCTCAGTTCTTTATATGTATTAACTCATTTAATACATCCAAAACCTTTTGAAGGAGAATCTAATACTATCCCATATTACAGAAAAGGAAACTATAGTATAGAGAAGTTAAATAGCATGCTACAGCCACATGGCTAAAAAAGCAGGCAGTCTAGCTTCAGAAGAAGGTGAGATTTAAAAAAAAATAGAAATAGAAGTTATAACAGTTTCTTTGCAACCCTGGTGTGATTATCTTGGGCACTCAGCTTTGGATACCATGCCTTGTATTGCTTTCAGACCTGTGAGATGGGTCCTTTGAGAAAGGGAGGTGCAGGAAGTTGTGGGAACCCAGGGGCAACAGTTATCTAGGCTGGGAGGTCAGGAAAGGCTTCTGAAAAAAGTCATGGCTGAACTGCATCTTAAAGAATACTTAGGAGTTCCCCAGGGGAAAGGTGTTTTTCAGTGCAGGAAGAGCATACGCAAAGACCCAGAGGCAAAAGGTGTGACAGTGTCCTAGGACCTACAGGTAGTCTAGCATAGCCGAGTACAGAGTGACAAGGGGGTAGCCTCTTCCTCCCAGTGTTGCTATGAGGCTCCCCTGGAGATAGATGGGAACAGACCTTCATGTTTTCATTGAGGGAACAGGCAATCGGTCTGCTGTCTCCTGGACAGCATCCCAGCTTTTTGATCCTTAGCTGCCAATCCCTCTATAACTCAGATGGCAAAAGGGGCTCCTTCCAACCTTATTTTCTCTGGACTACAGTTTCTGTGACTCCAACCCTTTCACCTTCTGCCTCATTGCACTCCAGCCTGGGCAACAAGAGCAAAACTGCTTCTCAAAAAAAAAAAAAAATTCAATCAAGCCAAGTATTTCATGGAGTTATTCATTTATTGATGATTTGGAGATCTTGAGATTACACTGCATACCACATGGCCACCTGCCATCTCACAGGTTTTCTCATTTAGCCTCCAGAGCCTTCCCAAAGCCTGTGTTCCCACTGGATCCTCCCTTGCACACATGGTAGCCCCACCTTCTACCAAAAACTGAGTTCAGTCTTATAGCCCAAACATACTATCTCCCTGCCAAGCTGGCTTGCTTTTCTTACCCCCACCTTCCAACACACATGTGCCCATTCTACCCTACCCCAGGCTGCTCCAGTCTGCTCCCTAACCAAGCTCAGAAATCATTCTTCCTTTCTTCTTCCTTTGGCCACAGGCAATAGTCTCGGTGGAGCAACCAGGCCAATCTATGGTAGCAGGGGAGCTGGTGGCATGAGATGGGCTCCAGGAAGACCAGCAGTAGCACTGGTGGTGGGGGTGGGGGGGGCAGCCAGCAGAAAGGAGGTGGCCAAGCAGAGCTCCAGGTGGTAGCAGGGGGTGTTCAGGGCCCGGTGACTCAGCACACAGAGCATGACCCAACAGCCCACCATGCTGTCTGCCACAATGTCAGCCACATCCTTGCCTGGCTCAAAATCCTGCTCAGGGAGGCAGAGGCACAGCCCTCAGCCAGCTGGAGGGCAGCCCTCGAGAGCAGGCAGCAGCTCCTGCACCACCCGGCCCTGGTCTTGCCTGCAATGGGACACAAACACATCATAGAGGAACCTCTTGCCCTCACCCTTCCGACTCCTCAGACTCTGGAACCAAACCCTGAACAAGGCCTGGAGATAGAGGACCCAGGAGTTCCTGACTTCCCTTAGGAAGGGCAGGGAGACCAGCAGAAGCAGCAGGGCAGGGCTGCCCTAAGAGAACTCCAACCCCAAAGTCTTGGGGCAGTGGCTCCAGAGAAAAGGGAAAAGGAGATTATTTGAGTAGCCCCCAGCTTCGGAATGGCACAGATGCTGTGATATTACGTGCATGTATGTTCTGGGGGACCACTGAAGCCAGAGCCCCACCCAGGCATTGGCACACTGGCAGGCCAAGGATGAAGTGACAAGATACACAGCCCCCAGTGTGACACGGTCAGGGGACCACAATGTTTCCCAGTGGTAGAACTGCTATGGAGCTGAATGTAAGAGTGGGACAAGGAGATACTTATAGCGGTGGCTCCAAAGATCCGGAAAAAGAAGAAGCAGACTAATGGTGAGATGGGGCTCAGGTCTCACTACTCTAAGGAATCAAGCAGGCTGGGGTGCAGTGGTTCATGCCTGTAATCTCCCACTTTGGGAGGCCAAGGCAATCAGATCACCTGAGGTCAAGAGTTCGAGACCAGCCTGGCCAACATGGTGAAACCCCGTCTCTACTAAAAACACAAAAATTAGCCAGATGTGGTGGCAGGCCCCTGGTAGTCCCAGCTACTAGGGAAGCTGAAGCAGGAGAATCACTTGAACCCAGGAGGCAGAGGTTGCAGTGAGCCGAGATCGTGCCACTGCACTCCAGCCTGGGCAACAGAAGCAAAACTCCATCTCAAAAAACAAACAAACAAAAAAAGCCAGCATTGTTTCTGAGCACAAGATTTGGGATCACAGGTCTAGGAACCCACTCAATCATTATTCTGGGCAGGGCACTTCACCTCTCTAAACCTCAATTTCCTCATCTATAAAATAAACATACTACCGCCTGCTTCATAAGATTGCTGCAAATGACATTATGGTTGTCAGAACGGGCTTTTGCTCTTTATTATCCCTCATTACTACTTGCTCTCCTTACTCCTAATAAAAAGCAGAAAGAAAACAGAGTTTCCTTCAAAGCAGAAGTATTGTAAGCAAAATAATACATCGAAATGTTGCTCTCATGGATATCTTGCAGTGTTCCAAATGAAAGAGTCCAAAAAGCCCAAACTTCAGAAGACGATAAGGCTCCATTCCTGCTCTTTCAGGCTGAAGCAAGGAAGGAAGGGCCCTGTATTAGGCCATTCTTTGCATTGCCATAAAGGAATATCAAAGACTGGGTAATTTATAAAGAGGATTTATTGGCTCGTGGCTCTGCGGGCTGTATAAGAAGCATGGCACCGGCATCTGCTTGGCTTCTGGTGAGGCCTCAGGAAGCTACATTCATGAAAGCAGGCAAAGGGAAAGCAAGAGCATCTCATGGCAACAGTGGGAGCAAGAGAGAGAAGGGAGTGGTGCCAAATGCTTTTTTTTAAAAAAAAAACTTTAAAGTTCAGGAATACATGTGCGGGTTTGTTATATAGGCAAACTGATGTCACAGGGGTTTGATGTACAAATTATTTCATCCCCCGGGTATTAAGCCTAGTACTCATTAGTTATTTGTCCTGATCTTCTCCCTCCTCCCACCACCAACTCACCAACCCTCAGATAAGCCCCAGCGTCTGTTGTTTCCCTCTATGGCTACACACTTTTAAAGAACTAGATCTCAGTCAACTCAGAGCAAGAATTTACTCATCACCCAGGGGATGATGCTAAACCATTCATGAGGGGTCTGCCCCTGCAACCCAATCACCTTCCACCAGGCCCCACCTTCAACACTGGGATTACATTTCAATGTGAGATTTGGAGACATCCAAACTATATCAAGCCTCATGGCTTTGACCTTGAAATGCACTACCAGGATGGAGCCAACATTTAAGGGATGGCTAAAAAAGAAAAGGAGCCAGGAGCAGTGGCTCACGCCTGTAATCCCATTACTTTGGGTTGCCAAGACAGGTGGATCATGAGGTCAGGAGTTTGAGACCAGCCTAGCCAATACGGCAAAACCTCGTCTCTACTAAAAGTACAAAACTTAGCTGGGTGTGGTGGCAGACACCTGTAATCCCAGCTACTCGGGAGGCTGAGGCAGGAGAATTGCTTGAACCCAGGAGGCGGAGGTTGCAGTGAGCTGAGATTGTGCCATTGCACTCCCGCCTGGGCAACAAGAGCAAGATTCTACCTCAAAACAAAACAAAACAAAAAAACCTAAAAACAAAAAAAAGAGAGAAAAAAGAAAAGGAACGGAGCTTTATGATTATCTCAAATAATGTAGTACACTATTCAATACATTATCTGTTCATGATTTTCAAAAATAACTGGTGTCTATCCCTATAATCCTAGCTACTCTGGTAGGTGGGAGGAGCACTTGAGGCCAGGAGATTGAGATCAGCCTGAGCAACATAGGAGGACCCCCATCTATTAAAGAATTTTTTAAATTAGCTGGACATTGTGGCACACAGCTGCAGTCCCAGGTACTCAGGAGGCCGAGATGGGAGAATTGCTTGAGCCCAGGAGTTTGAGGCTGCAGTGAGTTATGATCATGCCACTGCACTCTAGCCTGCTGACAGAACAATACCCAACTTTAAAAGTAAATAAATACATAATAAACTTAGAAAGAAAAAAAATCCTTAATGTATAAAAGGGTGCCTACCCTATATCTACAATAAATATAATTCTTAATGGTGAACCACCCATTGCATTCAATTTAAGGCTGTCAATGAGACAATTAAAATTGTGTTCACCTGTAAAACGGAGGTCTCAGCCAGAAGAATAAGAAATAAAGAGAATAGAAATTAAAAGTATAAAGTTGTAACTATTTTGAAAGAAGAAACACAGGGGTCACCATTTACAAGATGCTATGATTGTCTACATAGGAAATTCGAAAATTTCTAGAAACAAACTGTTTAAAGAATATTGAGCAAAGATGCTAAATATGAGACTTAAAAAAAAAAACTTTCTAATACACTAATGTATTAGTTAGGATTTCAACAGGAAACAGCACATTCAAGTTAGGGTTTTTCTAATAGGTTTATATGCAAATAAACTAACCATAAAGGTGTTAGCAGGGCTTAAGGATAGTTCACGAACCCAGGCAGGACTACCAAGCATAGGAGCTGCCACCTCCTAGAACTGAAGAGTTAAGGACAGGGAGAAGTTACCAAGTTCTTTCTCCTCCTGGAAGGAGAAAGAAGTTTATAGAATCAGTTGCCTTGAGAGGCGCAATGGCATTTGGTCAAGTTGCAAAATCAACCCCGAAGGGACCTCACAGGAAGGAAATCAGGAGCATATATGTCCTGACCTCTCTCCTCTCCCTCCCTCTGATCTCTTGTCAGGATTCCCCATTGGTCCCAGAATCAGAGGCAGGGGAAGAAACTTTAATGTAATCCATTCAGGTCTACTTCTCTGAGCAAGACAGAACAAGACAGGAAGGACAAGCAGATATGGAGACCCAAACAAAAGAAAGGCAGCGTGACGGTCAACAATTAGAAAACATATTTTGAAAACAAAATTTAAATAATAAGAAGGCGTAGGATATATAGGTAAGTGGGGCAGAATAGAGCTCAAGAAACAGAACTAACCATATCAAGTAACCTGATTTTAAAAAGCCACCTTGTTAATTCCATTTATCTTCAAGCGATAACTGGACACATAAGCTTAACTGTAAAAAATAATAACTAAATATTTTAGCTGAAAACACAGGAGAATATCTTCAGGGTCTTGGGATACACAAAATTTTCCTAAATAGGCCATAAAAAGAACTAGCCATAAAACATTTTTGTAAATTGGACTATGTTCAAATTATGAAATTGTGTTCATTAAAGGATACGACTAAGAAAGTTAAAAAAAAAAAATAAGCCACACGCATGAGAAGTTATTTGCAATACCTATGTTCAACAAAGGGCTGATAGTTGTGGAACATAACAGATACAATTTTGAATAATCCATGGGCCAAAGAAGGAGTCATGAAAATTAGAAAATATTTTCATTGACAATAACAAAAATACTACATAGCAGAACTTGTGAGATAAAGCTAAAAGTAATGCCCTTGGGAAAATGTATAGCCTTAAATGTTTGTATTAGAAAACATGCAGCAAAAGCTGAAAATTAGTTAGAAATGAAACAGTTAAACATATAATTGCTTAAAAAATAAATAAAAAGGCTTCCACTTTCTTCATTATGCCTTAACTGGTACCGGACTAACCCTCCCAACATGAGCAACCATAAAATTGGACCAAATATGTGAAACAACTATTTTCAGACATTAGGACGTTGTTTTAGTCCATTTGTGCTACCATAACAAAGTATCACAGACTGGGTAATTTATAATGAACAGAAATTTATTTCTTACAGTCTACTGGCTAGACATCTAGGATCAAGTTGCTGGCAGGCTCTGTTGTCTGGTGAGGGCTACTCTCTGCTTCAAGATGGCACCTTACTGCTGCCTCCTCCAGAGGAAAGGAATGCTGTGTCATGTGAGTGCTGGAAGGTGGAAGGGCAAGCTAGGTGAGTGCTGTGTGAAGCCTCTGCTAAAAAGGTTTCAATCCCATCTATGAGGAAGGACCCCTCATGGCTTGATCACCTCCTACAAAACCCACTGCTTAATACTATTACATTAGCAACACCTGAATTTTGGATAGGACACATTCAAATCATAGCACTGGCAGTATCAGATGGTGATTCCTGAGATAAGGAAAATGAATGAAGCAAACTCTACAGCTGCCCTGACTTTCTACCTGTAGGCACTTAATGAACCCCAGCGCAGGGAGGGAAAGGGGACCTAAGCAGAGTGTAGCAGTCCTACTGAGCTGAAAAAAGAGAAGGACGAGGCAACTGCAATTTGTAGTACAGAGTCCAGGAGGGGAGAAAGTATACAGAGAGAGAATTCCAGAAATCGGCATGGGTTCTTGGATTTGAGGCTGGACTTTAAGTTGATTATGTTTAGGATGAAACTCCACAGGAGCAGACAAAGAAGAACTGCTGGAGAGCTGTAAGCTTAATAATTTCCAGAGTTCTCACAGGGTTGGGAGATGCTTACGCCTGATCATCCAGATATGAGGAACCTTGTTGAACACACAGAGCATTCAGTAGAAGACAGTCAGGTAACATGTTATTAATAAGGTTAAACTAGCCTAGAGTATAGACTTAAAAGGAAGTCTTACAATTATTAAGGTGATCCACAAATAGTTGCCTGCTCAAACAAACAAACTTCAACATTCTTTAAAAGATAACAACAAAATCCAGCTTGTTAATAATGTAACATTCACAATGTTCAACACCTAAAAAAATTATAAGACCTGAAAAAGGAAGAAAACAAGACCTATAACCAAGAAAAACATTGATCAATATAAACATGCCAAAAATTGACAGAGATAATGGAGTTAACAGACAAAGACATAAGCTAGTATAAATATTCTTGATATGCTAAGAAATGTAAAGGAAAACATAAACATAATGGAAAGAGAAAGGGAAGATATTTTTAAAAACTAAATAAAACTTCTAGAACTGAAAAATGTAATATCTCAAGTTAAAATTTCACTGAACGGGATAATAGTATATTACACACTACAAAAGAAAATAATTAATGAACTTGAAAACCTAGAAATAGAATCTAGTCTATGTGAAGTGCAGAAAGATAAAGGTAGGAAAAATAAACAAAATCTCAGTGACTTGTAGGACAACATCAAGCTGTCTAATGTGTGTAATTGGAGTCCCAGGGAAAAAAGGGAAGGAATGAGAAGAAATAAGAGCCAATTTTTTTTCTATATTTTATAAAAACTGTAAGGCCACAGAGTCAAGAATTTCAATTAACCCTAAGGAGCATAAACACCATACACACACACACACACACACACACACACACACACACACACACACCCCACTATAAGGAATGTTATAATTGAAATGTTGAAAATAATTGATTAAGAGAAAATCTTAAGAGCAGCTAGAAGAAAATTACCTATTGAATAAACATGAAGGAAAGATAAGAATTTCTACTACCAAAATGTAATTCTGGTTGAACCACCAATGACTCGGATCCCTCAAAAATAAAGATTTTGGTTAACCTGCTGGATAGAAGGAACAAGCAAACACACAACAACAACAACAGTTGAGGTGCTGGATGAAGCCAAACAGAACTTAGAAGCATTACTGGAGAACAGATATAAATTACACCATCAGAAAAAGTGACTTAGCATATATGTTTATATTCTCTTCCTTGTTGTGCCATATGTATTTTATACTAACTGTTACAGTTCATCAATTCTAATATGCTCATTTTTTTCATAATTTTAACACCTTTGACATAGGTGTTACCATGAATAGCACCTTGCTATCACTGGTAACCAGGCAACATTTGTAATGTAATTACTTTTGCCTGCACATTTGTTTAGTTGATCATAGCTATCTTTAATATTATTACTTCAATTGAGCTATGTGTATTATGGGTACTACTCATTTTAGTTTAATTGTTCCTTAAAATATCTTCAAAAATATAACGTTATAATTCCACATGGAAATACAAAGTTATTGTATATGCAAAAAGGCATAAAAAGAAAGAGGTAGGGCAAATTTTCTTTTTGTTTTGTTTGGCTTTTGTCTGTTTGTTTGTTTTGAGATGGAGTTTTGCTCTTGTTGCTCGGGCTGGAGTGCAATGGCCAATCTCAGGTCACCGCAACCTCCGCCTCCTGGGTTCAAGCAATTCTCCTGCCTCAGCCTCCCAAGTAGCTGGGATTACACGCATTAGCCACGACGCCTGGCTAATTTTATATTTCCAGTAAAGACAGGGTTTCTTCATGTTGGTCAGGCTGATCTTGATCTCCTGACCTTAGGTGATACACACACCTCAGCCTCCCAAAGTGCTAGGATTACAGGCGTGAGCCACCATGCCTGGCCACAAATATTCTTTGTTAAAGAAGTAATGCAGGAGGGATTCACAGTAGGATTCTAAATATGAAGAAGTTTGAGAAATACCATAATCAATATATTTTTCTTTAATTTTTATGTATGCACAAGGGTTGTATAAGATTAAAAATCTACGTCTATGTCTAAATAAATGTAAAATAGCTCTAAGTTATAAGTGTGATGAGAAAGCATTATGTCATCATTTAATTGGATCACTTTCCATAATGGTACATAAAATAACGGTTTGTTTTACAACGAAGTCTCAGATTCAATCAATGCACTAATTAAACTATTTTAGCCCAGTTTTTCTCTTCTTTCCTTTTCTTCATTATTATTAAATAAAGTGTTGTTGGTGGTTAATTTTATAATTTACTGCACATATTATATAATTTTGAGATAGGAAAGTAGAATTACCAAAGAAATGACTATCATCCACAGATTGTAGACTCACAGCTGGATATAGTTACTGATGAGATTTAGGTTGACTCCTCTGGGGATGGGTGAATGTTTATCAGTTTTTCAAAAGATGTTTGCTGGCATTATAGTCGGTAGAAGCTTTACACTGAAGTGTTTTAAGTATTAGAAGAAAGCAATATGTCCACGGATAGGCAGAGGCATTTGCTATTCATTCAGCATCTGAGCTCCTTTTCTATGCCTGGTTGGTAATTATGTCCATCTTGCTGCTAGTGACTGAGTGCTACTACTTGGAGTCTGCCACTGTAGGGTCCTTTAATCCCTTCTGAAATCAGAGAGCTCATCTCAACTGCAGCTTTCAGCTTTCTATTATGATCCCCAGCCTTACAGAGAACAGCCATGGCAGTATTTTTCAAAGATCACAGTGCTTTCCTCACTGATGTATTTCTCAGTAACTTCACAATCAGTTGTCTTCCGGGCCTGTTCTGGGAATATAGTTAGGGAGTGGGGAAGACATTGCACATGGAAATGTATTTAATATTTCAACCTCCTACCTTCTACATTATACCAAGGAAGTTCAGGAATTTATGGCATCTTAACTTCGTTTAGTGGAACACTGTTTAGCCCAAGATTCAATTCACCAACCAAGCAAACCATTAGAACCCTTCTGGTTACTCAAACTCGCCTTTTGAAATAAGGATCTCTAGTAAATATATGCATATCAATATGTTTGGTCTAATCTAAAATTATACTACTCCCTCCTTGGTCTGGCACCCTCAGAGCCTATTCCCTATGTGTTCTTTAGATTTTGCCAATAAAGTTAGCAAAATTTTACCCTTATTCACCTCTCTTCTTGGGTTTGACTGTGTAATTGCCTTCCAGGGATACTAGAATCTGACTGTCTTTACACATTTCTCAACTATGGAAAAGATACTTTTCCTTTTCTCAGATCCATTCTTCTCCTCCTCCTCTGCTCCATATCACAGGCAGGCTGATACCTGAAAGTTATGTTTTCCATCTTCTTTTTGTGAGTGTGAGACAGAGTATCGCTTTGTCACCCAGGCTGGAGGCTGGAGTGCAGTGGTGCGATCTCAGCTCACTGCAACCTCCGCCTCCCAGATTCAAGCAATTCTCATGCCTCAGTCTCCCGACTAGCTGGGATTATAGGTATGCACCACCATACCCAGATAATTTTTGTATTTTTAGGAGAGACAGGGTTTCACCATGTTGGCAAGGCTGGTCTCGAACCTCTGACCTCAGGTGATCCACCTGTCTCAGCCTCCCAAAGTGCTGAGATTACAGGTGTGAGCCACTGTGCCTGGCCTATATTTCCTGTCTTCTGGGTGAATAAGAGATTAGAGAGCAGGAAAAAATAAAAGAAGTTGAGATCTTTTTCTTCTTCTATTTTGTAGAGGAAGCTGCTGCTTCTCCAACAGCACCTGCAATTCTCCTATGGCTTCAAATCCTGCAGGTCAGGCTTGCACAGTTCCAGCTTCCACTGGTTGACTGGGCTCTGGGCTCTGGGTTCTGGGCTCCAGTAATGCTACCTCTTTTTGTTCCTGCCTCTGAAAAAAAAAAAAACCTTGAGATTCTTCAGCCAAAGTTATAAAAGGTCCCTAGCTTTTAGGTAAACACTTGAACTGAGGAGTTATGATATGAATCTATATAATATAACTATATAATACAACCATCATGCCTCATGGCCCTCGAAGTCTTTTTGGCCCTCAGCTTGCTTTACAGCAATGGCCACTCTGCCTCTTAGAGGTTTGCTTTCAAGGGGCACTTCATTTCAGGTGACTGGAAATTTTAACTTAATTCTTTCACCAGTGTATGCTTAGTGTGTCAGAATCCCACTGTCTGATGCTGAATTTTCACTGCCCTCAGTCCCAGCAGGCCCAAATAATCAATTCTCAGATTCCCCCTCTTTTCCTGAGGGTCTCTTGTCAACAACCATTTCTTGTATAAGTTTCTGCATCAGTCAGGGTCTTGTTTTATGCAACAGAAACTGACTCTGGCTGATTAAAGCAGAAAAGGAACTTATAAAAAGGATTTTGGGGTATCTCATGGAATCTACAGATGCAGAGAAGCCAAAGTGATGGTAAATACCCACTAGTCTGTATGAAACTTACTGGGTTCATGATACGTGCCTAGAGCTGTGTGGTTAGGGAAAAAACGCTTCTTCCCTGCATCTGATATTTTCTTCCATGTGAAGGCTCATCCATTAGTGCCATTAGTATGACCCCCCAGCTTGTCTTCACCCCTTCACAACTCCTCTGGGAAGAAGAGGGACTTATATTATTGATGAGTTTCTGGGAAAAGATGGCATGTGTAGCTCCTTTCCCTTTGGGAGTATTTTTTATTTTATTTTATTTTAGACAGGGTCTTGCTCTGCTGGAGTGCAGTAGTGCAATCATAGCTTACTGCAGCCTCAAACTCCTGGGCTCAAGTCATCCTTCTGCCCTCCCAAGTAGCTGGGATTGCAGGCACGTACCATCAAGGCCAACTAATTTTTGTATTTGTAGTAGAGTCGTGAGTCTACCATGTTGACCAGGCTGGTCTCAGACTCTTGACCTCAGATGATCCACCTTCCTCGACCTCCCAAAGTGCTGGGATTATAGGAGTGAGCTACCATGCCTGGCCTGGCTTTTATTATTTTAAAGTAAGAAGAGTGGAATTTGCAGCCAAGCAGAAAGGAAGGAAATACTTGAATGGGACTGCCTCCTTCTCTTTGTTATGGTAGCCAGAAGATTAATTTGCTTTACTATAATTTCCCGAGTGAAGGGTGTAGGGGGATGCAGTGTTTAATGGGAAATCCTTTGGGACTCCTATCCATGTTTCTTTCTTTTTCCCAATCACACCCTTTAGGAGTCTGAGACTTATAGACTACTTGAGCCATAAAAGACCTCTGAGTTCATCTAGTCCAACATCTTCCTTTTCATGTGGGAAAACTGAGGCCCAGACAGAAGAAGCGGATTTTCCAGGGCCAAGCAGAAGGCAGGTGGCAGAGCTGGGATGAGAACCCAGGGTCATGGTCAGGCTGGGTGGGGATGGAGTGTCAGTGGCAGCAAACAGGTCCACCCCCAAGCTTGGGAAGTAAAGTGTAGCCCTCAGAGCCCAGAAGACCCACCCACAGCCCATCGCTCCCCACACACACCCAGAGGGCTAGGTTCGCACCACCCCACCCCAGGCTATAGCATGAGAAGTTTACAGACGGAGGCTGAAGTCAGATCAATTCTCATGTTGCGGTCTGGCCAGGGCTGCCCAGAGAGAACTGTTCTGGAAAGAAAGATAACTGAGAAACCAGCATTGCAAATAAACAAAATAATAAATGAATGAAATGAAAACAGACCTCTTTGCTTCGGTCCCGGCTGCCTTCTGGAGGGGCCTTTCTCTTTCTGTCTGCATCCACCTGTCTCCCCTTCCCTCCAGGCTCAGTGGCTCCTTTCTCCTCACACAGGCTCCTGACCCCCTGTCTCCACCACCCCCTTTTCCACACACTCAGTGCTCCCCAGCCCCACCCAGGCGCTCCTGTCCTCCTGGAGGACAGACTTGTGACAAACCCAAGGGATCACACTCACTGGGAGTGGTTAACCCGTCAGCAAATATAATCCCTACTCACAACAAGTGTTTAGCAATGTCATTGCGTAACCACATTAGGATTCTAAGTAAAAAGGAAAATCTGTTCATCCACAACTTCACCACAAATTGAAATGGTTTTCACAGGCCGGAGTTCACGTTAGTCCTTGTCCCACCACTAAATATTTTTCATAAAAGTACCATTTTTTGTACCCTCCTATGTGCCAGACAGCCTGATAAGCACTCTTTTATGTATTTATGTATTTATTTATTTATTTATTTATTTTTTAAACAGGGTCTCTCTCAGTGGCCCAAGCTGGAGTGCAAGGGCGAGATTTCGACTCACTGCAGCCTCCGTCTCCCAGGTTCTAGCAATTCTCCTGCCTCAGCCTCCCGAGTAGTTTGGACTACAGGCGTGCACCACCAGGTCTGGCTAATTTTTTTTATTTTTTGGTAGAGATGTGTTTCACCATGTTGGCCACGCTGGTCTCAAACTCCTGACCTCAAGTGATACACCCACTTGGCCTCTCAAAATGCTGGGATTACAGGCGTGAGCCACCATGCCCATCAGACAGCCTGATAAGCACTTTAAACAACAGAACCAGAAATATTTTATTTCCCAGAATCCCCTTTTTTGGCTACCCAGAATTCCTTTTATTAATAAAAATAATATATGTTGAGAAGATACTGCGTACCCCACTACATTCTCTCCTAATCCTAAACACCTAGTTTTTGTGTGCATGTTCCCCTGACCCCAGTTCTCCAGATGAAGAACTACAGCCCAAGGAAGTCCAGTGACCTGCCAAAGTCCTCGAGACAGTTTCTTCCTCTGCAAAAAGTGAGAAAATCTCAGTTATGACTCCCCATCTGGGCGTCCACTCTCAGTTATGACTCCCCATCTGGGCGTCCAGTCTCAGTTATGACTCCCCATCTGGGCGTCCAGTCTCAGTTATGACTCCCCATCTGGGCGTCCAGTCTCAGTTATGATTCCCCATCTGGGCGTCCAGTCTCAGTTACGAGTCCCCATCTGGGCGTCCAGTCTCAGTTATGTCTCCCCATCCGGGTGTCCAGGGGACAGTTCGGGTTTGACTGTGAGTTTTTTGTTATCATTACCTTTGTGGTTTTGGTGTTTTCAGGTGTCATTCCCATCCTTGAGTAAAGGGTGTCCTTGTTTCCTGCTATTCCAAACATCAAAAGAATAGGCACAGAAGTCTCAACAAAGGCTGTGGAGCAAGGAGATATTTTTATTCACCCACAGAACAAATGGGAATGCAGCCAGGGGCAGCCGGGAAGAACTTTCAGATATTTCCCTATATATAGACCTGCAGGGAGGCAGCAGCATCAGCCCTTTTGGGGAAGTGAAAGAGGCCAGGCCGAGAGTAGCTAGATTACTCTATTGTCTGAGTTGGGGTTCCTTTTCTGTCCGGAAATAGAAATGCAGACTACCCAGGCAAAATTTGTTGGGAGGGTATGTGGGTGTTTATTGAACCCAAAATCAGCTGGGCCTGGAGAAGGACTGAAGCCAGGGAGTGAAGCCATCAGACTGGCCATAGTTTCATTGTCTCAACCCTGCTTCACCCTTCTCTTCTCTCCATAGAAGAGGAACAACAAGGGGACATCAGGCTGAATTAAAGCCAAATGCCAGGTGAGGAGGGTGTAGAAGCTCCTCTCCTTCCTGATCTAGTCCTGCTCATCCCCGACTCCCCATCACCCCACCAACCTGCCTGACCTTCCTTCTCATACTGATGCTCTCCCCACTCCCAGCCCCCTCAGGATTCACTGTGGAGTTCAGAGGGAAGGAGAAATCCACCTGGGAAATCCCTCTCCATTTGATTCCTACTTTATGCCGTGAGCTTGCTGGGATGCTCTGCCTGGGAATGAGGGAGTTCTCGACAGTCCTGGGAAGAGAAGGAAAATGTTCCCTCATTCAAGGGAGCAGCAAAGCACACCACTCTTCCATCCCCAAAAAGGGCGAGTAGGTTGGACTCTCAGGAGTCACCTGGTCCTGGTTTCTCAAGATCTTTTGTCCTTTTGGCCTGCAGACGATTATTTAGAGTTCCCTCTTTAGAGCATGTGTACAAGGCCTGTTAGACATTCGCTCTGTTCACTCATTCAGGCCACAGCTATTCTGAGCTGGGCACTTCTCAGGCAAAGGCAGCAGAGTCCCTGCTCATGGTGGATGGGGATGACAAACCCGTAATAAGAACAGTGACTCAGATGTCTTCTTGTTTCCTCTGCCCGCAGGCCACACTTCCTTTTAACATGTAAGCAGCCACCATCTGAGCCCGGCAAGACTTCAGGAAATCAGGTCTCCTCCCAGGTTCCCATTCCCAAGGATCTCCAAGAATTCTTACAGGTTCCACCAATTCACCGTGGTGTCACCTGTCACCTCCGTCTGCCCCACTAGACCCTGGTCTGGCCTCTGGAAGAGCCTGCTTCTGGACCTTAACTCCCTCATCTGCTGCTTCTCATTCAACTTTGCCTAAACATGAGCATATTCCCAGGGAACACCAAACTCCCTTCTTGCCTCTGCATTCTCTCCCTAATTGATCTCATCCAGTCTTGTGGCTTTTAAATACCGTCTGTTTGCCAATAACTTACAAGTCACTGTCATCGGCACTGACTTTTCCCTGAGCTCCAGACTCATATCCAACTGCCTATTTGTCATCTTCACTTAGAGGTCAAACAAGTAATTCAAAGTTAACTTAGACAAAGCAAACTCCTGATTTCCAGCCCTGCCATGTCCATTCCAACCTGCTCCCCTCCAAGTGTCTTCAGATCTTCAGCACACAGCATGACACCATCCACTTAGTTGCTCCATCCACAAACCTGAAACTCATTCCTGATTCCTCTCTTTGCTCATCCCCAGGAGCTAGCCCTGTTAACGCTACATCAGGACCTATCTTACATCTGCCCACTTTTGCCCATCTCCACGGCCAGGCTCCTAGGTCACATGGCCATTACCGCTTGCCTGGATGGCAGCAGTGGTCTCTTAACTTGTCTCTCTGCTTTCGTTCCTGCCCCCTGCAAGCCATCCTCCACATAGAATCTCAAGTGAGTTTTTAAAAATATACCATGGCCAAGAGCAGTGGTTCACACCTATAATCCCAGCACTTTGGGAGGCCGAGGCGGGAAGACCACTTGAGGTCAGGAGTTTGAGACCAGCCTGGCCAACATGGTGAAACCCTGTCTCTACTAAAAATACAAAAAAAAAAAAAAATTAGCCAGGCATGCTGGCAGGCACCTGTAATCCCAGGTACTCAGGAGGCTGAGACACAAGACTTGCTTGAACCGGGAGGTGGAGGTTGAAGTGAGCCAAGATCGCACCATTGCACTCCAGCCTGGGCAACAGAGCAAGACTCTGTCTCAAAAATAAATAAGTAAATATAAACATAAACCATATAACAGCATTCTTTTGCTTAAGACCTTCAATGGCTTCCCATCACATTTAAAATAATTTTTTTTCCTCTGACCTACAATGCCCTACCTGAGCTGGTTCTTGCCTACCACTGAATACCAACCATGCAATTCCCCCCATCTCTCTCTCTCTCTCTCTCGCTCTCGCTCTCTCTCTGCCAACACACTTGGCCTTCTCTGCTGATCAGAAGGGCCACATTCACCTCCACCCAAGGGCTTTTGCAGTAGCTATTCTCCTTCCTGGTAAGCTCTGCCCACCTGTGTTGGGTTTTTGTTTTTATATTCTAGGAGGTTGGTTGTTTGTAGATGTGTCTCTGCGTGTGTGTGTGTGTGTGTGTGTGTGTGTGTCTGTCTGTGTCTGTGTCTGTCTGTCTGTCTGTTTTTACTAAGCATGAGTTAATGCTACAAGACTGATGGTTTTACATATGAGTCACCACATTAGGAACTTTGCCTGAGACAAAACAACTCTCCCAGGCCATTGAGAGGCTCTGCTCTCCCGCCCTATTTTCTTAGCAGATAGCATGACTTTGAACCTAAAACAAAACAAAGCCTTTTGAAGTCTTTCCAACAATGAAAAGACATAACTTGGAAATAATAACAATAATATAAAAACCAAATGGAATTTAAGACCAAATCATTAAGTGATTAAAAAGCATCATGTGGAAATAATAAAAGCTCTATTAGTAGAGCAACAAAACACACACATCAAAGCTTTTAGAACTGTAAGGAGAAGGCGACAGAAGCACAATTGTAGTTTTTACGTATTCACTCAACAGATGTGCCAGACACTGTGCTAAGTGGTGGGGAATAAGCAGTGAACAAAACATCTAAAATCCCTGCCATTGTGGAGCTTACTTTTCATGGGAGAAAACAGATCATTTTTTACAGTAAATATACAATATATAATATGATCATGAGTTACATGGAGAAAAATTAAGCAATGAAGGTGGATGGGGAGAAATAGGGGTAGGAATCAGGTTGGAATTGTAAGTAATGTGTCCAGGAAGACCTCTCTAATGAGGTGGCATTTGAACAGAAGCTTGGAGAGCTCCCCACCCAGCTCTCTGGCAGAGGAAGCAGCAGGTGTAAAGGCCCTGAAGGATAGCAGGTGAGGCCAGAGACGTCTCGGGGGCATGGCAGCTCAGGGTGGGGCCTGTAGACTGTTGTCAGGACTGTGGCTTTTATTCTGCATGAGATGTGGTGTCATTATGGGGTTTTCAGCAAAGGAGTGACACAAGCCTATTTATCTATCAAAGAATCATTCGGGCCGCTATGATAAGAGCAGAATTGCTGGAGATAGTGGTGGTTGCATGAGGACAGAAGCAAAGGGATAAGCAAGGAGTCGTTACAGTAATTCAGGTGTGAGATAATGTGGCCTTGAACCCTGGTGATAGACTTGGGATTAAGGGGTTAAGACATGATTAAATTCTGGTTATATTTTGAAGATAAAACTGACAGCATTGGCTAATGAGTTTGAAGCGGGATGTGAGGAAAGAGAAGTCAAGGATGATGCCAAGACTGTGGGAGAACAGATTTAGGAGAATTAAGAGTTTAACATTTAAAGTATCCAGTTTAAAATAAATGACTGTCATAGGCCAGGTGTGGTAGCTCATGCCTATAATCCCAGCATCATGTGAGGCCAAGGCAGGTAGATTGCTTGAGCCCAGGTGTTTGAGACTAACCTGAGTAACATGGTGAAATCCCACCTCTACAAAAAATAAGTAAATAAAAAACACAAAATGTGCTGGGCATGGTGACACATGCCTATAGTCCCAGCTACTCAGGAGGCTGAGTAGGGAGTATCACTTGAGCCCAGGGGATCCAGGCTGCAGTGAGCTGTGATTGCACCATTGCACTCCACCCTGGGGGACGGAGCGAGACCCTGTCTCAAAATAAATAAAACAAAACAAAATGACTATTATATACCCAAGTGACTGTGTCAAATGATACAAAGTGCTAGGAATAGAAGGCACTTCACACATGTATGTACATGTATGTATGCATGTGTGTTCATGGATGTGGCATGTTGTGTGTGTGCATGTATGTATGTTGTCGTTAGAACTGCATCCGCCTTTTGGTGGCTGTGTGATCTTGATGAGCCACCCAGCTTCTCTGGAACAGAGATAACAGAGCCTACTTCACAGGGTATGGTGGTTTTAAACATGTTCACAATTTCTTGATACTCCTTTTAAAAAAAGGTGGTGTCTGACTCCTCTTCCTTTGCATACAAGCAGGCCTTAGTGACGGACTGCTCATGAGTGGAATACAGCACAGGTGGAACAAGAAGACTTCCAAGGCCAACTCAGAAAAACTTCCTCCTGGCTCTCACTATGAAGACGCTTGCCCTTGGAACCCAGCCGCTGCGTTGTGAAAAATCACAATCCACAAGGAGAGGCCACGTGGAGGTGTTCTTCTCACGGCCCC
Organism: Cebus imitator; assembly: GCF_001604975.1. Taxonomy (NCBI): domain Eukaryota; kingdom Metazoa; phylum Chordata; class Mammalia; order Primates; family Cebidae; genus Cebus; species Cebus imitator. The sequence continues at coordinate 11,052,290 of NW_016107366.1, read as the reverse complement.
AGCTAAGGTTCCAGCACCCAGTGCCAGACTTGTGAGTGACAGCTGTCAGGTGATTCCAGTTGTCCCAGCAAACGCCAAATGGAGCAGACATGAGATGTTCCTGCCAAGCCCTGCCCAGGTTACAGGTCTGAGGGCAAATGGATGTTGCTGTTTTGGGTTGGTGTGTCGTACAGCAGTAGGGAGCTGGAACACTGGGAAATTGCGAAAGCCATTTTGTACACTACAAAGCCAGCTATAGAAATGAATCATTAGTTGGTAGACATCCTCAGCTACTCACTAGCGCCTTCATTTAACTCTTTCTGAGCAGAATGTCATCTCAGGCCAGGCTCTGACTCCTTCCAGCACCAGATGGCACTACAGTCATATCTGACCCTTTATTTCCTCTTGCCCATCTTCTGTCAGGTCCTCATGTGCATCCCTTGTACCACAGCATTGAACTTCTTCACCATGCTGTACCCGTCTGTGCCTTTTCTCATACTATTCCTTCTGTCTAAACCACTTTTTCCTCCCTGGCCCCCAGGAACCTCAATTGCCAGACGCCTCCTTCCCTCTCCTCTGGGCCTCACTCCACACAGTCTCCTCTAAAACAGGATCCAAAACCTTCTTGTGGAAAGAGCTGCTTTCCACTTCCCTAAACGTTTGAGATCTGGGCAGAGGTTGAGTGGGGGGTACTTCCCAGAAATATGCAGGGCACAGTGACTTTGCGCACTCAAGTCCCAGAAGATGGGAAAAGGAGGAGGAGAGATGCTACCTCCAGCAGCTGATGGAGAGGGGAGATGGGAAGAGGTGTTGGGGCAATCTGTGGGAGTTTGTGAAAGCAACTTTCAGTAACCAGATCATCTCCAGCCCCCTGAAAAGTGTCCCTCACCAAATTTTGTTTTGTTTTCTTTGAGACAGAGTCTCGCTCTATCACCCAGGCTAGAATGCAGTGGTGCAATCTCGGCTCACCGAAACCTCTGCCTCCTGGGTTCAAGTGATTCTTGTGCCTCAGCCTCATAAGTAGCTGGGATTACAGGCACCCACCACCACACCCCGCTAATTTTTGTATTTTTTTTTCAGTAGAGACAGGGTTTCACCACGTTCGCCAGGCTGATCTTGAACTCCTGACCTCAAGTGATCCACCCGGCTCTGCCTTCCCAAGTGCTGAGATTCCAGGCACCCAGCCCCATCAAGTTTTATTGGTTCCCAGGGCACATCTCATTTCTGCCAAAAGCAAGTCCATTTCCACAGTAGGCCTGCTGCCTTGCTGACCCCCAGGGTCTCTCCACACTCCTCTGTGGAGCTTATCCACCTTCCTGAGCCTGTTTCGCACAGCTGCTCCTGCCATGCACAGCTGCTTTCTGCAGACGCCTGCAGCCATGCTGCCAGGGAAACCAGGCAGTGTGCTGCTCCCCACTCTGCTGCTAGGCAGGGCATGCACAGCTGCCACTTCCTGCTGCTCCATGGGGTTCCTGGTCCTTCACTTGCTCTCATGGAGGCCTCACAGCTCTCTGTGCCCCCAAGATGATGTGTAGTGCCAGGAAGCGGAACAGGGGAGAATGGCTCTGCATTTGTTTTCCGGGGCTGCTGTAACAAAGTGCCACTCCCTGGGTGGCTTAAACAACAGAAATGTGTTCTTTCACAGTTCAGAAGGCTGCGAGTCTGAGATTGGGGTGTCAGAAAGGTCTGTTCCTTCTGGGGGCTGTGCCGAAAGGCTCTCTCTGTTCCAGGCCTCTCTCGTTAGCTTGTTAATGTCCTTCTTCTCCCTGTGTCTCTTCACATTGTCTTCCCTCCATGTGGCCTAGCTTTAGGTTCAAATTTACCCTTTTTATAAGGACACTGATCATATTGGATTAGGGTCCACCGTAATGCTTCATTTTAATGTAACTGCCTCTGCAAAGACTCTACCTCCAAATAAGGTCACATGTTGAGGTGCTGGAGTCAGGACTCCAACACATCTTTTTTGGGGGAACCACAATATGATCCATACCATGCTCCTTCCTTTTATACTACAGGGCTGATCTCAAGGCCGCAGACCTCATTCATTCAAACGAGGCCGCAATAGCATTTGGACACACATCATGCTAGCTCAGTATTGCCCCACACACAAACCAGGTAACTGTAGGGCTCAGAACCATCATGAGGTTGCTTTCACCTTCAGTGTCTTCTGGAACTCCTTCACTGTCTGGGCCATGTAGGGCCACTGCTCGCGCCACCTCCTCCACGCTGCCTTTGTCTTCACTCTGGTGCTCCACATGGTGGATGCTCACATGGCACTGCTTGCTCTAGGCTGCCTCTTTAAGTTCTTCAAGGCTGCCACCTGACACCCCTCACAAATCAATGCCTGGGACCCTGATCCTGGGCCTTGCCTTTTTATTCCAAAAAGGATAGAGAAACTGATCTCCCTCTGCTTCGAGGGGAAGCACAGAATTGCTCAAGTCCTGAGGTGGTACATTATTTAGAAGGATAGCTATTTTTCCCCACATATACAGATACATGCAGATTTTGGACCCAAAACCAAAACCACCTCCATTTCTCAGATCCTCAGCTGAGTTCTGTTGTTCATTCCAGGCTCTTTCATTCATTCAGCTACTATTTGCTGAGTCCCTAATATGTTTAAGAAACCTAATAATAAGTAGATATATTAATTTCCTATTGATGTATAACAAATTACCACAAATGTAATGGCTGAAGGCAATATAAATGTATTATCTCCCAGGCCTGGAAGTCAAAAGTCCAAAAGGGGCGTTCTTCTGGAGGCTTGAGGGGAGAATCCACTTCCTTGGCTTTTTCAGCTTCTAGCGGCCTCACATTCCTTGGCTTGTGGCCCCATTCTGTCCTCTACTTTTTTTTAATTTTAATGTTTTTGAGTACATAGGTATATATATTTATGGGGTACATGAGATGTTTTGATACAGGCATGCAATGTGTACTCACATCTTGTAAAGTGGGATATCCATCCCCTCAAGTATTTATCCATTGTGTTACAAACAATCCAAGTGTACTCTTTTGTTGTTTGTTTATTTATTTGTTTTTGAGACAAAGTCTTGCTCTGTCACCCAGGCTGGAGTGCAGTGGTGGGATCTCGGCCCACTGCAACCTCTACCTCCCAGGTTCAAGAAATTCTCCTACCTCAGCCTCCCAAGTAGCTGGGATTACAGGCTCCTGCCACCACGCCTGGCTAATTTTTGTATTTTTAGTAGAAACGGGGTTTTACCAGGTTGGTCAGGCTGGTCTTGAACTCCTGACCTCAAGTGATCTGCCTGCCTCAGCCTCCCAAAGTGCTGGGATTACAGGTGTGAGCCACTGCACCTGGCCACGTATACTCTTTCAGTCATTTTAAAGTATACAATTAAATTGTTATTGACTATAGTCACCTGTTGTGCTATCAAATACTAGGTTTTATTCATTCCTCCTATTTTTTTGTATGCGCTAACCATCCCCACCTCCTCCAAAAGCCCCCACCACCCTTCCTAACCTCTGGTAACCATCCTTTCATTCTCTCTATGAGTTCAATTGTTTGGATTTTTAGACCCCCAAAATAAGTGTGAACATGCAATGTTTGTCTTTCTGCGCCTGGCTTATTTCACTTAGCATAATGACCTCCAGTTCCATCTGTGTCATTGCAAATGACTGGATCTCATTCTATTTCATGGCTGAGTGGCACTCCATTGTGCATAAGTACCACATTTTCTTTATTCATTCATCTGCTGATGGACACTTAAGTTGCTTCCAAATCTTGGCTATTGTAAACAGTGTTGCAACAAACATGGAAATGCAGATATCTCTTCAGTATACTGATTTCCTTTCTTTTGGGTATAGACCCAGTGGTGGGATTGCTGAATCACATGGTAGCTCAATTTTTAGTTTTTTGAGGAACCTCCAACTGCTTCTCCATGGTGGTTGTACTAATTTACATTCCCACCAACAGTGTATGAGGGTTCCCTTATCTCCACATCCTCATCAGCATTTGTTACTGCCTGTCCTTTGAATATAAGCCATTTTTACTGGGTTGAGATGATATCTCATTGTAGTTTTGATTTGCATTTCTCTAATGATCAGTGATGTTGGTCACCTTTTTATATGCCTGATTGCTATTTGTATGTTTTCTTTTTATTTTTTGAGACGGAGTCTCACTCTGTCACCCAGGCTAAAGTGCAGTAGCACAGTCTCGGCTCACTACAACCTCCACCTTTGGGTTTCAATTGATTCTCCTGCCTCAGCCTCCTGAGTAGTTGGAATTACAAGCACGTGCCACCACACCCGGCTAATTTTTGTATTTTTTTTTAGTAGAGACGGAGTTTCCCCATGTTGGTCAGGCTGGTCTCGAACTCCTGACCTAGTGATCTGCCCGCCTCAGCCTCCCAAAGTTGTATGTCTTCTCTTGAGAAATGTCTGTCCAAACCATTTGCCCATTTTTAAATTGGATTATTAGATTTTTTTTTCTTATAAAGTTGTTTGAGCTCCTCCTATATTCTGGTTATTAATCCCTTATCAGATGGGTAGTTTGCAAATATTTTCTCCCGTTCTCTGGGTTGTCTCTTCTTTTTGTTGATGGTTTCCTTTGCTGTGCAGAAACTTTTATTTTTTTGTTTATGGTTTTTCTTTCTTTTTTGTAATCCAAATTTTATTTCAAAATTTGGGAAACTTGATATTTTTTTTAATGTCAGTAGTTTTTGGAGAACAGATGGTTTTTGGTTACATGGATAAGTTCTTCAGTGGTGATTTCTGAGCTTTTAGTGTACCCATCACCCATGTGAAAAAATGCTCAGCATCACTAATGATCAGGAAAATGCAAACCAAAACCACAATGTAATACCACTTTACTCCTGTAAGAATGACCATAATAAAAAAAATTTAAAAATAACAGATGTTGATGTGGATGTGTTGAAAAGGGAATAACTAATGGCATTCGCAGTAACCTGGATGGAATTGGAGACCATTATTCTAAGTGAAGTAACTCAGGAATGGAAACCAAATATTGTATGTTCTCATTCATAAGTGGAAGCTAATCTCTGAGGACACAAAGCCATACAAGTGATACAGTGGACTTTGGGAACTCAGGGGAATGGGTCGGGTGACGGATAAAAGACTGCATACTAGGCACAGTGTATCTGTACAGGTGTACAATGTGCAAGGATCTTTTTCATATAATGTCTTCTTTTCCCCTGGGTAGAAACCCAGTAGTGGTATTGCTGGATCAAATGGTAGACCAACTATTGGTTCTTTAAGGGATCTCCACACTATTTTCCACAGTAGTTGTGCTAGTTTACATTCCCACCAGCAGTGTAAAAGTGTTTGTTTTTCACCACATCCACAACAACATCTATTATTTTTTTATTTCTTGATTATGGCCATTCTTGCAAGAGTAAGGTGGTATTGCATTGTGGTTTTGATCTGCATTTCCCTGATCATTAGTGATGTTGAGCATTTTTTCATATGTTTGTTGAACATTTGTATGTCTTCTTTTGAGAATTGACTATTCATGTCCTAAGCTCACTTCTTGGTGGGATTGTTTGGGTTTTTTTCTTGCTGATTTGAGTTTCTTGTAGATTCTGGATATTAGTCTTTTGTCAGATGCATAGTTTGCAAAGATTTTCTCCCACTCTGTGGGTTGTCTGTTTGCTGATTATTTCTTTTGCTGTGCAGAAGCTTTTCCGTTTAATTAAGTCCCATCTGTTTATCTCTGTTTTTGTTGCATTTGCTTTTGGGTTCTTGGTCCTGAAGTCTTTGACTAAACCAAAATGTCTAGAAGGTTCTCCAGTGTTATCTTCTAGAATTTTTATGGTTTTGAGTCTTAGATTAAAGTCTTCCAATTCGAGTTTATTTTTGTATAAAGTGAGAAATGAGGATCCAGCTTCATTCTCCTACATGTAGCTTACCAATTATCCCAGCAGCATTTGTTGAATAGGGTGTCCTTTCCCCACTTTATGCTTTTGTTTGCTTTGTTGAGGATCAATTGGCTGTAAGTATTTGGCTTTATTTCTGGGTTCTCTATTCTGTTCCATTGGTCTATGTGCCTATTTTTATACCAGTACCATGCTGTTTTGGTGAATATGGCCTTATTGTATAGTTTGAAGTTGGGTAATGTGATGCCTCCAGGTTTGTTCTTTTTGCTTAGTCTTGCTTTGGCTATGCGGGCTCTTTTTTGGTTCTACATGAATTTTAGGATTGTTTTTTCTGGTTCTGTGAAGATTGATGGTGGTATTTTCATGTGAATTGCAGTGAACTTGTAGATTGCTTTTGGCAATATGGTCATTTTCACAATGATGATCTACCCATCCATGTGCATGGGATGTGTTTCCGTTTGTCTGTGTTGTCTATGATTTCTTTCAGCAGTGTTCTGTAGTTTTTCTTACAGTGGTCTTTCACTTCCTTGATTAGTCATGTTCCTGAGTATTTTATTTATTTATTTATTTTGCAGCTATTGTAAAAGGGGTTGAGTTCTTGATTTAATTCTCATCTTGGTCACTGTTGGTGTATAGCAGTGCTACTGATTTGTGTACATTAATTTTGTATCCTGAAACTTTGCTGAATTCATTTAGCAGTTCTAGGAGCTTTCTGGATGAGTCTTTAGGGTTTTCTAGGTATACAATCATATGAACAGTGAACAGTGACAGTTTGATTTCCTCTTTACAGATTTTGATTCACATTATTTCTCTTGTCTGATTGCTCTGGCTAGGACTTCCAGTACTACGTTGAATAGAAGTAGTGAAAGTGGGCATCCTTGTCTTGTTCCAGTTCTCAGGGGGAATACTTTCAACTTTTTGCCATTTGGCATAATGTTGGCTGTGAGTTTGTCATAGATGGCTTTTATAACCTTAAGGTATGTCCCTTTTATGCCAATTTTGCTGAGGGTTTTAATGAAGAGATGATGGATTTTGATGAATGCTTCTTCTGCACCTGTTGAGATGATCATGTGATTTTTATTTTTAATTTTGTTTACTGTTTGTGTGGTGTATCACATTTATTGACTTGCAGATGTTAAACCATCCCTGCATCCCTGGCATAAAACCTACTTGCTCATGGTGGATTATCTTTTTGATATGCTGTTGGATTTGGTTAGCGTGTATCTTCTTGAGGATTTTTGCATCTATGTTCATCAAGCATATTTGTCTGTAGTTTTTTTTTTTTCTGTTATATCCTTTCCTGGTTTTGGCATTAGGGTGATACTAGCTTCCCAGAATGATTTAGAAACGATTCCCCCTTTCTCTCTTTTGGAAGGGTATCAATAGGATTGATACCAATTATTCTTTGAATTCTGATAAAATTCAGCTGTGAATCCATCTAGTCCTGGATTTTTTGTTGTTGTTGTTGGTAACTTTTTAATTCCCATTTCAATCTTGCTGCTTGTTACTGGTCTTTCAGAGTTTCTATTTCTTCCTGGTTTAATCCAAGGGATGGCTGTATATTTCCAGGAATTTATCCATCTTCTCTAGGTTTCCTAGTTTATGCATATCAAGATGTTCATAGTAGCCTTGAATAATCTTTTGTATTTCTGTGGCATCGATTGTAATACCTCACATTTCATTTCTAATTTAGCTTATTTGGATCTTCTCTCTTCTTGGTTACTCTTGCTAGTGGTCTATCAATTTTATTTATCTTTCCAAGGAATGTACCTTTTGTTTTATTTATCTTTTGTATTTTTGTTGTTGTTGTTGTTTTAATTTCATTTAGTTCTGCCCCGATCTTGGTTATTTGTGTTCTTCTGCTGGGTTTGGGTTTGGTTTGTTATTTTTCTAGTTCCTTGAAGTGTGACCTGAAATTGCCTATTTGTGCTCTTTCAGACTTGTTGCTGTAGGTATTTAATGCTATTAACTTTCCTCTTAGCACTGCTTTTGCTATATCCCAGAGGATTTGATAGATTGTGTCACTATTATCATTTGGTCTCTACTTTAGTTCTCACATCTCCTATGACTCTGTCCCTCCTGCCTCCTTCTTTTTTTTCTTTTTAATTATACTTTAGGTTCTGAGGTACATGTGCAGATCATGCAGGATTGTTGCATAGGTACATACATGGCAAAGTGGTTTGCTGCCTTCATCCCCCCCATCACCTATATCTGGTATTTCTCCCCATGTTATCCCTCCCCACCCTCCCCACCCCCCACTGTCCCTCCTCCAGTACCCTCCAACTGACCACAGTGTGTGGTGCTCCCCTCCCTGTGTCCACTTATTCTCAACGTTCAACACCCACCTATGAGTGAGAACGTGCGGTGTTTGGTTTTCTGTTCTTGTGTCAGTTTGCTGAGAATGATGGTTTCCAGATTCATCCATATCCCTATGACGGACACGAACTCATCGTTTTTTATGGCTGCATAGTATTCCATGGTGTATATGTGCCACATTTTCTTTATCCAGTCTATCGTTGATGGACATTTGGGTTGGTTCCGAGTCTTTGCTATTGTGAACAGTGCCACAATGAACATACATGTGCATGTGTCCTGCCTCCTTCTTATAAGGCCTCTTGTGATTACACTGGGCCTACCTGGATAATCCAGGGTAATCTTTCCATTAAAAAATCCCAAATTAATTGTACCCGCAAAGACCCTTTTGCCGTGTAAAGTCATGTATTCACAGGTTTCAGGGATGAGGAAGTGAGCATCTTTTGGGGGCTGTTATTCTGCCAGCCACACTGCATATCCAGTTGAATGGATTCTACTTCATAATTTTTCCTCAAATTTGCCCTCTGTCACTGCCTCCTTCTCTCCCAGTTGGCCCAACATACTTGTTCATTACTAACCCCTAATCAGGGACAAAGTTTAAGTTCTTTTCTCAGAAGCTTTCTTCTCTGCTCCCTTGTAAATCAGGGTGAGAACCTTTCCCTTATTGGAGAGCCCTTCACCCTCAGAGGTGAGGCCTCTAGCTCTCCTGTTAGTGTCACAGGCCATAGTCAGGTACTCAGACATCCATGGTACGTGTGTGCAAAGCACAATCATTAATAAGCCTCCCGTGCTCTTCCATTTGCCCCTCGAGACCCACTCTCCACCTTTTTCCACCTTGCTTTGGATGCCAGGCCGCTAATCTCTAGGAACCATCCACATCAGAGCTCGCTTGTCCTCTGGCTTCCTGCTGGGCTCAGCCAGTGAGAGCGCTGGCAGGAGATTGAAGGGGAGGAGGAGGATGGGGGTAGGGTGTGGACACTTCTGACTACCCTGCCATGGGCTCCTGCATCCCTCAGTGGAAGATCTCAGCTCCTGCCGGGTGGCCCTCTCCAAAGAGGCCTCTCTGAGTTCAAGCAACTTATTCCACTCAGACTTTCAGGTCTAGTTTTGCTGTCACCAGCCCCAGGTTCTGCACTGTCTCTTGCGCTTTTGCTAAATCCTGCTCACACATTTGTAAAGACACTTCATTAAACTTTTCTCAGGTTACCCAATGTGAGGGTGTCAACTGTTATCTGCTGGACTATCTGACTGTTACACCCCCCAAAATGTAATTTAGATGTCCTCCAAGCTTTCCCAGCTGTGGCTACAAATGAAACTATACTATAATTTAGATCCAGATGTTGGTATTTCAACCCCACACCTGAATTAGTGCAGGAACTCAGTTCTGTTTCAAGGTTCTAGAACTCCTGCATTCCCAGTGATATCTCACATTTGGTTACTCCTCACATTCCCTCCACGCCCCATATGCCATGGAACCCCCAATGAGAGCTTGGACCTGTCCAGTTCCTTGGATCCAGGCTCTTCCTGAAGCTCAGAGGCCCTCTTGCCTTTGGTATTAAGATACTCCATACTTTTTCTCTAAGCTAGATTGAGCTGGCTTTGCTAGACTACGATAGGTGAGTCAAAGTCACGTGACGCTGAACCAACAGACTCTAGGCCTGTTTGACTCACCTCCCCACCCCATATTCACAAATATAATCGCTTCCCATCTGTCCTCACTGCCTTCCTCTCATCTCAGAAGAAATGTTTTTCTCTCTCCATCTTCACACTTGGTCCCCTCCTGCCTACTCTGAGAGCTGCCTCCATGGGGTACTGACTCGTCTCTTTCCCAGTATTCAAACTCTCCTCTACTAAAATAGTTCTCTTTGCCTGCAAATATTCTCAAAGTTCTCCCAAATGGTTTTTTAAAGCCCTCCTTTGTTCTTTTGTTCAAGATTTGGCTATTTCTGTCTCTCCTTCCTTCCCTTCTCTTCCAAATGACTCAAAAGAGCAGTCTCATTCTTCCAGCTCCATATCTTCACTTCTCATCCTCAACCCCACAGACTGGCTCCTGCCCTTTGAGGTCATAGAAACATCTTAAATGACAAGCCCAGTGGGCACCCTTTGTCCTCATCTTACTGGGCCTCCCTACCGCATCTAACTGTTTCAAAGCACTTGAGCTCTTTATCTCCTCTCCCAAGGGCATGGTACCCATAGCAGAGGCTTGGGATTGCCCTCAATGAGCCTCCATCCCTTCCTTTTGTTCAACACCCCCCTGCAGAGTTTTACTAGAGAATACAGATGCGCAGCAGTACTCCACCTTCCCCATCCTCCTCTGCAGCTGGGTGTGGCACTCTGAGTTCCTACCACGAGGATGTGAGCATCCTTGATGCTGTGGAGCCAGAGGTGGGGCCTCATGTTAAGGGTAGTAGCATCAACTCACCAACCTGGTCTCCAGAAGACACCCTGTAGCAGAGCTGGCCCTGCCAGCCATGGACTGCTCCTCCCCGGACTATAAAATAAACTCACATCTCATTTAAGCTATTATATTTTAGGGACTTCTTGTTATAGCAGCTTGGCCCATACTCTAAATAATAGAATAGTGGCTGGAAGGAAGACAATCCATAGGCCTTATGAAACTTCCTCCCCCACCACCCAGTCTAATTTAGGTCCTCCTGTTGCACTCTCTTTTAGCAGCCTGTACCTCTTCCAAGTGTTTATTACAATTCGTGCTTCAATAATGATTTGTGCAACATAATGGTCACTGTCGATTGCCTTCCCAGCAACTATCCTCCATGCCTTCCTTTCTTTTTACCCCACAGAAGCCTGATTTTATTCAGGTATGCCTGCCTCCTTCATTCAGACTTATGCTGCATAAAATGGTGAGCTTAGGCCAATTGGGTGCTCTCTCATAGATTCTGAACTAAAGAAACAAATAATGAGCCACTTACCAAAAGGATCTAAGACTGAAAGTTTATAATGTAGAGAGAGCCGATGAAGCTACAGTGGACCATGTGCAAGCCCAAGTGATAGGGAAACCAAAACTTCCTGTAGGGTCCAGCAGGAAGGACAGAAGTGGGATGTGATGTGCAGGCTTGCTGCATCCGTGGTGACCCGAGCATCCAGCCTGTGGAGGACCCGCAGCCACCTTGGATCCAGTGTCACCTCCCAGTTCCAGTCTCTGCTCTTGGCTTTCCATAGATAGTGTAATAGCCTGTTCTCATGATGCTGATAAAGACATACCTGAAACTGGGTAATTTACAAAGGAAAGAGGTTTAACTGACTCATGGTTCCACATGACTGGGGAGGGCTCCCAATCATGGTGAAAGGTGAATGAGGAGCAAAGTCAAGTCTTGCATGGCAGCAGCCAAGACAGCGTGTGCAGGGGAACTCCCATTTATAAAACCGTCAGGTCTTGGGAGACTTATTCACTGCCATGAAGAGAGTATGGGGGAAGCCATCCCCATGATTCAATTATCTCCACCTGGCCCTGCCTTTGACTTGTGGGGATTATTACAATTCAAGGTGAAATCTGGGTAGGGACACAGCAAAACCATATCAGATAGCATCCACAATTATCCCTAAAATACACCACCTTTCCCTAGAATGGCAAGAGCACACCCCTCTTTCTCATAATCAAGTATGGCTGGATTCAGCTCTCCAAAAATGCTGCTTCTCTCATGCTTATAGGCTTTGCATGCACTCTGCCATCTACTTGAATGTGGTAAGCAAAGATAAGAGGCAAGAATAAGGATGGTGATGGTGATATAACATTACCATTTACCAAGCATTCATATACACCTTATATACATTCTTCTTAATCTTTATAACAATGTTACTAAGTAGGTTCTGCTCTCCCCACTTCACAGATGAAAAAAACTGAGACTTCAGAAGGGCATTGACTTGCTTCAGATCACAAAGTTAGGAAACAGCAAGGCCAGGATTTGAATGCAAACCTATTTGACTCCAAAAAACAGGTTGCCTGGGCCTGCTGTCTCTTTGTCGTTTTTTAGAACTCAGCCTCTGGAGGCAGACAGCCCTGGGTTTGAATCTGGGGCTCCAACGCTTCCTAAGTGGGTAGCCTTGGGCAAATCACTCCACCTCACCGAGCCTCAGTTTATTCTTCTGTAAAATGAGTTCAGTAACAAAACCCACTCCTGAAGGTTATTATGAGTTTAAAATGAAATTAACATAAGGTGTTTGGCATGTGCCTAGCCCATCACATCAATGAAGGCAGACATCATTGTTTCATTCGCATTTTTAACCTTTTCATTTAGGCAAATAGCTCTCTCTCCTTTGCCCTGCCCAAGTAAGAGCTCTGCATCTTGTCACAGACACAGTCTAAGAGCTGCTTTTCCACAGGACCTCCTGGGGCCAGGCCTGCAAAGCTCTGTGGAAGTAAGCTCGGGTCGGCGGAAGAATGGCCTGTAATTGATCCCAGTTAGGGCCGGGCAGGTCCTGTCCTCCTTGGCTGGGGCCACAGGAAGCAGGACACTGCCTGATTTATGTCCCTGTTGCACCGAGGATGACCTGGTGCCCTCTCTCCGTGTTCCAGCATCAGACAAGCCATAAAACGGAATTGGTGCTGCACGTTTGTTCCTTCAGGGCCAACTTGTACACTTCTGCACCCAGCTTAGGTCAATCCCTTGCAGGGCCCTCCCTGGGAAATGTTGGTGTGTGTGGCCACCTGTGAGGTCAGGCCTCTGGGAGTTCAGGGCCCTCTTCTTGGCCCAATGTCCAGGGACAATGTACGGAAGGAAAATCACAGTCTCATGTGCTCTTGTGACTTCAGTGACCATCTATTTGCAAATGACCCCCAATCCACATCCTGAATTTACACCTTCTTCCAGACTCAGTCTCAGCTATCCACTGGCCTGCCAGGCACCTCCTCCCTTAGGTCCCCTAGTTCCCAGCCTGAATTCATCATCTTCATCCCTCTACCTGCTATTCTCCCCATATCTTCCCTCACTGGTTAACACCATATCCAGCCCAAGGAAGCCCCTTCCTCCTAGTCTGATACAGCATCTTGTACACTTTCTTTATAGTTCTGAACACTCCGTATTGTAATTAGGATACTTATCTTAGGTTTGTCATTATCTCTATCCTTGTCTGTCTCCTTCAACAGGCTGTGAACTCCTGGAAACAAAAGACCAGATCTGACTCATTCCTCTACCCCAGTGCCTAGAGCAGAGCCTGACACAGAGAGCACGCTATCAACTTTTGATTAAACAGCTGAATTGAATGAGCAGATGATCAGAAATTGGCAATTTATCAAGACTATCTTTCAAGATAGTTTTTAAATAAAGATTTCACTGGGAATGGTGAAATTAGATATTAGCATCTTAAAGCCAGGAAAGACCTTATTAATGGAATGCTCTGAGCCCTTCCATGTATAGACACTGAGATCAGAGAGATTAAACAACTTTCTGAACAGGGATATAGTGACAGAGTCCCTGAGCTGGCCCCCAAGCACCCTAATTTTATATTCTGTGGGCTTTTCCTCTCTTTCTACATGCTGAGATGAAGTAAGCTCTTTACAGACCCCTGATCTTGGCTTCCAAACATAAACTGCTGCTTTCAGAGGAGGTGTGGGCAGAACTGGTACCAGAGCAGGCACTATGTGGAGGAGTGAAAGCTATTTCTCCCACCCCTACCAGCATTTAGCTTTGTAGACAGCTGTCCTTGTGTAACTTTTCTAATATTCTTTTGTACCTCTGGAGATTAGATGGCTCAATTAGGTGAAATATGTACTTGCTACAGTAGAAGGCGGCCTCTGGCTGAGGCATGACTATGCTATATTACAAGGATAGGTTTTTTTTTTGTTTTTTTTTTTTTTTTTTTTTTTTTTTTTTTTTTTTTTTTTTTTTTTTTTTTTTTTTTTTTTTTTTTTTTTGAGACAGAGTCTAGCTTTGTCGCCCAGGCTGGAGTTCAGTGGTGTGATTGTGGCTCACTGCAACCTCTGCCTCCCAGGTTCAAGAGATTCTCCTGCCTTAGCCACCTGAGTAGCTGGAATTACAGGCATGCACCACCATGCCTGGCTAATTTTTGTATTTTTAGTAAAGATGGGGTTTTACCATATTGGTCAGGCTGGTCTCAAGCTCCTGACCTCAGGTGATCCACCTGCCTTGGCCTCCCAAAGTGCTGTGATTACAGGCGTGAGCCACTGCACCCAGCCAAGGGTAGCTTTTTACAGGTAGCACAGCAGTGATTTGCATATTTGAGGTCCACACCTAAGGATCGAGGAAAGGGAGCTGAGTGAGCAGAGGCAATACAATCCAGAAGGACAGAAAGAACAGAGACTTCAGAGCAGGCAGACCTGGACCCAGAACCAAGCCCTGGCCCTTCTCGGCTGAGTAGTCTTGGGCAAGTTCACCTAACGCCATATTCTTCATATCTGCTGTGCCCTCATGCCTGAAAAGCTCTGCCCTTTATTTGTCTGGTTAATTCCTAAAGTCCTTCCAAGGCCTCTCATCTAAAAGCAAGTCTCAACTCTGTCCATGCTTTCTCTCTGGAGCACTAGTCAGTTTGTTAGTACATGGTTAAGTACTTAACTCCTAATTTTTCATCTGTCTCTGCACCAAGCTGGACTCTTCCATGTCAGTTTGGTTCAGCACTGTATCCTCAGCACTTAGCCCAGGGCTGGCACAAATCTGTCACTCGATAATGTGTTGAATGAATGAATGACCACGTAAAAGTATGAATTAAGTTAACTTCTCTAAACCTTATCTCTAAACAAGGACATTTAAAATATCTGACAAGTAAGGCAGGACAGGAATGAATCAGAAAGCACACCAAGTGTCCAAGACAATGTTGTAGAGATCCTGGAGGTCCCTGCTGTGCCAGTTATTAACCCTTTGGTTGCTGGAAGCGGTAAAGGTCTGAGGGATCCTGGGGGAGGAACTGGGAGTGTCACGGAAGGTTGGAGTTGGGCACTTAGGGAGCTTGGGGCAGCAATCAATAGAAAAATATTTTGCTACTAACAAGCACTTGAGGCTGTACTGGTGCAAACCAGCTAAACGTCAGCCCTCTCTGGAAAATGGAAGGACTGTTATGCAACTGATCAAAAGAGGTGCTGGGGGAGATAACATAAATCAGCTCCATGACATGCTAGGAGAGGCAGGCCTAAAATAAGGAAAACGCCAGAAGTTTATGTAACAGTAGGATGGAAACAGCTGCACTTCACTGCAGCCATGAGAGAGAGACAAGTCCTAGGCACCAATTCCAGGTGTGTGGGGGAAATCCAGCTCCATTTGGAAAGGGTATCGGTGTCTGAGGAATTGTGAGTATGAAGAAACAGAAGAGGCTTGGGCATGACAGGTAGCAGAAGAGATTATGACTCTCCAGAAGATTCTTCTTTAGCCAGGAAAAGTTAGAAATAGGGGTCCCTTCCATGAAAGCCTGGCCAGGCACCAGGTATGCAAGACCTCAAGCAGGCCCTTTCCTCCTCTCTCTGCTTAAAGATCCCTGACCCAAAAGCTTATTAAAGTAGCAACAGAGGCTCCAGAGCTGGGCTGGGGCTTCTTGGTCTTAAGACTCCAGACCAAGATCCTTGAATTTACTTCTCCCTTGAGCAACCCTTTGGAAACAGACATCTTGAGCACAGGAGGACTAGCCATTGATAAAGCCTGACTTCCAGACATCAGGTAAAAACAAGTATGCCCCCTACATCGCACTTAAGCCAAAGAGGAATTGCTATAAGGGCAATGGATGAGTCACAGAATCCAAGGCTGGAGATGGTGCTGGGCCCTAGGTTAGGAAAGCAATCTGGAACCTTAGCACCCTGAAAAACCCAAGCATTGACTTTTCTTTCTCACTGCAGATTGACTGGCTCTATCTTCTGGTATACATGGTGGAAAATGTCTACAGCCAATAACTCCTGCATTTATACCACCTCCTTTCCAGAGAGCAGCCAGTCAGGCAGAAAGGCTTCAGGGGCCTGGAGATGGGATATGATTGGTTTAGTTTCGGTCAGGTGTCCGCTTTGACCAATCATGTGTGGCCTGGGGTGAGGGGTGGAAGCACAGGTCTATTTAACTGTTCTCCCAGCCTTCTAGATGCAAGAGGAGCAAGGCCATTTCTTGAACAAGGTTTCCGGGAAGGCAAGAGACAGAAGGTCTTCTGCATGTGATTTGTCCAGTGCCACAAAACTAAAAAAATGCAACACCAAGTCCAATAAATTCTTTTTTTTTTTTTTGAGATGGAGTCTCGTACTGTCGCCCTGTAGTGCAGTGGCGGGATCTCAGCTCACTGCAGTCTCCGCCTCCTGGGTTCAAGCAATTCTCCTGACTAAGCCTCCGGAGTAACTGGGACTACAGGCCTGCACCACCACACCCAGCTAATTTTTTTTCTTTTTTTTTTTTGTATTTTTGGTAGAGACAGGGTTTCACCATGTGGGCCAGGATGGCCTCGATCTCCTGAGCTCGTGATCCACCTGCCTTGGCCTCCCAAAGTGCTGGGATTACAGGTGTAAGCCACCATGCCCAGAATAGATTCTTATTTTTTTTCCACTTTGCTCTATTTCAAGGTTATAAAATGAAGGTCATTGTGCCTAAAGGGACACCAGAGGTAAAGCCCAGAGCCTCAGAGTCCAATAACGGTTTGGAAAGCTGAAGACAATGAGTATAACAGTGCTTCCCAATACTGGCTTCCCTGCTAGGCCATAAACTGGGGAGAGGCTGGATGCGGTGGCTCACCCAGTAATCCCAGCACTTTGGGAGGCTAAGACAGGCAGGTGGCTTAAGCCCAGGAGTTTGAGACCAGTCTGGGCAATGTGGTGAAACCACATCTCTACTAAGATGAGCCAGGCACCATGGTACACACCTGTAGTCCCAGCTACTCAGGAGGCTGAGGTGGGAGGATCACCTAAGCCCAGTAAGTCAAGGCTGCAGTGAGCCAAGATTGCACCATTGCACTCCAGCCTGGATGACAGAGCAAGATTTTGTCTTCAAAAATAAAATAAAACAAAAAAACTGGGGAGAATTGTGTGTATCTAGCCTGGGTGTATCTAGACTACCTTGTAGGTAGGAGCACTCAGTATTAAGTTCTAGCACAAATGAACAAGTGAATGAATGAGTGAAGGAATGACTGTGCTTCTAAATCACTTGTAAAGCCTGGTTAAAAAAAAAAAAGATAACAATAGTAAACATTATTTATTGAGCACTTAGTATTCTAAAACTTTGCAGGTATTAAATCATTAATCTTCACAGCAAACCAATGAGCTGAATATTATTATTCCCTTTTATAGATAAGATACTGAGGCACAGAAAGGTTAAGAAATTCACTCAAGTTCACTGGGCTAGTGAGAGAACTATCAAAAACCCAAGCAGCCAGGCGCAAGTGCCCACAGTCGGCCACTGTATCACTGTCTCTTGAGATGTGAGCAGCCTGTCCCAGATTTAGGGAATCAGAATCTCTGGGGATGGAACCTGAAAATCTGCATTTTAACAAATATCACGGGTAATTCTGATGCATAGCCAGAATCAGACCTAAAACTGAGAATCTAAAAATTAGCAGTAAGCCCAGGGCCATATGGCAAGAATAAACAAGGTTGTTTCCAGGTTTTTAAAGTTTATCTGATTATGTGAACATAAGGTCTGCTGAATAATGTTGACTGATTATATCTCCCTCGTGAGGGGGGACCTCAAACCCAGATCAATTACAAAGAACCCTCTGGGGACCTTCGAACAGAAAGCCTGTTTAGAGGACCTGCTTATGAGCTGCTTTCCCAAGGGGCTCCGGCTAGCAGGCCCCCGTCCTTGGGAGAGTCAGGACTGACTGTACCTGCCCTAGTTCCTGGACTTTGATCTCCAGTCTGACCTCCTTCTCACCCCTGCTCTGATCTGACAACTCCTGCTGGGTTGACCCCGTCTCTGACCCTGGCCTGCCCCAGTTTTCAGGCTCACTGCTCCAGACTGATATCTCACATCATGACAGCTCAAGGCAGAACAATATTTGTATCAGCCAATATTGGAAACAAAATACCATCTCTTCTAATGATGTAGTGGAAAATGGAGTATTCACTTCAAAACAACTGTGACTTTGAGAGTGGAATTCAGGTATCTGAAACCAACTCAGCACTGCTACTGAGCATGGGATATAGAAACAGTAAGATATAAATAGCCCTTGGTACTAACTGGAGCAATGCTCTTTCATTCATTGAACACATGGTTATTGAGGGCTGATTCCACCATGGTTTCTGTATTAGCATTGGGTCGGGGCAAAAAAAAGATGAACAAGATGTTGTCTGTATCCCAAGGAGTTCCATTATGCTCAATTTTGCTATTGCATCCAGAGATGATATTTCAAAGATTAGGCAATTAATTGGACCAATAAGAAGAATGGTTACAGCATTGCATTTTTAGAGAGGGTGTGTTTCTAACTTTGTCCAAGGCTCCAAAGACCCTCAAATACTGGACCAACCTATGGAAGCTTGGGGAAGTTAGTAATGCACCTCAGAACACAAACATTTTTTTAAAACTTAGATCTGTCTATGCACCAAGGTTCATTCAGGTCCAGGGGGATCCAGTAGCCTTCCTAGTAGTCATCAAAAGGGCTCAGGTCTGGACTTTGACATACCTTGTTCTGTTCCTGGCTGTATTCTAATTTGATGTGTGAGCTTAGACAACTCACATCCACTTTCTGGGCCACAGTTTCTTCAGACCACCTCTTTTCTTTCTGAATGCCCAACTCCTCAAAGAATATTTGATAAAATGTTTGTTGAATGAATGAATGACTCCCCAACATCCCTTCCAACACTGGTATTGTAAGTCTGTAAGCTGGAGACTTCTTTGGGAAAGAATGGAATTGGCCTAGAAGAAAAAGATTGGCCCATTCTTGAGGAATCTTTGGTCAATCTCCATTCTGTCTGTGTGATCTGCCCCTCATGGACCACCTCCCCTTTCTCTTTATTACCTCCCTTCATTTTCCATCTCCTCTCCACTCTACTCCAAACATATTATTGTGAGTTATGTCCCCCAAAGATATGTTCAAGTCCTAGCCACCAGTCCCTGTGAATGCCACCTAATCTGGAAATGGGGTCTTTGCAAATGTAATCAAGTTAAGACAAAATCATGCTGGATTGTTGTGGGCCCTGATCCCATGACTGGTGTCCTTATACGAAGAGGTAATTTGGGATACAGATACACAGAGAGAACGTCACATGGCAACAGAGGCAGAGATTGGAGTGTCATATCCACAAACTAAGGGATGCCAAGGATTCCTGGCAGCCACCAGAAACTGGGAGAGAGGCATGGAACAGATTTCTCCCTGATGCCCCAAGGAGGAACCAACCCTGAAGGCATCTTGATTTCAGACTTTCCAGCCTCCTAACCTGTGAGAGATTAAACTTGGGCTGTTTTCAGCTACCCAGTTTGTGGTATTTTATTAGGGCAGCCCTAGCAAATACATCTATCCAAGACCATTATTTGGAAGTAACCCTACTGATGCATATTAACAGAGTCATATAAAGCTCCAGGGGTCCTGACATCTCTCCAAATGCACACTGAAGATGAGTCATCACTGTGTCTATTATGGATCTCTGACATCAAGAAGCCTAACTCTCCCATCGGGAAAGGAAGAAGGCCTCCCACATTATTATTTATCAGAAAGAGGATGCTAGGTGTGGGGGAGGAGGGTTGCCATCTGCTTTTATTCCCACCAGGGACAGCCCAAGAAAAAATGGACTTTTATCACTATAAAAAGATGTCATAGTCACTTATTTTCACTCATCCAGTAAATGCATATGGAGCATCTACTATGCCCAGTGCTGGTAGGTGACTGGAGAGAGTGTATATATGGATGGGGGAAGGGTACTAAAGAAATATAACACACATTCCCTGAGTCCTATGAGTCAAGCTGGAGTTGGAGGCCTGCATGTAGCATGGTGGGTTATTAGCATGGATTTGGGAATCAGAGTGTCCCAGCTTGGATCCTGGATCGGCCACTGACTTCCAGTGTGATCTTCTTGAACATGTTTTCTTAGAGCCTTAGGTTTATGTTGAGGATTAAATAAAATTATATACATAGCACAAGGCCAGGGTAAGTGCTCCATAAATGTTAGTCATTTTCATTAATGTAGAGCAAAGATGTTCACTAGAAACAACTCAGGAAAAGAACAATGTAATTTTGATCAGGTATGACCTATCTGGTGCAGGCCCTCATCATCTCTTGCCAGACACTATCTGATTGAATGCTCAGAACAACTCTGGGAGGAAATGAGTCTCATTTCACAAATAACAAAACTATGGCTCAGAGATGTAAAATAACTTGGCCAAGTTCACAGGGCAAGAAATGTGACAGAGCCAGGTGCAAACCAGAGTTCCCAAGCACACATCTTCCTATTCCTGGGCAATATTTACATGTGAGTCAGAAGCGGGTTGGAGGGCAGCACACGGGAGAGGCCCTAGGGCACTTCAGTTAAGGCTGTGGTTGCCTCTATAGAAAGTACATTGTCTGTACTGGATTTATACATTTATTTTTGTTTAATTAGCAAATACATCTCTAACGTATACACGGGGTATTCTAAGCACTTTATGTTAGTAACCCATTTCATCCTAACAAGGGTCTCTAAAATGGACACTGTTTTTATTTTCATTTTACAGATGTGGAAATTGACATGCAGAGAGGTTAAGCAAGTTTCCTAACATCACACGGATAGTTGAGTAGTAGAAGCAGGATTCAAATCTGGTTCTTTGATTCCAGAGACAATCCTCTTAGCCACTGTTTTTTCTGTGGTATCTTTTTGTCAGGGGGTAATAGGTTGGCTGTTGGAGTATCCACATAGTGGGGAACTGGGAAGGATTCACACACACACGCACACGCACACACACACACACGCACACCACCCTTTGGTGCTATTGCTGCAATAAGACCGTGAGTCATTTGACCCTCTAGGGTGAATGGCAGGATGGGGGCTGTTTAGCCCTGGGATTCTCTGAGTCAACAGCTTCTCATCCCTGGCCCACTTCCTGAAAACTCTTTGCGCCCCAGCTTTGGAAACCTTTTGAGCACAAAGAGCTCATTTCCTGTGGTCAGGAAGGACAGGAGGAGTTCCTGATGACAGCTCATCTCCCTCATTAAGGAGCTCATAAAAGTGTTTCAAGGAGCCTGACTTATGGCTCCAATGCTTGTCAAGATTCCCTTCTGCAAGGAACAACTCCGGTAATTTGGTGCTAGGAGATGTGCAAGAGAAACCAGCTCCTCTGAGTGCAGGAATTATTTATGATCCCAAGAAGAGAGAATGTCATTTGGAGAGATAACAAGCCTTCAGCAGCACAACAGGCTGTTTAATATGCCACGAGGGATGGGAGGCAGCTTCAGAATTCCAAAGCTAGCAAGGAA
This sequence comes from Cebus imitator, assembly GCF_001604975.1. NCBI lineage: Eukaryota > Metazoa > Chordata > Mammalia > Primates > Cebidae > Cebus > Cebus imitator. The sequence continues at coordinate 11,030,832 of NW_016107366.1, read as the reverse complement.
GCCTTGAGAGATTGTGTATATGTGGGTTGTCTGTTCCGAGGAAAGCTCCTGGGATGATAACAGAAATGACAATAGCTACCATTTATGAAGGGTTTATCCCTGGGCCGGGGCCTGTATGAAATTTTTTTTAATATACAGTAAACCATTTAATTCTCACAACATTTCTATCCTATTTTACAAATGAGGAAATTGAGGCACAGAGAGCTTAAGTAATTTGCCCAAGATCACACAATGAGTGGCCAAGTCAGCTCTGCTTCTATGTTTGTTTTTAACCCAAGCAGTTCTGCTTCTATGTTTGTTCTCTTAAGCACCAAACAGTCACAGTTTAGGAGGAAATTGGGTTTTAAGGCAGTCCAGGAAGGTGAAATGTACATATATTAGAAATTACCTTTGATAATTCCTTTAAATGGCTATAAAGTTTAGTATATTTAGTTTGAGGCATAGAACCCTGCCCCATAATCCATAAACATATTAAAGTTAGATAACCACAGCCAGATGTGGTAGCTCACACCTGTGAACCCCAGAGTTTTGGGAAGCCCAAGCAGAAGGGTTGCTTGAGGCCGGAAGTTCGACACAATCCTGGGCAACCCATCAATTCCCTGGGTGTGGGGGTGCATGCCTGTAGTCACAGCTACTCCTCCGGAGGTTGAGGCAGGAAGATCGCTTGATCCCAGGAGTTCAATGTTAGAGTGAGCTATGATTGCATCACTACACCCCAGACTGGATTCCAGACCATAACTCTGTCTCTCACAAGTAAATAAATAAATAAACAAAATTAGCGAATCACTGAGCTAAACAAGTCTGTACACAGATGTTTGTGTTTTTAAACTACTGTGTCTTTAGCTAAACTATCAAATCCCTAAGGGGTAAAAATGGAAAGACAGAGAATTCTAGAATGCCCCCGCCTACCTGGTGACTCTATTCTCTTTTAATATATAGCCTCTGTGGCCTTAACACATGTCACTTGTCACCAGACATATTTGCTGTAGGATTCAGAGATACCACCATATCTTGAGAGGAGACAAAGTTCTATTCAATAGGGGGTTCCAGGTTCCAGGTCCAATCCTAAATTAAATAAACCTGATGCAATGAGACTCCATGAGACTAGCTTTGGGGCCAAATAAACGTGGATTTGGACCCTAAATCTGCTACTTACTAGCTGTATAACTTTGGGCAATTTGCTTAACTTCCCAAAGTCTCTGTTTCTTAATCCATAGAATGGTCATAGCAATTCCACCATGTTGAGAAGATTGAATTTAAAAGTTTCTAAAGTAATGACCTTCAGTATAAATCACTGTAGCTAAACACTAGCTCTTAATAGCTGTTTGGCCTAAATTATGTCACATGGACTCCCTGAGCCTCATTTTCCCTCCTTTGTAATATGGGCATAACTGTTCTGCCTACCAACCCCAAAGGTCACTGTAAGGAAACAGTAAAACGCTGTACAAATTATGTATAAGAATTTTCTCAACTTCTCAGCACACCTGGAATTGTGAGGAAGTGCTAGGAGACCCCTGCTGGAGAAGAAAATTCGCGATTGTCCAGGGTCTGAAGTAAAAAATGGGCTTAGATCTCCACTTTTGCCATTTAATGTTGTTGTAAGATTTTGGGTGAGTGATCTAACCTCTGCAAGCCTCCACTTTCTCTACTAACAAGCGGGGTTAATAGGACGGACATCACATTCTTCAGCAAAGTGTTAAGGCACGTGGTAAAGTGCTCAATAAATGTTGGCTGAATCTGGATCTCTCTGGCTGAGGCAACTCTCTCCATCCGCGAGGTGGGAAAAGCGCGCGTGGTGGCCACGCGGAGCTCAGGTAGAGGAGATGCTCCCGAGGGCACCGGGCTCCGGCACCTCCCGACTCCCCCACCCTCCCGCCGGTTGCCATGGCCACCGGTTCAGGCTGGGAGCATCACCGAGGCGTGTTCCGCCCAATCCCCGCCCTTCCGGGGTGGCCATTGGTTGGAGCGACCACGTGACACGCGCTGGTATGCTAATATATGGTAATAAGGCCCACGCCCCTCCCCCGCAGGCCGCGTCCGAGTAACCAGCAGGGTGCGCGGCTCCGAGCCGAGGGGGCGGGCTGAGGGGCGGCCCCCGGGAGAGAGCGGCCAGGTGGAGGAGGAGCGCGGAGGCGACCACAGGTAACGGGCGGGCGCGTGCGCGCTGGGGCCGGCTCGCGGCCGACCGGCAGCGCGCTGGGGACACTGGCCGCCGCGCAGCCGGCTTAACCCTTTGGGCACCCAGCTGTCACGGTCGGGCCGGAGCGCTCGGCCCGGACGGGCCGCGCGGGGCGGGGCATTGCCATGGGCACCGGCAGGCGGTCAGCGGGCGGCCTGACCCTGGGTCCGCGGCGTGGGGCCCGCGCTGGGAGCCCGCGGTTCCGGCCGGCGACCAACAGAGCGCGGCGCCCCCGGGCCGGGAACCCGCCGCGAGGACTGCGGGGAGCTCTGGGGCCGCGGCTGGCGGGGGGGCTGCCGGGATCGGGAACCGGCCGAGGTCCCGGCGCTGGCGCGCTTTCTCGGGGGACCGAGCCCCCTCCCGCGGAGAGGACCTCGCCGCGGCAGCCCGTGGCCTTGCGCGGCCTGCGCCTACTCCGCTCGTCCCGCAGAGTGCGGGGAGACCCCGGGGTCGGACCTGACCAGGGCACCCCCTTCCCAGCCGCGGCCTGACAGCCGGACCGCCGGCACTTTCGGTCCAGAGTCAAGCGTGGAGTGGGGGGCACCAGCAGAGGGAACCGGGGGTTGCTAGAACTGGGAGGAGACAGCAATCCCCTAAGGGAAAAGCGAGCCCCAAGGTTGGAGAAGGAGGGATGCCCTAGAAAGGCGTTGGTCTCTTGTTTTCTGTGCTGGGTGATGACTTGACACCCATGGGAAAAGGTCGCCGCTGGACACCTGGATCGGGTCTGTCATGTACAGAGGAAGCGGCTGTTCTACGTGAGTGTCTAACAAATTTCTTATAAGGCGAGGTTTAAATTCATCTTCCTCCCCAACCCCCCTCCTAGGTCTGCTGCCGAAGTGTCTTCTTGTGATTATCCCCCTCCCCCAGTTCGCTAAGACTGGTGGCAGCTTTAGGCTCACGGTGTAAGTTAGCTTTCGATACAGTAGAAATGGTAGGAGGAGAGATGTGCCACTGATATTAAGCTTGCTCTGGGAGTTTCTTGGAAGTGTGGGGGAAAAATATTTCTATCACCAGTGGGGATGAAAAATCGGCTAATGCGTCCGTGATATCGATAGTTTCTTTTGAGTCGTTCCTTCTAAATCAAGAGAAAGCGCAGTTATACATGAAAAGTACCAGGAACCAATTTGATTTTGCAAGTGAAGTGCAAATTGTACTTCCACGTTGCTCTTGATGTCTTTTATCACCCAACAACAAATTCTTGGCATATGCCAGGCACTCTGCTATGTCTTGGGGATGCAAAGATGAATAAGATAATTAGTCCTTGTCCTGAAAGAAGTGGTGGGAGAAACAAATGAAATTGCTAGTAAAAGTGATTAACAGCATAATAGACGTGAATGCAAAGGCCTGTGGAAGCACGGAGGAGGGAACAATTAGCTGTCTGAAGGACCAGGGAACGCTTTCTAGAGAACACATTTAAGCAAGGTGTTGAAGGGTGAATAGGAGTTTACCTTGCAAAGAAAATTGGAAGGGACTGAAAAGGCAGCCAAGGGGGGTGGGGGGTGGGGAAGAGGGGGAACAGTGAATGCAGCCACATAAAGAATATATTATCTTTTCTATTGCAACTACAGCTTTTTTCCTTCCTCTGTAATGTAACTTCCTAGAATTTCTCATTCCCACCACAGTCGTCCAGTGGTATTTTTCTTATTGTTTTCTCCTCCACATTTTCCCCTCATCAGTTTTTCTCAGCCTCACTCCTGGTCTTTGTCACCCATATCTTTCCAAGTAACGGTCCATCTTGTGGAGGTGGAATGGGAGTCATTTTCAATCGCTCCAAGGGAGAGGGCCTGAAAACTGGGCATAATGTTTGGCACTAGTGGCAACATCTGGGGAGGGCAAATCTAAACCATACAGAAAGAGAATGCATCGTCATAACTGGGGAAGCAATGCTGGATGTCAAATCTGTGAGACCTGGGGAAATAAGTAGTAAGATCAGAAGCTGGAATGATCTGGATTAAGAGAGGATTGGAGTGTGATATGGGTCAGGGCAAGCAGTCCAGGATTGAGAACATGAATCGTGCAAATGTGACTGAGCCCACTGTTGCATGGTGCCAGCTGTGCAGAACAGCAGTGGATCTGCTGGACTGGGCCAGGCCCTCCAAGGCTTGCCAGTGCCTCCTTTCTGTTCACCCTCCCTCCTTACTATTATTCTCTTCTCTTCATCCCAGTTTCCACCCATGTCTCGCATGTATTGGGCTTCTTTTAATGAGATCTTAGCTACCAGAGCAGAGAAAATCCCATTCTGCTGCCTTAGCATCTATTTCTAGAACTAGAAATTGTCCATTTAACTTCATTAGCCATCAACTAGCTAGCCTGTTTCTACTTCCTGATCATTTAGAAGCAGAGCAAGGTTGGGCCCAATGTAGTAAAGTGGACCTCTTCCCCAAAACTCTCCTAATATTTGAATCAGATAAAGGCCTTTTTGCTTTTCTTAGACCAAATTTATTTTTAGAAGGGATTATGGTGAGTTTTTGGCAAATTTCTTATTTTGAATTATACTACAGATCAAGTCACGTAAAGAAGATGTCACTGTGTCACTGGGGTGACATGCTTAATGTGCTCTGCTAAGATTGATGATACTGTAAGTGCTGGAAAATCATGGGCGGTATTTAAGCAATCTTCTCAATCAGCGTATTTACTGAACACCTGCTTGTGTGCAAATACTATCCTGTATTTATGATTTTGAGGAGACAGTAAAATGAGAGGGGCGGTGTAGTATGGAGGTTATTCTCAGCTAAACAAGGATTTGGATCCCAGTTCTACCAGGTACTTGCTACATGACTTTGACTTCAGTTTCTTCATCTGTAATAATGCCACCTACCCAATATAGTTGTGAGGAGTAAATGAAATCACAAATGTATAGCAGTCATTTAGTACCTTTTTGAGATGCTTAATGCATGGTATTATAGGAGTTCAGAAAAGGAAAAGACAGTAATAATTGAGACCATATGAATAGCTGGGTTCACCGGTGATAACAACATAGAAAGAGAGTAGAGAACGAAGGACTGAAGCTTGGAGATATCCCACATTTAGGGAGGGCAAGAGAAAACATGGAATCCGTATGGTCGAAAATAAGGAATATCGGAGAAGCAAGAGAACCATCTAATTTATTCATCCAAAAATGCATTCTATTCACCATTTGTTGTGTACCCGACAGATGCCAAGGCCTGTTAGACATGCTATTAACTATAAGAGTGTAGTATCATAGAAGTCAAGAGAAGAAAAAGTTTTGAGCTGGAGAAATTGGTCAGCAGTAGGAAATTGTACAAAAAGAGTGAGAAACATTCATTATATTTAGCAAATAGAAGGTCATTAGTGACCTTTTGAACATGGTAGCTTCAGTTTAGTGGCCGGGGGTGGCCATGGGGATATTATAAGTCACATTAGAGAGAACTGTGGCACGAGATGCAGATAAGAAATGGAGACTGCATGCGGATCACCTTTTGTATATTGTGCAATGAAAGCAAGAAAAGAAATAGAAAAGTGATTAGCGAAGGCAGCACCATCAGGCAGAAGATTTAATTTTCCCCATCTGCTTCATGATTTTAGTTGTCCTAAAATATTATTCTTTTTCTTTCATATCCTTAACAGCAAGTCAGCAGTTCATTTCTTAAACTTACTGCTTTGATAACTATCTGTATATTTCGTTGAACAGGAATAGTATAGCTATCATTAATTGAGTGCTCACTATGTGCTAGTCATTGTGCTAAGCACTTTGTATACATTCTATTCATTATCCCATTTAATCTTCTCAGCACCGGATTATAACCACACAACCTCTTGGCAATGTGGAAAGACTAAGTAAATTGCCAGAGGTCACATAGCTAATGAGTGGCACAGATGGGATTTGGATCCAGCTTAGATTCTAAAGCTTTCCTGAAGGAGCATGCTATACTGTTTCTGAAGTCAGGGCCAGTTTTGTGGGTATGCAACCTGTGCAGTCTCCCAGGGCCCTGTGTTTAGAGGGGCCCCACACTTGGTTTAATACTCTCTTGTTGCTGCCTTGGAATTCTTAATTTTTAACAAGGGGGTTCTACATTTTCATTTTGCACCAGGGCCCACAAAGTATGTACCCAGTTCTGCCTGAAGGCATCTATACTACCTCCTGAAAGTAGAAAAGCATTTTGTGCTATGGCCTTTGGTTTGGGTAGGTGGCCTAAAGTCCTTGCTGTGTCGTGCTGCACAATCTCATTTTCCCTTGGTCCCCTCATTTTGGACCCCGTGAGTCTGCTGGTGTAAAGGGCAAAAGGAAATGCCCAGCCAATATGAAGAGAATAGAGAATAAAGAGGCAAGGAATTGCTTGGTTAGAATGACTTCTGGAAACTCATCCACCATGTTTTGAGGCTATTACTAGATACAGTTACAATCCTAATGCTATTGTTACTCCCAGTTTAAATACTACACAAGTTCATTTCTATTCTTTTTATAGTCACATATACCCATTTGCTCATGGGAAAATATGGAGACCATCTTTCAACAGGTGCACTATGACTTGTCTGCCCTCATCTGGTGCCTTTTTAACCAGGTCGATGCCACCCTTTGACCCTCAAACCATGGACCGACCCCCTACCCCCCCAGCTTTGAACGCTGGTTCACTACTGGTTATACCATTGTCTGGAATGCTCCTGTCCTGTCTTGCCTTTGTTGCCTACTCTATTCTTTGATCTACCTACATGAATCATGAAAAATAGAAAAACTTCATTTTTTTTCTATTTTCTCTCATTTTTAGCTTTACAGTCACTACTTGGAACTGACAGCCAATTAGGTTTTTCTGGTTTTCATGGTTATGGCTCTCTCAGAAACAACTTTTACTCATCTTCTTGCTCCTCACTCCTCGTCTTTCTGAGTAGTGATTTGACCAAGTCCTGACACCACTTGACACTTACTGACCACTTGACCAAATCCTACACCAACCAACCTGGCTGGATTCCTTTGTGGGGGAAATCAGACAAGACTGAGATTGTGTTGCCTCCTCACATCACCTGTCTCTTTCCCGTTCAGAGTGCTTGCTCTCATTTTCTGTGTCCAACATGGACCAGGTAAGCCTAAGAATATGTGAGAATAAAAATATGAAGAGATTTCCAATATAACCTGCAGTATATGACACAGTTTACATGGATGGGTCTTCTCCATTATCTTCTAGTTATGCTGTGGTGTGGTCTCCATAAGGCACTGTAGTAGTTATCTGTTGCTGTGTAACAAATTATCCCAACATTTATCAGCTTAAAACAAAATTTTCTACTTCTCTTTTAAGACTCAGTTCAAGCATTACTTCTCAGAAGAATTTCCCAGCTTGCTTTTTAAGAATTAGTAACCTTCCTCTTTGATATTTCTTTGTACTTCAGCATCTCATTATAGCATTTACCATATTGTTATAATTTCTAGGGACTATGTCCTTTTCATACCCTTAACTTCAATTTGTAAAACTATTTCTTGAACATCATAGATGCTCAATAAATGGTTGTTAAAAGAGCTTAAGAATAACTTATACCTTTGTCTGCTTTTACTCTATTCTTTATAAAACTTAGATATTTTGCAAAGTATCTAGCCTTGTTTCCTGTGATAGGCTCATATATCATTGTTGTTGAAGATTAAATGTAAAGCAACTGTTGTATATGTCCAAGACTGCTTGACTTGCCAGCTAATCTACTCCAGTGAAGACTTCTTGAACTTGTCTTTATCTATAGATCTCTGTACCATTCCTAGTCTGAAATCAATTCTGGTAGGAAATTATACAGTGAGCACCTCTAGTCCAAAGATATTTGGTTCAATAACAAAGCCAACATTTGTTCGCTATTCAGATAGTTGACTATAAACTTTATGAAGGTACGTCTGTGTCTGGCTTCTTCACTGCTCCTTGCCCAACACCATGTCCTAGTAGGTGGGCAGCACACCCTTGGTGAATGAATTAATGAAATTCAGTTATTGATAACTCTTGTCCCATTCCCGTTATCCAGGTCCTGACCTCTGATCACCCAGGATCTTAGGCCTGATTAATCATTTCATGTGACCCAGACTTTTTGTTTTGGTCCTTGACTCGTCTCTTCCAGGGCCTTATTATAGCTGCATAAGAATCTGACCCCTTGCTTACCCAGAACTAAAGTACCTCTTTGTTTCTTGATCTTCCTAACTAATAATGTAGACCAGATACCTTTAGAAAAATATTATTTTTTCTACCTGTAGCCAGAAACATTCAGAATACATATAAAATATATTTTAAAATATTTAAACTGAAGATAATTACATTCAAATTTCTAAAGAAAGTAAACAGGCCCTTTAAGAAACAAGTTTTGGGCAGAAACTAGCATCTAAAATTTTGTGAGTCTATTTAGAATGATTAACTTGTAAGCTTCAGCAAATCAATGCAAATTAATTTTTATACCAACCCGTGAATCAAAGAAGGGAAGGGAATTGAGTGAGTGTGTAAGTATGGTTGCCAGGGAAACTTTTCCTGACAGAAGAGAGAACCTCACAGGAATTTATACAGGCCCACAGAAGCAATGTAACCTGATCTTTCTCTGTTCTTTTTCTGATGGAGGGAAAAAAGATGTAGAAACCATGGGTACAGATAAAGGTGGCTTTAGACTTTTCAAGAGACTTGAGGAGTAAGTTCTCCAGGACAAATGATGACTATTACAAGGCACCTGTTCCTGATAAGGAACCACCTGGAAATGAATCCATCTCTAAAATAGTGTTAATAAATCAATCTCTAAAATAGTATTAATTTACTCAACAAATATTTATTCAGCACTTTCTAACTAAAAATATATATATATTTTCTTTGCCCAGAAGGAAATGTAACTATAAGCAGTTGATGATTTGAAAGTACTGCATTACACCTAGCTCTTTCAGTTTTGCCCCAAGTGAATTTTTAATGCCTTTTCTAAAAACAAAATTCTGTTCCTGTACAAAAAGCTTAACATGAGTGTATCTTGTGTTATTTCTATTATTTCGTTGTTGCTCCTGAGAAAAACCTAATCATTGATCCATAAAGCCATACCCCAAGGTAGATATTCATCTAGTGACAATGTCATCTTAATTCTAGATATAGTACCAGTGAAGGACACATCCATCTCCTTGATGGCTAAAATCATGAGATCCTTCTTATTTTAGCTGTAAAGGACGGATGGTTTCAGGTCTTGAAATCTTGGCTGTAAAATGCATTTGGGTTGAAATATGGAACACTGTCCCATGTCCGAAGCCTACCATTCAGTGTCTCCATTCCTTCTCTTCTCACTTTTATTTTGTTTTCAGTGACAAATAAGGCTTACATTTGTTTGAAAAAAATTATAATTTTTAAGAATCCCTTTAATGCTTTAATGTGCTAGAGTTATGTTCCAAGCACAGTACCTTCCACTGGCCTGCAGAGAGGCAGTCAGAGGTAATGGTTCACTCCAGGGACACTAGAGCCAGAATGTGGGGTTTCCAGCCTTGCCTCTGCCACTCATGAGTTGTGAACTTCCCAGCTTCCTTCCGTATGTACTCTCTCTGCTCCAGTCTTCTTGGGTAGAGTGGGAGAATCACAGTCCCTACCTCGAAGAATTATAGAATAAAACAGGTTAATACATGTGAGGTACATAATAAGCACTGTGTAAGTTTTACCTTTCATTGTTTGCTGTGGCCTCCTAGCTAGCAGAGTTGATCCCATTTGAAGGAAGAGAAAATTGATATATATGGAGGTATAATTTTCCTAAAGTATACAGTAAGTTTGGGCTCAGACTATTCTCATTCTTAAGTTATCACAGAAGTTTTCCATTCTCTCGTTTTTACTTAGTAAAAGCGAGAGAAAATGAGAATTAGAATAAGAGGGCAGAACTTTGTATTTAGGGCATTTTGAAATAGAGGTTACCTCATAAAAGATGGTGACACTAAAGCACATGAAAATGAAATTGCTTTCTCAGAGGCAGAGTATGAGAAATGGTTTGGAGTAATGTAAAGTAGGGAATGTGATACTGGGTCAGGCCCATCGTATATACAGCCCAAAGTTTGGTCTCTGATCGTGATAACAGAGGACAGTTGGAACAGAGTATCATAGCTGCTAGCCATGACAAAATCTTCTGATTACAGGGATGGACTTGCCCATCCCTAACTGTGTTTTAGGATCCTGCTGTCTTTGTTTACCCAAGTATTTGAGCTTTATTTCTATTTTTGGCCTCTACAATCTTATTTATTTATTCAACAAACATTTAATAAGCTTCTATACCCCTAGGGATGCAAAGATGAGTAGAACCCAGACCTGGTACTATAGAGGTTTCTAAAGAAAGACAGACATGGAAACATTAATTATGGTACTGTACTTAGTGCCATAATAGAAATACGGACCCTGCTTAGAAATGTTAGGAAAAGTTTTCTGGAGAAATTGACATTTGAAGGGTAAGAGGGAGCTTCTCAGCCAGACAGGAAGCAGTGTGTGCAAAGGTGGGGGTGTCTTTGCATGAGAGAGCGCATATGGGGGGACCTCCAAACAACCTTCCAAGACCACAGCACAACATATAAGGGGGGTCATCTCAGAAATGAGGCTGAAAAGTGGGCTGGCATCAAACCCCAAAAGGCTTGGTTTACCAGGCTACGGAATTCGGACTTTACAGTGGAGGCCACAGGGAGCTGTTAAAGCCCTTAGGAGTAACTATGCTTACAGTTTTGGGACCTACTTCTAGGTGAATGGATTGTGCCTTGAAACATGGTTGCATAACAGGTTGGTTGTAGAGAGAGCTAAATATCCTTTAAAACTAAATGTTGTTTATGTCATAATTTCCGTACCACATCAGCCTTCTCCTAGTGATAAGTAGTAGGCTGAATAATGACCATCCAAATATTAGCTCCTTATCCCCAGAACTTGTAAATATTACCTTATAAGCAAAAGGGATATTTGCAGATGTGATTAAATTAAGGGTCTTGACTTAGAGGGGTTATATCTGGGTGGGCCCTAAATACAATCACAAGTGTCCTTAGAGAGGCAGAGGGAGATACAGACAAGGTGGAGACAATGTAAACACAGAGGCAAAGATTGGAGTGATATGGCCACAAGCAAAGAGAGCCAGCAGCAACCAGAACCAGATGATTCGGTGAATAGATTCTTCCCTAGAACCTCCAGAGAGAGCACAGCCTGCTGACCCCTTGATTTTGACCCAGTGAAGCTAATATTGAACTTCAGGCCTCTGGAACTGTGAGAGAATAAGTTTCTATTGTTTTAAACCACTACGTTTGTGGTTATTTTTATGGCAGCAACAAGGGACTAAACAATGAGGGTAGTCACTTACCATACTGTTTAGATCATTTTGAGAGCAAATGTTATGACTTAATAAAGACAGCCAACTAATATAACATAATGTATAATAATAATTTAGCAAATGTATATGTAGTCTTTACTATGTGCCAGGCACTGGTGTAAGCATTTCAAATGTATTTACTCATTTATTCTTCATAGCAACCGCCATAACGGGGGTTCTGTTTTAAATGGAAAGTGCACAGAGAAGTCAGGTAACTTGGCCAAAGTGATGCAATTAGTAAATAGTGGGGCTAGGACCTGAACCAAGGCAGACAGTTTGATTTCAAAAGGCCATGCTATATTAAACACTGCACTATACAGGGCTTTACACTTGGCAAGCATTCCACAAAGGGCAATGTGACAGTGTCTAAAGCCTTTTCGATCTTCTAGCCGCTTCTCCATGTTTTCTGCTGTGTTCACTCTTTTTGTCCTTTTCCATTAGTTAGCCTTTATCTTTAATATTTTTCTCTTCTATATATCTTTGTGTAGTTTTGGTATCAGGGTAATTCTGGCCTCATGAAATAAGTAGGTAGGAGTTTCGTTTTCTGTTTTCTAGAAGAGTTTATATAGTATTGGCATTATTTCATTTTTGAATATTTAATGGAATTCACCAGTAAAGCCATCTGTGCCTGGAGTTATCTTTGTGAATAGGTTTTAAACCAAGAATTCAGATACTTTAAGAGTTATAGGGCTATTCCGGTTATCTATTTCTTCTTGACTGAGCTCTGATAGTTTATGTCTTTCAAAGAATTTGTCCATTTCACCTAAACTATCTAAGTTATTGGCATAAAGTAGTTAATAGTATCGCCTCATTATCCTTTTAATGTCTGTAAGATTTCTTTCATCCCTGTCACAGGTGATTTGTGTGTGCTCTCTCTCTCTCTCTCACTGTCTCTCTTGCTCTTGCTCTCTTTTTCTGATCAATCTGGCTAGGGGTTTATCAATTTTATTGATCTTCAAAGAGCCAGCTTTTTATTTCATCGATTTTTCTCTATAGTTTTTCAGTGTTCCATTTCATTGATTTCTACTCTTTATTATTTCCTTCCTTTTGCTTGCTTTGCATTTTATTTGCTCTTCTTTTTCTAACAAATAGAAACTGAGGTTAAGATTTGAGCTCTTTCTTCTTTTCTAACACTAGTGTTTTAACGCTATAAAATTTCCTTTAAGTACTGCTTTAGCTATATCCCACAGATTTTGATATGTAATGTTTTTGTTTTCACTAGGTTTAAAATATTTTCTAATTTTCCTTAGGGTTTCTTCTTTGACCTGTGAATTATTTTGTAGTACACTGTTTGGTTTTCAAATATTAGAGATTTTCCTAACTACTTTCTGTTATTGCTTTCAGGTATAATTCTGTTAATGCTTAGAGAATATGCTTTATATGATTTCAGTTCTCTTAAATTTATTGAGATTTATTTTATGGCCCAGAATATATATTCTCTTGTCATTCAGTGGAGTGTTCTATATATCTAAATTAAGTTGGTAGTATTGTTCAAGTCTTTTATATCTGTATTAATTTTTACATCTACTTGTGTCATCAATTACTAAGAGAGGAATATTAAAATCTCCAACTCTAATGGTAAATTTGTGTTTTCCTCCTTTTAGTGCTATCAGTTCTTACTTTATGTATTTTGAAACTCTGTTACTAGGTACATACACATTTAAGATTGTATGTCCTCTTGATGAAATGCACTTGTATCATTGTAAGATTACCTTCTTTTCTTCTGGTAATATTCCTTCTTCTACAGTCTATTTTGTCTGATATTGCTATAATCACTGCAGCTTTCTTATAAGTATTGTTTGCTTAGTGTATCTTGTCCACTATTTTTCTTTTAGCCTATATATGCCTTTATTTTAAATAAATCCAATATGAAATTTTTTTTATCTTTGTTTTTTAATCCAATATGAAAATTTCTGTGTTTTAATTGGGATGTTTAAACAATTTACATTTATTATAATTATTGGGATAGCTGGCCTTGAATTGACTGTTTTGTTTTCTATTTGCTGTTTGTTTCTATTGCTGTTTATTTTTTATTTTTTGTTTCTGTTGCTGTTTGTTTTCTATTTGTCGTATCTGTTCTTTGTTCTTATTTTTTCCCCCTCATTTTGGATTATTTGAGTTTCTTAATTTTGACCCCATGTTGTCCTCATTATTGCATTATTACTTATATGTCTTTGTTTTATCTTTTCTTAGCACTTGTCCTCCTGTTTATAACGTATGTCTTTAACTTACTCCTATCTGTCTCCAAATAGTATATATATCACTTTACATATAGTGGAAAAACATTAAAACTATATATTTCCATTTTTCCCTTCTGGTCCTTTAAGTTATTGTCACGTATTTTATTTAATATATTTTATTATTGCTTTAAGTAGTCAGTTATCTTCTAAAGATACTTTCAAATGAGGAAATATGACCCTTATATTTACTCACATATTTACTGTTTCAGATGTCCTTTCTATTCCTTTGTGTTTCTGTTACCAATTTCTTTATAGTAAACTTTCTTTAATATTTTTGGTAGTGCAGTTATACTGGAATTAATTATTTCTGTATTTATCTGTCTGAAAAGCTCTATTTTTACCTTTATTTTGAGAGAGATTTTTACTCGGTAAAGAATTCTAGGTTAATAGTTTCTTCTGGGACTTTAAAGATATCTATCCATTGCCTGCTGGCTTGCATAATTTATAATAAGAAACCTGCTGTAATTCCTATCTTTGTTCCTCTAATTTCTTTTTTTCCTCTGGTTATTTTTAAGGTTTTCTTTTTGTCACTTTAGCAGTTTTGTTATGATTTTCTTGGAGTCACTTTCTGTATATTATGCTTGGATTTGGGCTTCTTGGCTTTGTGGATTTATGGTTTTCATCAAATTTTGAAAACTTTTAGCTATGGTTTTTTTCAAAATTTTTTAATGTTCCCTTCCTCCCCAGGTCTCTTTTCCTTCTGGAGTTCCAATTTCTTGAATATTAGATCGCTTGATATTGTCCCACGGGTCACTGATTCAGTGTCTCTTCAGTCTCCTGTGTCTCTTTGCTTCATTTTGGATAATTTCTAATTCTGTGTCTTCAAGTTAATTGATCTTTACTTCTGAAGTTTACAATCTGTTCATCTCATCTAGTCTATTTTTGGTTTCAGATGTTGTATTAGTCTCTAAAAGTTTAATTTATGTCTTTTTTACATTTTCCCTTTCTTGTGTCCTCATGTTCATGTTTTCCTCTGCTTCTTGAACATGTGGAACATATTTACTAAAAGTGTTTTAATATCCTTGTCTAGTTCCTTCATCCATGTCATTTATGGGTATGTGTTTACTTATTTATTTTTTTCTTCTGGCTTAGAGTCTAATCTTCCCATTTCTTTGCATGCCTCGTAATTTTTTACTGGAGACTAGCCATTGTTAATTTTATATTCTTGATGACTACATTTCATTATATTTCTTTAATTAGTTTTGGCTTTTATTTTGGATGCAGTTAAGTTCCTAGAATTACTTTGATCCTTTCAAAGGTTGCTTCTAAGCTTTACTATGGTGGGTCCAGAACAGCCATTGGTCTAGAACCAATTTAGCCCTCACTACTTTGGCAATATCCCTCTGAGGAGTCTTTCTAATTCCTTGTCTATTAGAAGGTCTTTCTACTCTGATAGATGTGAACACAAACTATTTATAGCCCTGTAAGAATTCTGGGAATGGTTCTGCCTGCTCCTTTCCAGTAGTCTTGAGTAGTTTCCTCTCATGAGTGTGTAGACCAGTTTTTAGTCAAAGACTCTAGGGAGGCCTATCAGTAGAACTCTGGGGTGTTCTCTCTATCTATCTCCAATTCTCTGTCCCACAAATTCTAGTCACTTTGCCCTCCTGGATGTCTAATCTCAGTCGCCTCGACTCAGTGAATCCAATCCCCCTCCCTATACTACATCCAGGAACTGCCTTTAGGCAGTAAACTGGTCCACTTGTAGGGCTCAGTTTGTTTGTGCTCCTTTTCTAAGAGATCATTGCCTGTCAGCCAGTGTCTGAAAACCATTTCTTTATATATTTTGTCTACTTTTTTTAGTTGCTTAAAGCAGGAGAGCAAATCTGGTCCCTGTTTCTTTAACTTCTAAACAGAAGTCTCAAATGTATTTTTCAGGGACCTTACATGTTGACTATTAGTAGATTCCTTTCTTTAAGTAGTGAGAAGGTCTGACAAATGTTAACTTTTTAAACTGAAGAAGCCTCCACTAACTACGACTGCCTGACCCCAGAATTAGGATTTTTCTCCCTATCCTTGCTGGCCACACTGAAATAAGTGAGGCTAATTACAATAATCTGTCCTTGGGGCAGGTTATGTGGGGCAATAAATCAACCTCAACTGTTAATCTTTCGCAGGTGTGTGTGTGTGTGTGCGTGTGTCAGAGAGAGAAATACATGTGTAAACATGATGCATGGTCACTTATTTATTTAGTATCTTATATATGCCAGGCATTTTAATCTTCATAACAGCCCTTCCAACTCAAGTTTTTAGGTATACATATAAGGGATTTAATGAAAAAGCTGAGATCTAGAGATATTAAATGATGAGTTCAAGTTTTCCCATTACACCATGCTATTTCTCACAATGCCATGCTGTATTACCCTCAGTAGCATCATAATTCAGTTGTCAGTAGACCACAAACACAACCTTGGGTCATACCATTTTGCAGCCATATACTCTGGGCCACAGGAGGCATTGGAAGACAGAGTTTGATGGATAATTACAGCTTATTTCTCTAGGAAAATAATTTGAAGTTCATGGTTTACATACAGTGGATCAACACAATAAAGCAGTAAATACACTTTGTTATTATCTATGTAGGCCAATTTTACTGAAAAGGCTGATACATCCTCAATACCATACCACCTGCTGCTCAAAGACAGGCCTTTTACTTTGAGGTTGTAGTCACTATTCGCAAAGTCTGACTGTGTTTGCAACTGTCTTTTAAACAACTTTATAAAGAGCCTTCCCTTTTGAGATTGTTGCCATGGAATGATTTTTCTGTGGCTGTTTACTAGCTGGGCCTGAATAATGTCCTACACCAGCTCTTTGCTTGTAGTGTCCTTTATTTCATTCATCATGAGGAAGCCACCTCAGGCTCCCGTTGTCATTTCTCTCTGCCTTTATGTCAGTGTCCAGTGTCGGTGGACTGCCTATATTTCAGGAATTCAGTGTTAGATAATAGGCCCAATAAACGCTTGTCAATTTAGCAATGGTAGTTATCCAATTATTTATGTTGTCATGGTAGAGACAACCTTGGTTATAACTACTTCAAAGTCCTGATGTAGGCAACGGGGTAGGGTTGAGGGGATGGAGACAGCAAACCACCATGGCATCTATTTACCTATACAACAATCCTGCAGGATGCAGGACATTGCACATGTACCCCAGAGCCCAAATTCAATAAAAATAAAAGTCCAGGCTGGGTGCAGTGGCTCACACCTGTAATCCCAGCACGTTGGGAGGCTGGGACAGGTGGATCATCTGAAGTCAGGAGTTCAAGACCAGCCTGGTCAACATGGTGAAACCCTGCCTCTACCAAAAATACGAAAATTGGCTGGCTGTAGTGGCACATGCCTATAACCTCAGCTACTTGGGAGGCTGAAGCAGGAGAATCGCTTGAACCCGGGAGGCAGAGGTTGCAGGTTGTGGTGAGCCAAGATCGTGCCACTGCACTCCAGCCTGGGTGACAAGGGTGAGAGTCTATCTCAAAAAAAAAAAAAAAAAAAGAAGAAGAAGAAGAAGAAGTCCATATGTAAGATCCCTGATGATAACCCTGAGTTTCCTATAAAGGCAAAAACGCTATCTGCTACTAGCCTTTACTTTGGCTTGTGACTAATTGGGCATTAGTGCCTTACTTTTGAAATCTATGTCAAGCTTTTAATTCTGTTTCTGAATTTTTCAGTGACCATGCTATCCTTCAGTTACAAGATTTATGCTCCTGATGCATTATCAATACTCTTTCAAGTTTTGTTTTCTAGTATTAGAGATAAGTTGCACTAAACTTGAGTATTTGCCACCTATTAGGGTAGGGGCTAGATAGGATACATATATCTGGCACTGTATTACTGAGGGGTTTTTGTCAGGGTGAAATGTACTGGCCTGTACAAGGATTAAATCCGTAACTTTGATTTTGTTAGGCAATCAGCGGTCATGCTTTTTATATACAGAATGAGGATTCAAGATTCATGTATTGTTTGTTTATTCCTCTTCAGCAACATTTAGGGTAAAACTAGAGGTAATTGAATAGAAGAAGAAAAGTGATGTTTAGTGTTTGCGTGTGTGTGTGTGTGTGTGTGTGTGTACAGTAACACTTTGATTTTTAAGTTACCATGTAAGTAATAGTTAAAAGAAAGGCCCCAGGACCAGTCTGCCTAGAATTCTGGCTCTTCCAGTTACTAATTATAATTGTAACCCTGGTCAAGTTACTTAACCTCTCTGTCTTATTATATCTTGTGACCTTGATCAATTCACTTTAGTTCTAATAGATTTTTTGTGGATTCCTTAGGATTTTTTGCAAACACGATTTTGTTGTTTACAAATACAGTTTTACTTCTTCCTTTCTAACCTTTAAACCTTTTTCTACCTGCCTTACTGCACTGCCTAGCACCTCCAGTATGATATTGAATAGACGATCGAATGGCCATTCTCAATCTCGAGGGGAAAGCGCTCAGTCTTTCCCTTAATAAATATGATGTTAGCTGTAGGTTTTTGTTAGATATCCTTTATGAAATTGAGGGAGTTTTCTTCTATTCCTGGTTTGTTGTGAATTGTTATGATGATTGAGTATTGAATTTTGTCAGATGATTTTCTCCTGTCTATAAAGATGATCATATATCACCTTCTTTATTATATTAACATGCTGATTTACATTGCCAGATTTTTTAATGTTAAACTTTTCCTTAATATAACAAAAAAGAAACAGATGTTCCGGTATGTTTTTCTGTGCATTTTGGGGGAGTTAGCAGTATCTTAAGGTAGTTTAGAATCTGTAGGTTTATTCTCTAGTTGTCTCTCAATTTAAATACTATGTGTTATAAATATAATAATCAACAGCAATTTATCTTCTGGGAGGGAACAAATGATTGTATTGAGACTTCCTAATTAGTGATTTAAGTATATTATAGTGAGCTATAAACCAGTACAAGGAGAATATCATATTTATACTAGCTTTCAGATTTTTTATTTCTCCCATAATTCACAGCAAAATAATTTTAATTCTTTTGAGAATTTCCTTTTTAAAGGAAATGAATATACTGGATAATGAAGCTAGCTGGATAATACATATAATTATGGAAATGTAATTCACTCCACATTTAGAAATTATTTTGGAGTAGTAATCATAATAAACAGAAGTCTCCAGGTGAAGAAAGGCTTGGTTCTTCACTGGGTGATAAACAAAATGAGGACCCCCCATAGTTGGTGCCTTGATTTGTCATGCTTATTACTCATCTGTGACCATAATATGATGTTTGTTCTCTTTATATAAAGGAAGGTTTTTGTTGTTTGTACTGCGTATTTCTGATCCTGTTTTATTATAATGGCTACTATTTTTGTAAAGAAGGTATTTTAAAATCACGGCTTAAATGTAGTAAAAATGATTCATTCCCCCAATGCCAGTTCCAGTCCTACAAATGGAAATAGCAGTGAGGAGGACATCAGCTGATTTAATCTTCCATTAAGGTTTTATTTGCATAGCCCTTGATCCCTAAAGGCTTAGTCTGCCCATTGCCTCAACAAACCCTTTGTACAAATAAAATTGAATCAAGCAGATGAGTGAGTAAGTGTGTCTGGATAGCCGCCCTGGAATATCACTACCATTCTCATGTGCAAAGCTACATTTCCCAGCCCTTTCTGCATCCACACAGGCTGTGGGGTCAAACTCGATGAGGTGCTCTCATCAACTCTTTTACAGGATTGGCCTTTTCAGCTTCAAGAAGAAGCATGACCTGTTCCATTCAGCGGCTGTTCTTAGCCCATTCTTTAGCTCTGTCTGTTACGTTCCCATGGAGTGAGGCTCTGGCTTCTCCTGCACATGCTCCCTGAGAGAGTCATTCACAAAGACAATCTGCTCTCCAAGGAAAAGCAGCAAAGCCAGCTGAGGAAAGAGATGATGGATCATGCCCAACCAGAGGGGAAGAGTAAGGCCTATTAAAAATGACATCAGTGCAGTAATCCCACAGGGATTAATACAAATTGAGCTGGTATGTTTTTCCTGGAAATTCCAGCTCATTCCAGGCATTCATTTTTTCTATAAAGGAGTGGGGGCAGGTTTGATTCTTTCCATGTGACAAGCAATTCAGCAGCAGAAGCAATTAAGCCTTATTGACCAGTACTATACAAAACTACTAAATATTCAACAAACAGACCTTCCAGAGAAAATACATGAGGTCATTATAGTAATGGTTTTCCCTTTGGGTATTCTTTCAAAATATTTTTATTTAGTTTGGGTGTGAGAGATAATATAATACCTATAAGGATAGTTTAAAATGGTAGAAAACAATCACATTTTAAGTGATTAGCATTGTGTGGATAAATTTCTGTCTCTTTGCAGTCAGTTCAGTTCACCAAATATATATTATGAGCGACCTACCCAATGATGGATGAATATTACTCTTCTAGGTGGCCAAAAACCTGTGTATGGACCAAGTGGGACAGACTGTAGAGTTGGAAGAATGCAGACTTCTCTGCTAACCTGTGATAGATAGATTGGGTCTGGAAAGGGCTGGTCTGAGGTAGCCTATTAGATATAAAGGAACTCTGGTTTATTTTTAAATAATGAATGTTATTTTTATTACAAAACTATGTATTTTCATTATAGAAGATTTGGAAGAGAGGAATAAGCACAGTTCATTAAAAAAAAAATGTGTTATGCTAACACCCCGAACTAATGCTGTTAACATTTTGTTTTATATCCTTCTAGTTTTTTAAGTTTATGAGTGTATGTATTTATTTAAAAAAAAAATCTTGCTTTACACACTCTTTCATAAACTGCTTTTATCACCTTACTGTGAACCTTTTTGTATCATTAAATATTATAATATTTCATTATATGAAGGTATGATTACTAACCCTTACCAATGGGATTTTAAATCTTTAATTTCCCCTCTTGTAATGACCATCCAGGTAGCTAAATCCTTGTGAACCCCTGAGATTATTTGTAAGATAAATTCATAAACATGGAATTACTGGGTTAAAACCTATGTAAAATACTATGGCTCTGGATGTATATTTTTAAAATATACCCCAATTTACATGTCTATCAACAGTGAGAGTGTGAGAAAATTTGACTTCTAAGCTACTCATGATTGAACAGTATCAAACTCTATATTCATATTTACCTACTTATATATTCTTACACTCTGATTAAATTATCAAGCTTGATGTAAAGTAGTTCTCCTTGTTCTCAGTATTCAACTAGTGGTCTACTACAAGTAGGTGGGAGATACCCTGAGTAGTAAACAGCAGAAATAATGCAGAGTCCCACAAAAACTTCAGATATTGCAATCATTAAACAGACTATAAAATAACTATGCTGACTATGTATAAAAAGATCTTTTAATGAGCTTGAAAATATCTGCAAGAAGGGAATCTATAAAAAGTATTGTAACAGATTTTTAAAAAAACTAAATAGAACTTACAAAACTGAAAAATATAACAATCAAATTTATGAACTCAGTGAATGTATTAATCAGTAGATCATACACAGCTGAGGTCAGAACTGAAAGATGAGTCTGAAGAAATCATCCAGAGTATAGCAGAGAAGGAAAAATGATAGATCATGTACAAGATAGGGTAAGAGACATGGAGGTCAGAGTAAGAATACCTATCAACATACCTTTGTGAAAGTCCCAAAAGATAAGAAAAAAGTGTTTTGGGACAGAGGCATATTGGAAGAGATGGTAGTGGAGAATTTTCCTTAACTGATATATAAAACACCAATCCACAGATTCAAGAAGCCTGATAAATTTATTCTTCTGATAAGTGAACCCAGGCAGAAAGAAAATTTACCTCAGATGAGTACCCTAGAAGGAAAATTAAAGGCATTCTGAGGCAAACAATAACAGAGAGTTTGCCTCTATTACAACAATTGTAAATGGACTAAATGTCCCCATGAAAAGACAAAGATTGTCATACCGGATAAAATAATACTATAACTCTCCGTTGTTTACAGAAGACACACCTAAAACACGTCAGTAAGTTTTCAACTGTGGGTGATTTTTCCCTCAAGAAGATATTTAACAGTGTCTGGCCTTATTTTTGGTCTTCATAACCTGGGTAGGTACCACTGTAATCTACAATGTGCAGAACTGCACCCCACGCACACAAACAAGGAATTCTCTGCTCCCAATATCAATAATTCCATGGTTGAGAAACTCTGACATATAAGTAAACAGAAAGGTTAAAAATGAAAAGATAGTAAAGAAAATGTATACGAAAAGTAAGCCCAATTGCTACGTTAATTATAGACAAAATTATAATGAGTCAGAAAATCCTTCTAGAAATAAAAGAGATTACTTCAAAATAATAAATGTTCACTTGCCAGGAAGATCTAAGAATAGTACATTTATATTCATCAAATAAAATGGCCTCACAATACATAAAGCAAAAATTTCACAACTCTAAGGAAAAAGACAAATTCATTATCAAGGTGTTTTATATTTACATTCTTCTCTCAGCATTTGATATAAAAAGCAGGCAAAAAAACTCCAGTAAGAATATATATAATTTAAATAACACAATTATCAAATTTCACTAAGAGACATCTATATAACACTGTGCTTAACTGCAGAATATATATTATTTTCAAGCATACATGGAAGGAACATTTATAAAAGTTGACTCTATACTGGATCACAGAGCTAGTGTCAATAATTTCATAGGATTAAAACCACGCATAATTATGTTGTCTGAACACAGTGTAATTGTTAGCATTCAATAAGAAAAAGATGACTGGAAATATCCCATACCAAATATTTGGAAATTAAGCAGTACACTTAAATATAATCCATCACAGTAGAAATTAGAAAATATTCCTAAGTGATAATGAAAAATACTATATATAAACTCTTCAGTAAATAAAACTGAGCTTACAGGAAAATTTATGGCTTTAAATTCATCTATCTCAATAAGTTAGGGGAAAAAAACAGCAAATTAAATCTGAAGAAAGTAGAAGGAAAGAAATAATAAAGATAAGAACAGGAATTAATGAACTAGAAAACACTTGTAGAGTGGATATGCAAAGCCAAAAGGTGATTCGTTTTAAAGACTATAGGACTACTGCTGGGCGTAGTGGCTCATACCTGTAATCCCAGCACTTTGGGAGGCTGAGGTGGGCAGATCACTTGAGGCCAGGAGTTTGAGACCAGCCTGGCCAACATGATGAAACCCCATCTCTACTAAAACTACAAAACTTAGCCGTAGTGTTGTATGCTTGTAATCCTAGCTACTTGGGAGGCTGAGGCACAAGAATTGCTTGAACCCAGGAGGCGGAGGTTGCAGTGAGCCAACACCACTGCACTCCCACCTGGGTGACCCAGGGTAAGACTCTGTCTCCAAAAAAAAAAAAAAAAAAAAACTACAAATCCTTATAAAGACTGATTGAGGAGAAAAGAGAAAAACACAGGTAACCAAAATCAGGAATGAAAAGGAAGACATCACTGCAGATCCTAGAGATTATAAAGAATACATTTTTAAATAAATGAACTCCAACTTACTACTCTGGGTATACGAAGCCCTGTGTCATCTAATTCATACATTCATCTCATGTTATACAGTTTTCTCTCTTGTCTACTGTGCAGCCATCAAACAAGCTTCATTTGTTTCTCTTGTAGGGTCTTCATTACCAACTAATGCAAAATAATGCAATGACTTTCTCCTTGTCTCAAATTTAAATATAATCTCAGAAAGGCCTTTCCTGACCACTCAATCTAAGATAGCCACCCAGTTTTTCTCCATATCATTCAGTTTTAATTCCGTAATTAGCTCATGCTATTTACTTTGTAATTGTTTGCTCCCCACTCCAGATATAAAACACATCAGAGTAGGAAGCTTATCTTGCTCATCACTGTATTCCAGAGTGCTCAATAAGTATTTGTTGATTGAAGTACCATCTTCTGATTCAGTCACAGAGAGGTGGGCCTTGAGGGAAATAAGGAAAAAGGTAGAAACAGGAAATGAAGAATATTCAGAAACAATTTAAGACCCGATTGCATGCAAAAATGAAGTGGAAAGAAGAGACAAGAAAAAACGTAAAGGGGTTTAAAGAAAGAGAGGAAAATAATTAGATAGTATTGCTGTTGTGTTTTGGAAAAACTCTTAATTAGAGGGAAAGGAACTAACTTTATTAAGATCCCTCTATGTAGGAAACCTAAATTATCAGATAATGTGGGGGATTTTTTTTGAAAGATTTTATTTCAACTTACAGCTACCACCAAAATTACTGTCCTCATTTTCAACCTTTTCCTGGGAAGAAAAGAAAGTGAGTTACTTTATTCTGTAGAAGGAAAAACAAAAGCCTATTTGTCTTCATCAAGTAAAATTGTTAAAGATGACTGGTAATGCCATTCACTGAGAAGGAATACTAGAAGACATGTTTTGCGGGGAAATCATGAGTTTTATTTTTAACAGGCTAAAATTTAGATATTTTGAAATATCCAAGTAGAGGTGTTGACAAGATAATGGAATATATCACTCAGAGGAGAGGTCTGAGCTGGAGATCTAAGTCTTTGATGTATGGAGGGTAATCAAAGCCATAGGCATAGATGTGAGTGTCTAGAGAGAAAGAACAGCATATGAAAAAATGGGGTTTCATGGTTGTACCTTAAGGAGCTCCAATATTTAATGGTTAGGTGGTAGGAGACAAGCCCTTGAAGGAAACTGAGAAGGAATGATCAGGAGAATATGGTTTCATGAAAGCCAAGGGAATATACTGTTTCAGGGAGAAGAATGGTCAGCAGTCTTGAATGATGCTGAGACACCAGAGAAAATGAGAATTGAAAATGTTTATTACCTTTAGTCACATTGAAGTCTTTGACCTCAGTGAAAGTAATTTTAGCAGAGTGGAGATGGAATCTGAGTCGTTTTAACATCCACAGTACCTTTCCATAGGGTAGGTATTTGATATGCTTTTTCATTTGCTTTACCATGAAATGTATAATTATGCAGAAGACTGTGTAATGTATATGTAGTATTTGAAGAATAAAGTGAACATCATTTACCCATAACCCAAGTTAGGAAACAGAGCTTTAGAAGACACCCATATGCCCCTCTCTGTTTGCATCTACCTTCTTCATCTGCCCAGATGTTCCACTCTTACTGTTGTAATAAGTTTTCCCTTGCTTTTCTTTTATAATTTTACCATATATGAGTGACTCCCTAAACAATATATTGTTATTTTTACAATATACTTTCTTAGTTTTAACTGGTTTTGAACTCTGTATAAATGGGATTATACAGTATTCATTCTGAGTCTTGCTTCTTTTGTTCAACATTATCTTTTTGAGATGTATCTGTGTTAATACCTGAGATTGCATGTCATTTTCATTGTTGTGTAGTATTCCATTGAATTAATATGCCATAATGTATTTTTATATTCTGCTTTTGATTGGTATTTGGGTCGTTGCCAGTTTTTTGTTTTTTGCTTTAAAAAGCAATTCCACCGTGAACATTATTATCATGTCACCTTATGAATATGTGCAAGAGTTTTTCTAAAATAGATGTATAAATACAAATAGAATTGCTAGTCCATACTGTATGGGTATATTCAACTCTATTGTGAAATACCAAACTTTTCTAAAGTGACTGAATCAATGTTTACTCCTACCCATTCCATATGAACATTACCATTGTTACACATCCTCCCAGTGTTTGATATTGTCAGTCTCTAGAATTGTTGCCAATTTCATGAGTATGAAATTTTATCCTATTGTAGTTTTAATTTGCATTTTCTTGATTATTAATAAAGTGAAGTTTTGAAATGTTTATTGGCCATGTAGTATTTCACAAAAGAGAAATCTCAATTCAAGGGTGATGCCCATCTTTCTGTTGTATCTTTTACTTTTGATTCATAGGTATTTAAAAAATGTTTTTGATGCAATTTTTTGTTATGTGTGATAAAAATATTTTTTCTCAGTGTAAGTCTTATTATGCCATTTGACGAACATAAATTTTTTATTTTAATGTAGTCAGATTTATCAATTTTTTCTTATTTAAAATATTCTTTCCTTCTCTAAAGTCAATATTATTTTCTCCTACATTTTCTTCTAAAACTCTTCTATTTTTGTCTATTCCTCTTAAATGTTTAGTCAACTTTAACTTGAAGGTTTGCTGTAAGATGGGAGATCAATTTCACTTTTCCATACGGATGCCTGGTTTTCCCATACTATTTAATGAGATGTCCATTCCTTTCCTACTGACCTGATAAACTCATCTGTCATATAACAAGTGTCCATAAATGTGTGGGTCTATTTTGGTAACCTCTGTTTGGTTCCATTAAGTGGTATGCTGGTAAATGTTTAGCAACTAGCTCTTCTCACTCCGTTCCCATACACAAAAAGCCCTGATTTGTATTATTTGCTCATTTCCATAGTATAAATACTCCCACAATGACCAGTTTCAAGCTTCCAATATGATATCACTAAATACAGAGTTGGTAAGAGGTGCTAACAATTAGAGGTCAAGAACAGGGTCTATCCAAAAGACAGTGCTAATGCCAAACTTTCTTCACTAGCAGAGCTCGAAATCAGATAGGGCAATTCTCACATTGTCCTTTTCAGCAGTGATCTGCCTATTCTTGGTCTTTTGCATTTCCATATATATGTTAGAATTAACTTGTAAAGCCTCTTTTAAAAAATTTTTGGAATTTCACTTAATCTATAGATTGATTTGGGAAGAAATAACATATCTATAATACAGAGTTTCCCAAACCATAAACATAGTATATCTCTCCATTTATTTAGGTCTTTTAAAATGTCTTTCTCTAAATTTGTATGATTTTTCCTGTGTCTTGTGCATCTTTTGTTAGTTCTATTCCTGGATACTTCATCCTTTTCATTGCGTAGGTTTTTTTTAGTTATTTTGGTTAGTTGTTGCCCCTCCTCCCAAGAGACAGAGTCTCACTCTGTCTTGCAGGCTGGAGTGCAATCATGTGAACACAGCTCACTGCAGCCTCTAATTCCTGTGCTCAATCAGTCCTCCTGCCTCAGCCACTCAAATAGTTGAGACTACAGGTGTCAGCCACCACACCTAGCTACTGTTCTTAAAAAAAAAAAAAGATTCATTAGAGACAGGGTCCTGTTATGCTGCCCAGGCTGGTCTCAATCTCCTGGCTTCAAGTGATCCTCCCACTTCAGCCTCCCAAGTACCTGAGATTGCAGGTGTGAGCCACCACACCTGGCCACAGCGTAGTTTTCAAAATTTCACTTTAACTCTTTATTGTTAATATATACAAATACATTTGGTTTTTACATATTGACTTTGTAGCCAGAAATTTGTAAAACCTATTAGTTCTAATCATTTAACTGTAAATTCAATCAGATTTTATATATATATAATGTAATTTGCAAATAATGTGAATTTTTTTCTTCTTTCCTTATATTTTTACTTTATCCACTTGAATTCTTTGTCTTGCCCTACTATGATAGCTAGGATTTCTATTACAACATTAGTGGTGATAGCAGGTACCCTGTCAGTTTTCACCATAAAGTGAAATATTTGAGGAGAATATTGAGGGTTAAATTGGGAGGTATAGACTAGAAAAGCTATAGGTGTCCTTGCGGAATAGAGGGCTCCTATGGTTAAGGAAGACTCTTAATTAAAATCTTGAAATCCAGACTGAATAGACTTTGGCCAAATGAGAAGAGCCGTGCCAGGGCGGGAGAAGGGAATAGCAAGAACAAAGTCAGAAATGAGCATGGCATATGGATAGCAGAGTAAGAAAGCTAAGTGTCCATTTTGATGAAATCAGCAAATCCTATCAGCTCAATCTTCAAAATACATTTAAAATCAGACAACTTCTTACTACCTTTATCCCAGCACCCTAGCTCAAACTAACATACCTCTTGCCTACCTGAAGTATCCAGATTGTTGCAAAAACCTCCCAACAAGCCTCTGTCCCAGCCCTCCCCTCAGTCTCTTCTCCATGTAGCACCCAGAGTGAGACTTTTAAAAAGGAAGTTAGATAATGTCATCCCATTTACTCCTAACCCTCTAACAGCTTTCCATCTCACGTGGAGGAAAGCTGAAGTCCCTACGGTGCCCACAAGGCCCTACATCAGGGTTTCTTAACCTTGACACTATTGACATTTGGGGCCTGTTAACTTTGTTGTGGAGGGGGCTGTCCTGTTCATTGCAGGATGTTTAGGAGCATTCTAGGCCTCCACCTACTGGTTTCTATGGCACGCCACCCCTAGTTGTGACAACCAAAAAGGTCTCCAAATATTGCCAAATGTCCCTTAGGAGGTAAAACTGCCCTCAGTTGAGAACAACTGGCCCGCATGATGCAAGCTGCACCATACCCCATACAACCTCCCCGACCCGACTTTAGTCATACTGGGATCTTTACTATTCTTTGAACACATGAAACATGTTCCCACCTCAGGGCCTTTACAGCTGTTCTTTTCTTTGCCTGGCGTGCTCTTTTCCCAAATAGCTACATGGCCCACTCCCTCATTTCTTTCAGGTTTCTGCCCAAAGTTTCCTTACTGGAGAGTCATTCAATGACTACCCTATGTAATAGCAACTTCTCCTACCATCCCAGCATCCTGTCCCCTTGGCCCTTCTTTACTGTTCTTCAAAGCATTTAACACACCTGATAATCATTTTCTGTCTCCCCCAATTAGAATATAAATGCCACAAGGAAGGGATTTGGTCTGTTTTGTTCACTGCTGTATCCCTAGTGTCAAGAACGGTGCCTGACACATGGTTGATGTGCAATGCATTGTTAAATGAAAGAACAGGGATGCTGGATAAGTGGAGCCAACTAGAGAGCAGTGACTATCACATTAAGTGGCATGAATCCTTTCTTAAAGGTTAACCATTAAGGTCTTTAATTAAGGGAGTGGACTATAAAACCAGTATTATACAAAGATTAAGCTGGTGGAGCTGGGAATGATGAATTAGAGGGAAAGTGACACCAGAAAGAGGGAAAACCTATTAGAAGGCTGTTGCATTTACTCAGCCACATTATGATGAAGGCCTAGTGGTATCAATCAGGATGCAAAAGATTGGAGAAAAGATATATTGTACAAGTAGCTACCAGAAGCATGAAGAGCCATGACATGACTTAAATTCCATTCAGACAGATACGCATTAGCCACGCTGCATTTCCTGACACATTCCACATCCTGCAGATGGCCCAGCCTTTAGAGACTTCCTGCTCATGTGGCCTGTTGTAACCTCTGCACATGTTCTTCCTGTGTTTCTGCAGCTTTGTTCCATCCCACATGTGGCCATTGGGAAAGTTTTCCTCAAAAAAACATGATCATCCTTGGATAAAATCAACACTGTCACCACCTGTCAACGGCTTTGCCTCTTTCCTCTTGTTACAAAGGCATTTTAAAATCTAAAGCAATTAGCAGTATGCAGTAATTTATGGTTAAAATAAAAGGAAACAAAGGGCTTCTAAAAAAATGTGATATCAATCACTTATTTTTATGAACAAACCAATCACTTATTTTTATAAACATCCACAATATTTCTGTGTTGCACTTTAAATCTAGAACTGGGGGAAATCTCTGAGCCTACTCTGGCTCAGGAGGCTTCCCAAAAAAACAAAAATAAAAAAATAAATCTAGAACTGGGTGTCACCTTCAAGATTCAATACCAGTTTTTTGAAGGCGAACCCTAGTTCTAGATTTATTTTTGTATTTCTCCCTCATTCTTTCAACTCCTGTTCCCTCACTCTACTAAGGAAATAATGTCATTTAGAACCTCACTATTAAAGTTCACATTCACCACTGCCACCCTACCACACAATTAAGATGGATATAATTTTTATATTATGAAAAGATTTATAATTGCACTGGAGTCTGTTAGCCTTAAGACAATTCCTTTAATGCTTTTATTTATTATTTTTTAATGTAGAGAAGAATGAGATGATGCATTGACATACCTCCTTTTTTACTGACACAAAGGGCAGCTGTCTGAAGTACATTATTCCAGCATGGATCTTTTCAGTTAATAATATACTCAGAGATCTTTCCTGTCAACATGTACAATTCTTACCCATTTATACTTTTAAGTTTACTATACCATTTTAACTGCTTCAGAGTATTCTGTCATGTGCATATGTATAGATGTGGATGTGAATGAGTGTGTGTTACAGTAGTTAAGAGCTTGAGTTCTGGAACCAGACTGCTTGTCCCGGAATCCTGCTCTGACACCTTCTGTGTGACTTTAGACCACTTTCTTAACCTCTGTGAGTCTCATTTTCCTCATCTATAATTTGAAAGTAGCAATGCCTATGTCATGGAATTGGTGTAAAGATTAAATGAGATAATTTATGTTAGGCATTAGAGCCTGGCTGCCACTTAGTAAGTGCTTCATAAATGTTAACTGCTACCATTTTCATTCTTGCCTTTGCTGGTATTATTATTCCTAGTACTGCTCTACTGATAAATACTTGATTTGTTTCCAGGATTTTGCTATGATAAACAATTCAGTGGTGAATATCCTTGTACATAGATCTTAAAATAATTTGGAGGGTGTGTATTCTTGAGTGCAAACTCCTATAAACAGAATTGTTGGGTCAGAGCATGCAGCTAAAAATGTTGCCAAATTGCCCTCAGATATTCCAAATTACATTCTTACCAACAGTGTAAGAAGTATATTACTCACCTTACATCAGCCCTTGGTATTATCAAATTTCTAAATGCTTACCAGTCTTATACTTATTTTGAGTTGGATCTCTTTAGATATGAATGAGGCTAAACATCTTTTTGTAGGTTTATCACTTATAATTTTTTAATAAATAATAATGAAATACTTTATTTTCTACTAAGTTATATCTTTCTTTCTTACTGATTTCTAAGAGTCCCCAGTGCCTTATAAATAAACATTCTGACGTATCAATTTCCAGAAACATAGTTTCTATGGAAATTAGATATAACTGTGAATTACATTTATTCACTTGATTTTATTTTGTAACTATTTTAAAGCTCCCCCACCCCATCTCTTGAGCATCCCTACCTAAAGTCTCTTTGGATCAGGGACTGTGACTTTATTCCTGCCTGTTCCTGTCCCTCCAGTAGCACCAGGCTTCTTTACTAAGTTCAGTGACTGGTGGAGGGGCCTTGCTATAGAAATTTCAAAAGAGTGGATTGAGTCATGCTACTGAAACATAAGCCACACGTTAGGTTATGTGAAGGTCTGGGAAACAAGAAAATATGTCCAGGGGCTGTGCAGGCTCCTTCTATGCTAGGCATATCTCCAATGGCAAGATGCTTAAATGAAAGGATTGGCCTGTTCATGTGGCATCTGACAGCAGAACACGGAGCCAAGAACTTGGAGCTTTTTGGAATCCATTCACCTATAAATCTGAAGCTCTTTAGAACTTTTTGTAAATGGAGACAGTGATAATGATACTGTGACTATAACATGGCCCTTGTGAGCTCAAGGTCCAAAGCAATAATACTCCCAGCACCTTTTGTAGGGCACCTGCTGTGTGGGAGTACGGTTCTAGAAGTCTTACACACATCCTCTTTATTCCTTATAGGGTCCCTTCAGGAGTTGTTATTTCTACTTTAAAGACAAGGAAACAGTAACTCAACGTAGTGCAGCACTTTGTCCTAGTCACACTCATAGTGCAGGACAGAGGTGGATCCTATTCAGGCCCGAATACCCCAACCCCACACACTGCTTTGTTCTACTGTTCGCTCTATACATCTGTAGTAGAATTTTTCACATTTTGCCTTGTATATATTTTCATTGTTCTTCCAATATTGTAAAAGTCCTTGAACTCTGGAACCAGACTGACTGAAGGCGGAAACCATGTCTTTTTCACCTACTTTCCAAGCAACAATCAGCGAGGCTATCGAGGTAAAGTGGACTTGCCCCAAGAATACTTCATGGTCAATGTCTGGGTCAGGAATTGACTTTAGCCAACTGTGCTCTCTGTTGTGAAGCCATACTAGAAACCAATACCTCTCATCTGTGCGTGCTTTCTAGCTCTGAAAAATACCAAATAGTCCCTGGATCTACTGGAATATAGCTTTGGGAAACCAAGAATGCCTGCAGCCCCTGGTTCAGTATTTCAATGCAGAGGGCCAGTGTGGGCAGAACTGCACTACCAGCTTCTGAATGAATGTTCAGATGGGAAGTGAGCATCCTTTCCCTTACATTTTGTGCTGAGAATACTGTGGTGTTCAAGCCCAGATACTTTAAAATTTGTGGACATTTGGAAAATAAAGAAAAGGGCAAATGAGAAAATAAAACTCAACAGTAACACTGTCACCCAAAGCAGCCATTATTAACATTTGGTATATATCCTCCCAGCTACGCTATACATTAAGTAACATGTACTTAACAATGGGATTATATTGTGTATATTACAATATTTGTAACAAGCTTAGTGCCATTTTGACTGGTTATTCCAAATCTAGGGAAAGCCCATTAGACAGAAGTTCTCTCCTTCCTCTGGCTGTGATTTATTGGGGTAGAGGTGGGGTTTAAATCCTAATTACACTTACTTAATGTCATTTAAAATTTTGCAAAGCACTTCACAGCCTGCTGAGGAAGCTGATAGTGCTGAAGCAAGACCAGAGTCTACATCTGCACTCCAGCCTCAGAGCCTTTCCACAATGCTTTTCAGTTTCAGGTTTCAAGAGAGAGAAGCAAAAAGCAGTGCCATCATAAGCAAGGCTAGATCTAATGGCAGAGCCAGATGGTCTTGTTTTTAGTTGCAATCTATCTGAGCCATTCTTGTTAGTATTATTTAACAATTTATTTTTAAGTATTTTTTTCACACATGAGGAACAAAGTCCAAAAGATACAACGAGTATACAGTGAAAAGCGTGCCTCCCCTCTGCTCCCCGGGAGGCATCACTGTCTTGGGTGTCCTTATCTGAAGCATTCTGAGTTCAAAGGGCAGGCAGGCCTTTGCAGAGGTCATCAAGGGTGTTTTCCTCTATCGCATCAGTATTCTCTGCAGAGGTCATCCTAGTAATCAGGCTTCATAACCCCCAACAATATTCCAAAGGAATATTTCCTCCTTTCAAAATGCATGGTGGATATATCCTGAGGCAGAGTCAAAACCACCCACTGAGATCACCCCAAACAAAGTGGGCAGAGCTGCTAGCTATGCTGCTGGAGGAGCAGACTCAGGAGGGCCATGGCTGAATCTGGACCAGTGTCAGAGTCAGGAGACCCAGGCCTCATCTGGGCTCTGCCATCAATGGACTGTAAGCAAGTTACTTAACCTTTCTGCGAAGTCCCTTCCTTTTCTAACAGGGTAAGATTATAATTAACAGGATGGCTCAAAACAATTCCTCTTAAACTTTAATGCACATGTGAGTGAGCCAGGGTATCTTGTTACAATGCAGATTCAGATTCAGCAGGTCTGGAGTGGGGCCCAAGATTCTGCATTTTCAACATGTTCCAAAGACTCAAGATGTGGTCCTCGACTATCGGCCTGTGACCTGTTCCCAGGACTAAGTACCTGGAAATGTTTACTTCAGAGCTGAGCAGCTCCCCCTGGAGAACCCTGGCATTCAGTTTCCTAAGATTTTTATTTGGCCCTCTGGTGCCTGGTGATGGTGCTGCTGCCAGACCCTGTGTTGAATTCTCTGAATATATGCTTCCACTCTTAATCCTCCCAGCCACCCAGTGAAGTAGGTGTTGTGATTAGCACCATTTCACAGATGAGGACACTAAGGCTTAGGGAGGTTCGTGTGCTCAAGATTACACAGCTGGTGAGAGGCAAAGCAGGCCTTCCCACGGCTATCTGATTCCAGACTCCTCATGTTAACACTAAAGCAAAGGGCGAGTGGCATTCTCCATGTCAGCCTTGGAAGTAAACACCACAGGGAGTGCTGTACCCTGGGACCTCCTCTCGTGTCTGTGTGGGAGGGGGACACTGCTGTCCGTCAGCTCAGAGTGTCACCTCCAAAGAAATGCATCTCAGCTTGCAAATCCTCTACCTCAAATTTTTGTGAAAACTCTTCAAGGATTCTGACTACAGCTCTATTAGTTATGGGGCAGGAAGCCACTCTCTCCCCATACGAGAAGGTTCCTTGGCTGTGAGCAGCGCTTAGATTGTGTCAGAGGAAGGCCACGGGCTTTAACAGGCCACATCCATTTTCATTTACCTTCTGAAAGAAGATTAAGGAGAAAATTCAATTTTGCCTAATGCCTCCCCCAAATGGATAATTTATATGCTAATTAGCAAGATAGGGATCGATGAAACTGGTAATCAATATGATATCCAAGGCAATGGTAATGAAATTCATTCTGAGATGCACTGGCAGTGGAAATGAAGCAATTATGCAGAATAAATGGGGCAGCTCAGGGAATAAGGGCCCCAGATTGCACTTGACTGCATTATTTCCCCTTTTGCTCCTCCCCTCACCCTTCCCCACCCCATTAAAATCAACTGTCCATTCAGATCCTTTGAGGTACCACACACCAGCTTCTCCCTCTCCAAATACCTGATCCTGCATTAGTCCTGTGGATTTGTGGCCCACCATGGGGAAATGGAGCTAGAGAAAATGACAGGCTCTGAGAAGACTAGGGGTACAAACCCTGGAGGAGAAGCATGGGCTAAACAGGGGCTCTTAAGCCGTAGACTGAGTGGTGAATTCATACTTTACTGTCACACCTACTGAGATTGGCTTAAGGTTTTTTAATTCTAAAGCATTACAGATACCATGGTACCCAAAATTTCCACAACTGTCCTAATTTCAAATATTTTGTCCCATGAGGCCATATGTTAAATGATGTCTCCTACATAAGTCCAGTGAGAAGTAGGCCATAGTGTTTTTGTATTATTTAGTCTACTGCTAGGAAGTCTTTTTCCATCTAGACATTTATTCCAGTGTTTCAGATATTTTGGAGGAGGGGGAGAGGTGTGATTGCAATTATCTCTGGAGATTTAGGGGTGCTGTAGTATTCATCTCACACTTTTCAACTAAGATAATCAAAATTTGTCTTTTACCCCAATGTCTTCTCATTGGAATCACCCGGGTAATTTGTCCTGAAATTTTCTTATGAAAAGTTCTGAACATACCAAAAAGTTGAAATAATTATACAGTGAATGTCCATGTATCTTATCTAGATTCTACAGCTAACATTTTACCATACTTGCCTTATCACATATTTGTCCAACTGTCCATCCCACTATCCATCATCAGCTCATCTTTTCTTAATGCATTTCACAATAAATTGCAGGCATCAGCATACTTCAGTCCTAAACACTTCAGTATATCATTAACTAGAGTTCAATATTTTTTTTCTCTTAACATAAAATATATATACAACAAAATGCACAGATTTGAAAACATTATTCTGTAAATTTTGACAGAGGCATACATTGATGTAGTATAAATCCCTATCAACATCACCCCAGAAATTCCCTCTTTCCCCTTCCCAGCCGTTCCCCACTCCTGTACCCCACAGAGGCAATCACTGCCCTGATTTTTTTCTATCATAGATTAACTTTATTCTGAGAACTCCATATAAATAGAACCAGGTAGTATGTACCCTTGTATAAGGCTTCTTTTATTCAGCATAGTATTTTTGAAATTCATCCATGTTGTTGCACATATTGATATTTTGTTCCTCTTTATTGATGAACAACTCCATTGTATAGATATACCACAGGTTTGGGGACTATTATGAATAAAGCTGCTATGAACATATTTGTACAAGACTTTTTATGAACATATGTTTTCATTTTGCTTGAGTAAAATCCTAGGGATGGAATTTCTGAGTTATAGGGTAGATGAATGTTTAGTTTTATAAAAAATTGCCAGACTGATTTCCAAAGTGGTTGTGCTATTCCTGTGAAGCAGTTTAAAAATGCCGTTTCAGCTGGGTATGGTGGCTCATGCCTATAATCCCAACACTTTGGGAGGCCAAGGTAGAAGGATCACTTGAACTCAGGAGTTTCAGACCAGCCTAGGCAGGAAGGCAAGACGCCATCTCTACACATTTAAAAATTAGCCAGGTGTCATGGTATGTGACTACTTCGGAGGCTGAGGCAGGAGAATCACTTGAGCCCAGGAATTTCAGGCTGCAGTGAGCCATAATTGTACCACTGTGCTCTAGCTTGGGTAACAGAGTGAGACCTTGTCTCAAAAAAATAATAATAAAATAAAAACACTGCTTCTCTTCTCCCCCCACCAAAAAATTCTTAGTTAATTAATTAATCAGGAGGGGGGCCCAGGTAGTAAGTGGTGTTTCTGACATATACCACTGTGGTTCTTATTTGCAGCTGGAGGTGACAGTCACTGAAGGTTTAACATTTAACTCTAGTTTAAAGACCATTTGGGCTGGGCACAGTGGCTCATGCCTGTAGTTCCAACACTTTGGGAGGCTGAGGTGGGTGGATCACGAGGTCAAGAGATTGAGACCATCCTGGCCAACATGGGAAACCCTGTCTCTACTAAAAAATACAAAAATCAGCTGGGTGTGGTGGTATATGCCTGTAGTCCCAGATACTCAGGAGGCTGAGCAGAACCCAGGAGGCAGAGGTTGCAGTGAGCCAAGATCACGCCACTGCACTCCAGACTGGCACCTGGCAACAGAGTGAGACTGTCTCAAAAAGAAAAAAAAAATAAATAAATAAAGACCTTTAGGTGCCTATAATAAGTACAAAAAGCTGACTTTTTTTTTCTACTCTGAAAACTGGCTTTCTGTTGCTATTCCCTTTTTTCCTTTACTTTTTTTTTCTTTTGCTGCTATAAAGATGTGTTGGTGTTCTTGGATTATTTGGACATCAGAGTTCACTGAGTCAAACTATCTGCTTTTTAATCCCAGTTTTGCCACTTTGTAACTGTATAAGTTTGAGCAAGTTACTCATCAGTGTCCTTTTCTATAAAATATGGTTTCTATTATGTATTCCAAGACTATGAGGATACAAGCACCTGGCTCAAAAGTTTTCTAAAATTTACTATAGGACAGGATTGGGAATAGAGTTATCCAGTGCCCTCTTCAACCCCCAGAATAAGTGAGATTCCTTAACTCTGCCTTTCTGAACAAAAGCAGATTGACAGTTCTTTTCTTTGGTTCCATAATATGGCTCTGGATGGTGAGGCTGTGAATGTCAGAGGTTGGAGAGCTGTCACCACTTCCTGTAACAATTGGAGTATAATTACCTCTTGTCTTACAAGTATGTAAAACTCCAAATCAGTAGGATAGGGATTTTGAATTGGTTTTCCATTCCTGATGGTGACATGGACTGACCCTTCTCTTCACTATCCCCATGTAACCCACAACACATCTGTGCAAGACTGCTGGTTAGAGTTGGTATTAAGAGAACAGTGAAGAGCTGTGCAGTAGCTGAGGTCATAGTTTATTCTGGATTACTGAGCATTGGCTCTGGATTGCTGAGCATCCAGTCAATATCAACAATGACAACAAAAGCAACCTACCATCTGAAGCCTGGCCTGTTCCCTCTGAGGAAACAGGCTTGGA
This sequence comes from Cebus imitator, assembly GCF_001604975.1. Taxonomy (NCBI): domain Eukaryota; kingdom Metazoa; phylum Chordata; class Mammalia; order Primates; family Cebidae; genus Cebus; species Cebus imitator. Next base: position 10,993,758 of record NW_016107366.1, on the reverse strand, counting down.
GACTGTCATCCGAGTCTACTTCATATGGTTCTGGTCCACACAGACTGTACTGGTCCCTGAGCATTACAGAAAGTTGGTGTGTGTGGCTCCTGACAAGATTTTACATAAAATCCTCAGTACTTACTGGAAAAAAAAAAAAAAAAAAAAAAAACTCTTGAAAAGATCTTATAAGTGATGTGGCTTCTTTCACTGTTCAACCATTTAAATGAGGATTTTCCAGTCAGCACCAGGAAGAATGCACTTGAGGCCAGCATGGGGACAGATGAGGCTTCTAAATCCAGGTAGAAGTGCCAGGCTTCAGCTCCTTTCTGAACAGGAGGGCTGAGGATTCTCCTTCACATCCTCCCAGACAACTACTGAGCATGCAGCATGCATTCTTTGCCTTCCTAGGAAGGTACAGTTTTCAGAGTATTGGAGTTGGCTCTGGGCGCCAGTTATCAGTGATAACTAACAAAGATCCAGGGAAAATGATGGCTGCTAATGAGCTTCTTTTCAAGTTTATGGCCTCCCTGAGTGTTTGTCTGTGGAACCCTCATGCTTTTGTAAAGGGGTACAGGACAGAAGGGACAAGGGAAGAGATCAGATGGCCTGCTATCTGAAGCATGTGCCTGGCTTCAGTAGTCCCCTTTTGGGTTGGTTTTATTCTGTAATGTGTCCCCTGAGAAGACAGACTAAGCAGCCCGGGTTACCCTGCAATTTCTCCAAACTATTTGCATGAAATACTGCAGGCAAAAAGCCCAGCCCCTGATTGGCTGTTGCTAGGTAACAACATAATCATCAGGAAATTAGGCTGTCCTTTTTTTTTTTTCCCCCAACACGGAGTATGTGTGTGATTGCAGTGTTGTGCAGGAAGAGAGAGGGAGTGGAACAAAGACAGATAAATGGGATGATCTTGAAGGCGGGGACACCACAGCCACAAACCTGCATCCCACGGTAGGACAATCTGCTTTGGGTTGGGCTCTTTACTCAGTCAAACCAATATTGGTACATTTTCCTTTTTATAACAATGGCAAAGCTAGGAGGGCCCTGCAGACAGCAGGAACAGAAGCTCTAATAGCAACTTTGAAATTTGAAGTGCTTTCTAGAAGCAAGAGGTAGTATTTGATATGTGGGAATGACTCGAGTGAGGTGAATGAGTGAATGTGTCTGGAGAATGTGTATAGGCAGATAAGAATCCATTAGTATGGCCGTAGACCGCCTGCAAGGAACAGAATGTGAGAATGCGCATGTGAATGAGGCGTGACAGAAAAACCAACCATGCTTTAAGATAGGAAAGGAAGCCCATAAACCCAAGTTTACAACTGTGTCTGTTATGACTCTGCCAGTGTTTAGCATGTGGTCCTAGCATTAGGACCTCATAGACTAGACTGGTGGATGAAGAGGCAGCAGACTAAAGAGAGCATTTGTGTATGTGCATGTGTGTGTGTGCATGCATGTGTGCGTGTGCATGCATGTGTGCACACAGCAGAAGCACCTAGTTTGTTTTCAAGATTGTGTCCTGAATAACAGTGTGCAGAGCCCTGGCAAGTACACAGCCACACCTGGACGCTTCCACTGGGTAATGAGTATCCATGAAGACCCTGAGCATTTTCCTTTCCCTCTGTGCTAGCCCCAGGTGGATTTCTCGCCTCTAACCTCCCTTATCTTGTCTTCCTTTTGAGTTCCCTAGCAATGACCCTGCCCTTACACTAGAGCCTCAGTTGCAATACAGTATACTTCGTTGGCTTGCTACAACCCCAGCCAAGCTAATTGCCATTTGCCATTCATTGTCTGCCAGATTAATGACTCCTCGTGTGTCTGGTTGCCCATCCCTCCTCTGAGATTCCTCTGTGTACTCTCCCTGGCTTGTCTTTCCCTTCTTCCGGCTCCTCAGCTCAGCCTGTCT